>NW_024704742.1:111477422-112077422 GCF_018977255.1 Callorhinchus milii | reverse complement strand
GTCTGAAATATACTGGTAAACAGGCCTGTCCACAAACGAGCCCTAATGGATCCTATTGTAGTTCTGTCTTCGTTAAGCTCCAACCATGCTTTTGCCTCTGTACTGCAAGATTTGATGTGAAGATGCTATGACAGGCTTGGCTTCTCCCAACGCAGCTGGCACTGCTGATGCCAAAAGCCAGAGCTTGTTGTAATGGGATCATGGGAGACTCGTTCAGAGCACAGTTTGCCTGTTAGGTTCCCACCCGTCTCTGAGCGCTCAGCTCTTGTCCCCGAATCCTCTTAATGAGAGGTACAGGACAATGCCAGTATTGTTGCTTCTGTTTTGAATCTTGTGCTAAGAACAATTGCTGTTTACCCAAGCATTTGCACTACCCAAACTCTGCCATTAATTACTCGTAGAGTTCCTGATTAACTCTGCTTCCCGCTCCAGTACAAAAGGCTATTGAGCCAGCCATTGGTCCGCCTCTACCTCTACTGTATTGCTCAGTCTTCATCTTCATCACGCATGCAAAACCTCACCAACAGCATTTGCGCACAGCTCATCTGCAGCATGCAGAATCTGTGCGCATACAAATCCCCACACTGCTGCGGTGCGGGATACCAATATCAAAAACTGACACCATTCCTTCATTGACTGTGCGGTCTGTGGGAAACAAAATGTATCTAAGGAAATGTTACATTCTAATTGACCTTGATAATCCTGGACAATGACGATTTATCTACTTCAGTTTAAAAAAAATTGACACTCCCAGAGCCTATTTACAAAATTGTCAAGCGACTATTACTTCTGCTTCACTGTAAGCCAAAGAAAAATAGAATGTTCCTACGTCTATTTGCATTTTTGTGTTTAGTAATTTTGCACTGTCAAATATATGTGTTTTTCTTTCCTATCCAATGTGCTGCTAGCGCTATGTAAAACAGCATCATGAATATGCGTAATTATGGAGGTTTGCAGTAATTTTTCTGGGTTATCTGATGTGACATTTGTAGGGCAGTAACATACATCAATTTAAGGAAAAGCGACAAATATTAATCCCTCGTATTTTTTCATTAAACATTTATAAAAGTGGAAATATACTTTTTTTTCCTGCAGTATTTCCGTAAGAACTATTGTAAAAAAATCTTCAGAATTATAGAATATTTCAGATTTTTTTCTTGTCTCTTTGTTATAAGCATTAGAAAATAAACTGAAGCCACATAGGTATGGTTTTTACATTTACAATTGTTCTAAATGAAGAAAAAAGGCAATATTCTTCTGTTCATTTCATGGAGCAAAAATTGTCGAAAATCGTTCTACATTAGACTATCTATAAAAATTTAAAAATGTGCAAAATTTATTTCTGATTTTATGTAGTATAATCTTTTTGATCAGAATGTACTTATTTTTGAGCACTTGATTGCACTTATATTAATTTGCTTCAGCCCTCTTAAAAGTATGTAAAATATAAATGTTAATCTAAAAACGATAAATTAAAACGTTTAGTTTTACAATAAAGACATATTTACAAATGGAGTGAATATCCTGCGGCAGCTACTTTGATTCCTGCTACATGCTACAAATTTTACGTAATTTCATGGCACATTGCTTTTCTCATAGCTAACCTCTTTGTTTGGGTTCTCACTTTTACATCTCATATAACATAAAATGAATGCCCACCCATATTTTGCCAATGTTACTTTTGTACATCTGTGCAAAACAAAATTAATTGTATAAAGGGTATCAAAATAAAGATCTGCACTTACGTCTAAATATATTTTATGTAAAAAANGTTATCAGCCTATATTCTTGCTGCTGCTACTGTACTAACAAAGAATATGGTGCCTCCTTGCATTTTAATATATACAGTTGTTTCTCTAAGATTCTCTTGCATTCGAAAGAACAAAATGCATGATCAAAAGCTAACCAAAACGCTTATATATGCATAGATTCTTTTCTGTACAGTAACTCATACACCAGTATGGACTAAATAAAAACTTGCATTATCCACAACATATGAAAGAACCTGTGATGAACAGATGCTGAAATTTAGCTTTTAAGTCCTGGGTCACACCTACACAATTGGGCAACCTCAGTGTAAGAGAAGTGGCAACGCCGGCATGAATATTTCGATTATAATTAGTGAGGCCTGCTGAGGAGGCATGTTGATAATGGAATAATAATAAATGAGGATATGCATCAGTGTGATGGAGACCAAGGATGCTCAACTTCTCATGCAACACAAAGGGCATGGGTGTAAATTGAACATAAACCACTGTACAGTGTTTCTGCAATAATATGTAGGTCTGAATATTTCCCATGAATGGCTGTATATGTTTAGCACTCTGATAAATTTAGCTTTGTAACATGTAGAAAATGTATAAGGTCTGTGACGTACTAATGATGTGTTTCTCTACGCTGAAATGTAATAAAGCCTATTTAGAAAACTCAATAAACAGTCTTGAAATCTTTGTTCAGTAATAGCCTTGATAACAATATGCACTTTGCATAAGCCCATGCATAATGTAACTACAATCATTTTGGATCAAACTAAAAGTATTGAGTAAATAGAATACATTTATTTTCTATTAAAAAGTTTGCGCTTAATGAATGTAACGGCTTCACAGAACAGGAAACTTTTTTAAAACGAAAATGTTAACATACATATATATTACAGATTCTCTTGTATATCTGCCAACATTTCTATATTCTTAAATATCATGGCGAAAGAAATTATGAGGTGAAAATATGATGTTTGATAGCAGATCAGATCTAATCACATTGAATCTGCTATGAAATTTCACATTTTTCATCCCTATATTTTGAAGAAGAACTGATCGTTAAAAAGGCTGACAGGCAATGATTAGCATTTAAAGAGTTAAACTCCCATTAAACAGAGCACTTCAATGAAGTATAATACACACATTTAATTCAATTTATCTAAAAGAGAAAGGCATCTTAAATATGTAATAAGTTAACTCCCACCAAGGAAATGTATTTTACTCTCGAATGAGCTGTTTCAATGTTTACAAGGTAAGCTCAAGTTTTATAACCTATTTCTGTCTTTAATCTTTCTCATAAAGTTGAAGTATAGGTTATAAAACATGAGTTGTAAATGATTAAATAGCTCAAATGTGCAATATAGAATAAAAATTAAATACAGATCCTATAATGTGGGATCCATATGCACAGATGAAATGTTCAGTAAATTTAATAGAGTTTTACTAATCAACAGGACAAAGGTTTTTTTNCTCAGTTGTAGTAGACATTTCATGTACTTTCACTTAAATAGAGTTGCACTGATTGTCTCTATTATTCTAATATTGATAGACCCCTTTTATACACATCTTATAGACTCCTGAGACAACAAATGCGTCTTCATTCACGTCAATTTCTGTTTGTTATTTGGATTTTAGAGGAATTGTTTTAGTACATACACTATTGATAAGTTATACAGCACAATCATTATAAGAAATTAGCAAAACTGTGTTGCTTGTATGTACATCTATGCAAATAGGAATGCATATGAAATTTGACTTGGCCAAACAACACTAAATCCCTAGTTATTTTGAGGAATAAATCACATTTTTGAAACCCAATAATTTTACCTATGGTTGAGAATTCTTGGAAATTGTGACATTGGATAGATTGTGCAGAACAATTTAAAATGTTATGTTTCACTGAAAAGGGCTGCACTTTCCATAAATTCCATCGAAGATATGTGGGAGCAATTATATTCCTGCTGACCTTATGTGTTGTGGAAGCAATACTAAAATAAAATGTAAATAAGGGACATTTGCTGTTAAATTGGATGGGTCAGACTTAAATGACTATATTCTGTAATCCTTTACTTGTATTTAAATATAAATCCAATAGTAGCCTGGTCTTGCATCATCTCTCCGCATCTTCAAATACACTCTCTTAAACAGAGTGCATAAACTTGTACCAGCAGTTCTCCTCAAGTGGTCAGTCTTAATATACAGGTCAATCTTTATCCAAACTACCAGCTGGTCCTGTGCTATATACAGTCAATAAACATTTGAGCTAACAATACTCTTGTTTCTGTCCCAGTGAATTATACTAAGAATCATGTTGGATGGCAACTCTTCACAAATAGCTATAAGATGAAAGGATCATCAGACTCAGCATAGAATTCTATTACAGTTACACAACACGTGATTCTTTAATGGAATCCATTCATTCGAATAAACAAACTTTGAAAGTAAGTTTCTTTTTGACCGATACTTTTTTTCATTCTTTATTAGATTTGCGCTGAGTTATAATCTATTTTTAAGTTGTTGGGTCCAACAGACACAACTGTTTAATTAAATGGCAATTCAAGAAATTAAAATAAATAGAAAATGATGGTGACTGAATATCTTTTAACAGTTCACGTCACAATCCCAATATGCATTCATACAAAAAATGTAGACGTACATTACACAATGAAGATTTTTCTTTATCCTTGGTTGCTAAAATATATTCTCTTTAATATTAAAAAGTACAAGAAAAAGAAAGATGTAATTGAAGAAATTTCATAACAAAAGCATCAGAACAAGTGTTTTGAAAATAATTAAAAGCAAGTATCTCAGCAATGACCAGCAATAAATTCATTTTCATACCATTTTGATTAAATGGCAGGTGGAAAATAATTGGGTGATGAAATGAAAACAGTCAGAAATTTTGAAATGCAATCATCTTTTAAGTAAGTTCCCTTAATAATAATATATATTAAAAATAACCCAAAGAAACATGTTGCAGATATTTATTTACCGAACCTCCTAAAGCAGGCATATTCTATCTTACCATATTTTATCTACAAGAGAAAAAACAAACTTTCCTTTGGGAGGTCTGTGAACCGAATAATAAATGTCAGGCCTAAATCCTCTATGAAAATCAGTTCAGCCTAATCCGCTATATGCTGCAGCATGCAAATAAGTGCCTGCCAGAGGTTTACCTCAACCCGCCATCATAGACGCAGCCAATTTACAGACACTGAACTGTGTGTTATCGGCTCTCTTTCTGCCCCTCCCCCATCTCTGGTCTTGGTCTCAGCTGCATATGCACTACAGACAAAACCACATACCAAGGTAACATATTGTAGAAAGCACCCTACAAATTAACTTGACATTTGATGCAGAAAAACTATAACCATACGAAGGGAACAAATAACAAAGCATTTGTTTCTGTACGACATCTATTGTAGATTAAACATATCAAGCAAACTAGTAAGGTATCAACATATTGTCTCTACATTGCTCTAAAAATATTTCCAGTAGCCGAATTACATTAGACACATTTTCCTTATGAGTGAATATTACAAAAACTATGAATGTACTAATGCAGCATACACAGATGTTAATAAGATGCACAATTCATAAATTATTGATCTCATTATGAGCATCTATTCGACATACAAATGCATAGTCCTAACAATATTTGGTGTGCGGTGGTAGCTCTAAGCCATCATAATTATATGATTTTCTTTAATCTTTGTCTAAAAATGCTTCCAATGTTCGAAGTACCATATCTTACAACTTGCTTTGGTCTTCCGGTTTTCTAAAGAAATGCATTACATTCGTAAAATATATATTCTTACGACCTGTGCTGTTTGATATTCATGGATTTATTTACAGTTTCCCATATTGCAAATCTCATGTGCAAGTGGATTTCTGTGTTTTGCATTACTGTCATATCTATATTCTTATGGGAATCTTCAATAAGATGTTTGATAAATCAAGATTTAACAGGCAAATATCAATATAATATATTCCATATTTCCACACTTCAGCTTGCTTTTAAATGAACACGCCATGGCAGTCTATTGTTTAGATTGTTCATATATCTGAATAATAGAGGCCTACCAAATCTGGGTTTAAACCTGAATTTATTTTTAATTGCTCTGGAAGATAGGATGATTAATGGTTAAGTTATGACAGGCTGAAGGTTCTGTCTTTTCATGTTTGCAGTATTGTATCGTAACAGATATTTCCCTTTCCAATGCAAACAATTCCATTACTGGAAGAAAAAGGAACATTTGGGGGGTTAACATTTAAGCAATAATTCAAATGCTTTGCAGGTTTTAGAATTGCTGTTTGCGAAAACATTTAGTATAATACAATGCTGTATATGTGTTGTACTCAAAGCTACGAGTTAGCAAAAAGAAATCACAATGTTAGCAGTCCAGATATCAAAATCAAGCCAACCTAACAAAGGTTGAACAAACCCGCTAACAAAATCAAACCAAGAGTTTGATTTTGAGCATTTTATACTTGTAATCAAATTGTCATTTTGTTTCTTAAACACATGAGTGATGTAGCAGAGATGGAATGGTAGGTAAGACCATACCTTCTACGATCCTATCATCAGCTAATTCTTCATATTGTACATTAACCTTCTTGCATGAATATATTATCAGCAGCCTGACATCAACAGTAAATATAATGCTCGGTAGCATCACTTCCAGCAGGCTTTGATTTTTATGTGGAGTTAATAAAGAAAGGTTTTGCAGTCAAGCACATTTGCAATTCAGATTGATACTGTTACAGGGTATTGTATCCATTGGTTCCACCATGGCTGGGCTGCGAGTCTGCCTTGTAGTCAGGTTTGTGTAAAATAAAAACAAAAATAAAAATAATCCAATCTAGACAAAAGGATATTTTTAGCAACGGTTTGAATGCTGATAGTAGGAGTGTTTTTTTCTAAACAATAAAATCACAATGGTCTGTTTCCAGCCTACATATTTATGCTAAGTAACAGCATGCATTCATTATGCAGATAACCTTTGTTCTAGGGGGTGTGGTTAAAATTGATGGTATTGTAACGTTATTGGTAGAAACTAGATATAATTCATGATTGAACTATACATGCTGATAATCACAATCTGTTCACTTCTTACTGCTCCATGTTATGGATTGGAAACTATGAGGCTATCGGTGTATTCACTTTTATTGTGTGTGAAATTATCCTCACTCCAGTGAATACAGAAAGTAATAGCTAACAGAAGAAGCAAATGTTAAAAAATTAAATGTGGTATGGCTAGGGAGCAAGGTATGTTCACACTTAAGTAAATTATAAACGCAATACGAATGTAGGATGTTGAATAATGTTTTATCTGGTTATTGTTCACAGGGAGCAAAACACAAACCTCTCGACTTCATTTTATCTGTTAATAAAAAAGGTTGTATGTCATACCTTTACAGTCTGAAAATTCAATAAATTAATTGCAGCAATAAATTACAAAATAATTGTTATAATACATAATTTTACTCATACAGCTTTAGTTACAAAATAATACATTTTTATTGTGACAAACAAATTAGCCATAACATTATCAGACAAGGTACAACGTCTTACTATAGAGCAGAACCTGTATTATAGTGATACAGGATAAATTAAACTGCATGATAAAAGGAAAGAAGGTTCTGCATAAATCACTATGAAATGGGTTGGCGTATCAGTTGAGAGTGCCCTCTTGCTACGTAGCTTTATTCTTAAATATTGTATTGCTCATTCAGAAATGTTTAAACATAAAGTTAAATTAGTTATTATGCAATATTCTATCAATGCAAAAGACTACTATATTAACTTGAAGTTCTCTTCAAGGCACAATATTATATTACCTTAGGAGCCTGCCACAAATCACATTTATAAGTTTGTAGATTACTACAGTATAGGTAGAAACACACCCATTGCTTAAACCAAACCACCCTCAATCTTGGCTGATCTCTTCATGCTGTAGTAATGTCTGTGGAGTGACAGTCCTACTACATATTCTTTACTACTACATCAATTGAAATTGATTCATAATCAATAAACTGGTTTAATACAAAGTGTCCCAGTGCAAACATTACCCAGGGACACAGGAGAGGTCAGAGGACAGTTTAGTTTTCTGTTGGCATACTTTGCGCCCAAACCCTTGTAAAAATAGAATGCCTTTTCTTCTGTGTTTGTAAATCCCATTTTACCTATTCTGCAGGCTGCAGGCATGGGGAACTATTTTGGGGACTAACATTGTCAACATACAATCAGTTGGACATACACCATTTCATATTTCATGCTTTCGGCACTGTTACCTTAGATTGGCAATGCAGGCCGTCATATTCCAGGACTAATTCTGATGCCCAGTTTGGTCATTCTAGCAGCAAATAACGATCTTACTGGTGATCTTCAATGCTGAAATGAACAATTAAAAATATATATATTTAGAAATGATACACTGTAATGTCTTAGAACTTTTAAGCATAAAGAAAATATATCAAACCCATAAACTGCAATTTAGACATAATAATATTAACAATAATAATTCAATAGTTTTGCAATATTTTACCAAGCTGATGAATACAATAATAAAACTATGATGCATACCTTATTGTATGCCAAAAAGTCAAGGATCAAGAAAATCTAATTACGTTTATGTCGACAAAAACACGTGAGCAAAATAAAATGAATAGAAATTACCTATTCAGCATATTGAACTAATCAGACTGTTCACCAAGCATTTATAGCTAAAGTGACAGCTCTTGAAAGAACATGTTTTGGTTCTATGACAGAAAAGTGCAAATCTGTTCAAAAGCGTTTAAGCAACCTCCTCCTATCCTCTTAAAACTCTACTTTAAAATGTTAGCGGAATGAACACCTTACGTGATTTTCAATATTCTCACAAACAGGTAGGGTAACAAATGTCTACTGTATATTGAAATATTGTTAAATTAATCATTGTCATCAATTCTGTAACCTTCAGCATCAATCTGCTCCTTCCTAACACCATTGTGTAAGTAACTTTGTTCTTGGCATTCTACTCTGCACAACAATCCAATACATTTGAAAATGTTATTTAAAAAGTGATTCCAACCAATATTTAAATATCTTTTGATATTACTTCAACCTTCACATGTTAATGCCAGCATCATATTAAGCAATAGAAAGGTTTATACACAGTGAAACAGGTTCACAAATGTCAACCATTGGAAACATCCCAAGTCCAGTCAGAGAATTTGAGTCTAAATAGCTCGAAAATGTTTACAAGATTAATATGAATCAGTACAAGACAAAAGGACAGACACAGAATCAAATATATTAATATTGATTACACAAAAATAGAAACTAGTCCAAAACATTGGTAGTTTTTAGCCACTGAAGATATTGTTTTATCAAAATCTAATGCCTTCCCTAGACCACCTATAGGATGTGTTCTGTTAAACAATAAAGAATATGATATGAAAAAGTTGGGAGGCAAAACAGAATAACTTGTTGAAATATATGATGTTCTAAGACTGAGAAAATGCATTATAACAAAAATGGTGTATATAAAAATAACATTTTGTAAAAAGAATACAATTTGGATTGAGCAATCACAAAAGGTACTTTTATACAATATGAGCAAGATTTATGTCTCATTTATACTGCACTTTTAGTATCCATTTGACACATTGTTTTCATTGAATCAACACTAAAGGTGCTGCATAAATCAGTTTTAGACACGTTGATTTAATTCTGAGCCTCATTCCTCAAACAACCTCCAGGTTTTATAACGGAATGAATGCATTTGTCTGCAGTATATAATCCTGGTTACAATGCAGCCAATTGCAACAACAAAAACAACAACTTGCATTTATATAGCATCCTTTACGTGGGGTAGCTTCTCGGTGCCCTTAGATAAATTTTTAACATTAACAAAATGTTTAAAAGTTCTCGACTGCCATCAGTTAGCATTCAGTTTGTTGCGTGCACAATTAGTTGTGCCAATTTGGTTTCCTTATTCCACACACACGCCTCTGTTTACCCAGCAGTAAGTAGGAACCCACTTGTTAGTCAATTGATGGATTGCTTTTCTGGGGGTAATAAACCCTCAAAAAAAATGTGGTCACTCAACTCACAACTGTTTGTGGGTCACTGCTGTGTGCAACAGACTGCCACGTTTTGCCCACAAAATATTTTCCATTCACTTTACAGTATATTCTGTGAAGCGTTTTGAGACGTCTCGAAGACGTGATAAGGCCCTATATCAAAAATGCAAGGATTATTATTATTCACACTATCTACTGCCAGAAACAAAGTCAAGCTACTCTAATACATAAAAGGGTAATTCTATTGAACATTTTGTGAAGACCTGTTTTGTACCATCAAGGGAAACCTAAGAGAGGTTACATATGGCAAAGTATAGTGATGACTGATGAGGTACAACAAGTGATGTAAGAAAAATGTTCAACATGTTGCAATTCTACATCATGTAATAAAATCTTACATGTAGAAACAGAAAATTTGTTTTATTGAAATAAATATTTGATTCAATTCCTAATTTTTAAATGCCTTTACTTGATTGGTATGTGAAAGGTGTTATACAAATGAAATTTGTTGTTATTGGTAATTTATCTTGAAGACAAACTAATGAATACGAAAATGGATTCCAATTTGTATACTGTAACCATGTCCGTTAACCTTTGTATGCTTAAAGCTGTACTATAGCACTAAGTGAAATTACATATACACAAGTAAATTCATCTTTTTATGTTTAAATGATGGACAACAGGTCAATAACGTATTTCCAAATGATCAATTTCCTCAATAATTAGTGTCCTATGCTATTAAGATTTAGTTACTACATAGTGTGGTAATTTACATTTACATTCCATCAGTTTGAATTTTTGGCCACATCAAAAATATAATCTATGGTGCTGATAACACTTTCAAAAAGAGGGCTAAAACAGAGAACTGATTTGAAAAATAAACTGTTGTGTTTGCCTGAAATTATATTGTACTAGTAAAATGGTAAGGTAAAGTGGAATGGTACCTCTCAAGGTAAGGTAAGATAATGTAGTAAGATGATAATTGAAAGAGTTCCAAAAGATGCCTTTGACTAGTTGTCTTTTGGAACTGTTCAATGAATTATTTTAAAAAGGAATTAGAAAGATGTTCGAAAAAGAGGAATATTAAAGACTATTATAGGGAGCAAGGAAAATACTGGGATTGGATTAGGTCCATCACATTGAGAAAAATACCCGCATTGACTTGATGGGCTGAATGAATTGTCTGTTTTTGTGATGTAACATTCATGATCCTATCATATGATCAGTGCATAAGGTACTTGTTATTGCTTGTTGCAAATTGGCAGGTCAGAGTGTTCAGCTTTTGCAACCCCCTCTACTCCTGATTCCACTGGGCTACAGGAATTAAAAAAAGTACGATAGGCCCCTGTCACTATACGGAGAAAAGTATACTAGCCCTTCACTATATATCATCTGTTATTCTAGAAATTTTAGTGAGGGATTGGAAAGCATTTTGGGGATAATTTTCTGCCTATCAGAAAATTTACAGAGCTTGTTGTCATGTTTATAATGCAAGGATTACATTCACCAAATTAGGTAATTTTCCAGAAAAGGGAAAATAACCCCATTGTTTCCACTATAAGACATATTAAGAACAAATAGCTATTGCTTTGGTCACAAATTTGTCGCAGTAAATAAAATGAGTCAAGTCCATAAGTAGTGATATCATACAATTTGTAATAATATCAATAATGCTCAATATAACAGACACCCAAGAGACTGGTTGGATGGAATAAATTGCCAATAGATGTGAATCAAGTTATTTTGGGGGGAAATTCAAACTAAAATAGGGTTTATATTGTTGCTAATTTGTTATAAATTTGCCTTCTTGTGTAGGTCTATTTCCTTTGTCTCTTATCCTGTGTGTCTATGTACAGTAATAATGTAAATTCAGACAAAGACCTATTCATGTCACACACTGTGGTTACAATTCTCTTCCTAAAACAGAAACCATATTAAATACCTTCTCTATAATGCACATCTACCAGTATTTAACAACTTTTTGTGTGGCTATAATTTCCTTGTACAAAGGATTAGAGTATCGTTTAAGAATGAATTAAATGCAAAACCAATGCAATATCAATCCATAATAAACTGCAGTTGGTTCCAGATTGCAACTCTATTTCACCAATCTTGCAAAATCAAACTTCTTGTTTAATGATATAAATGAAACACACTGAGTAATTTGTTCTTCCTTGTTTGTGCCAATGGTAATTGTGAAGAGAGTCTGTTGTTAATCTGTGCTGTTAATCTGAATTTAATAATCCAAATTTAATAGAAAATGGGATTAAACTGTTCAAACTCATTTCATTGAGGATCTTAAACAGCCATCAGAAATGGATAACTTCACCCTGTCAATCTGTTCTGGATTTACATTCACACCCCAAAGGTGAAATGCTGAACCACCATTGAATGTTTTAATATTAATTTACATGGCTTGATAAAAAAATCTGATTTTTTCTCAAAAACTAAAATATTGTAAATGAAATACATCTTGGATCCTTCATTGACAGTATTAAATTAGATTGTTGAGCAAGTCAGTGCAAAGGTTCTTCTAACTAATTAGACAAAAGGCATTGGGGTCTTAAATTAAATATTTCTTAATAGGATTTCTTAACAAGAAATGTGAGTTGTATAAATGGGATTCTTTTAGTGTCCAGAAGTACACCACACCAGCTTGCTAAAAATCTGCTTCTGATACGATCTGCTTCTAGATTAGATTTATCAGAGTTTGGTAGGGTTTCTAGTGAATACCTTATTAAAGAATATGATATTTTAAGACTCCATGATTATGTCTTGACTTTGTTGTGTGCAACACTAGTACAAAATAAATTAAACAATATCCTAGCTGGAACATTTTCTTTTTTTTCCTGGCATGAGATCCTACGTACAATGTACCACTATATACTGCAATGTACCTATGTTCCATCTACTCAATGGCCCAGTGTATACTGCATTCCACTTGCCCCATTATCAATTTCATGAAAGCTTCACAAAAAATTAGAAATAAATCCAAACAAGATCAAATAAAATGAAACACATGAACAAAATGCACATTGAGCCCCAGTGATGCAGTCAATATTTATACCACTCATGACTCTGACCTAATATTCTTTGCAGTTTGCCACTCAAGACTGTGGCTTTGGTTACTCAGTTTTAGACATTCATTGGAAGCAAGAAACAGAACTCCTCTCCACAAGTATTCCGACACTAACACACAAATCGTTAAAATGCAAGTTGCTCACTTTTAACCTCAGATATCAGAATAATGCTCCATTTAGATACCATCCACATATCACTTCAGGTTTCTTGATTGTTTTTCTTTTTCAGATCTCCCACTTTCCAAATTTACTGAAACTCCTGCATAGCACCAAAACATTTAACCATTGGGTCTAGGTATGGTTTGTTCTATGGAGTTTAGTATTATTTCTACCATCCCCTGCTTGGGTAGTTCCAAATAGAAAATAGAAATGCTGTTCCAACTGTGTCAACTGCCAACTGCTCCAGGACTATACATAAAATATAAACATCTAATGGAATCCCAGCCCTCAGCCTACATCATCAATAGGAACGTAGACATTCAAAATTATACGAACAATAGATGGATTGCATGTCTTTCAAATCATAAATGGCCATGGAATTAAATATCATACCATTTTTGAAGAATTACTGAATTTATTTGTGGAGTCCTGGAGCTCAGTGGTTAGAGAACTTGCCTTGCAACCGAGAGACCTGGGTTCGATTCCCGGTAGGGCAAAACTTTGGGAGAGTTTCCTTACTCCACATGCCTGATAATAATCCCTCTTAAAATAAATAAATTAATTAAAAAAAAAAAAATTGGTCACTTCAATCTACAACTGTTTGTGGGACACTGCTGTGTGCAATTAGCTGCCGCATTTCACCCACAAAATATACAGTCAATTCACTTTACAGTATATTCTGTGAAGTGCTTTGAGACGTCTGGAAGACATGAAAAGCACTATATCAAATGCAAGGATTATTATATTTAGTATTATTTTGCTTACATTTCTAGACTTTTCACAATTTTAAATACAAATGTAATGGATCTCTAGAGGTGTAGTGTCCTCTGTTTATTGCACTGTTCATTAATGCATCCTTTGACAAATACAATTATAAAGATATTTTAGATATTCCAGTTCTAAATTCAAACATACAATTTGGAGGTCCCTCAATACACAATGGGCAATTCCATCGCATGGTCCTGAACCTTACAAACGTGAAAGGTCTCAAATTTAATCCCTGGTCTTTGCTGGATAAACTAATCTCAATTTGAGCAGCAATAAATGTTGAAGAAGGCAATCTCAGCCTTCCTAAATTAAATCAGTCAGTTCCTGGTCACTGTCTGGTCGGGGTACTGCTGGAAAGTGCATGCGTGTGAATACTATTTGATCATTTTTGGGTGTGATGCATTCCCAAAGTTCTACCTTTCACTGTCCTGGTTCATATGGTCATTTTAATAAAGTGCTCGATGGCTGTTGTGACTGTGGCACTAACCCAAGTATAACTCGCCATTTCATAGATGTATGGAAACAAAACTAGGAGAAATGTACAACTGAAAGTAGTTGATATACAGAATTGACTGCTTATTTTAGAGTCTGTTTCTTGTTTTTGAAAAATCACCAATGGTAACTGTAATCTACATTAATTACTGCCAAACAACATCTCTTTAAGGAACCAAGTGCAAACCAGTTCTGCAGCACCCAAACCAATTGGCCAACAAAATGATTCAAAGATGCCATCATAGTTTTATTGATTAGAACTCACATGCATTGCTCCAAATTCTGTTCCATGTCATCCATTAAACAACCTGAACTTAATCAAGAAATTGGTTCCATATACAGGTGTGCCATCTTTCTCTCTTATTCACTCTGCCTCTCCATAATTCCAAAGGTCTGTATTATTTAACATTTTACTTCAATCAAAGCCTTTTGCTCTGTGCCAAAATGTAATAACATTCCCCCCCAACTCAAATACCATTACCTGAGTCACAACAGTACTGGGATGATAAAGCAGTACTGCCACAACTATAGAAAATGCCACATGATTAAAACAACAAAAACAATAAAATTACATTTGTATAGCGCCTTTCACGTCAGGAGGACATCCCAAGATGCTGGACAGACAGAGTTTTGGACCCGAGCTGCAGGTCGGGGAATGTGGAGGGCAGTGGGGGAAAACATACATTTATTGTCAATGATAGAAATAAGTAAAAACTGGCAAAATAAATATATTGTTTTCAGTCAAGTACATTTTCAAGCCAATTCTTTCAAACACAAATGATTTGACACTGTTGAATACAGAGGAATACATGGACAAATGCACAAGACTGGTTAATCTTGAATATCTTCAGACCTCACTCCATAAACCATGAAGAATCAAAAGTTATAGTTCTTAAGCCTACTGTCCTTTCATTTCTGTTTCTCCTGTCTATTTGACTGCAAAAATTCTAAGTAAAGTATGCATGGCCAGTGTTTTCCCAGGTCTTTGTGGAATTGGAACCCAGCACAAAATTGGCCATATTTCAGGAATTGAAACAGTAAACTAGAAATCCTATACAGAAAAGTAATAATTATACTACGGATTTGTGAAATAGATATACTGATCTGGTCCAGGAGGGGTGCCCTTCTTTGATGGGGGATTGCTACCCACTCTTAAGAGCCAATTTTGCATTGCATCTGGTTATGCTACATCTGACTAGTTGTACATGATTTTGACATTGGATGACCATAGTTCAAAAAAATTCCTTTTCACAAGATTACCATTCCTTATTTTGAATGGACAAATAAAAATATAAATTAAATAGATGAATAAACCTCAAAGTTCATTCATTCTTGTGTGTTTCTCTCCTCACCAATGTGAATTTTGCACCGTTCAAAATTTTTGAATATTTCACGTCCTCTTACTTTGGTATTGATTTTAAGATCCTTTAAGAGAAGCATCTTTGTATCAACATTGTCATGTGTGTGATATTGATAAGTGAAATTGCCAAATGCCAAGTTTTGATCAAACGTCCAAAAATATAAGTAGAGAGAATTCAGGAATATAGGAACAGGAGTAGGCCCTTCAGTCCCTTGAGCCTGTTCTCCCATTCTAATAGCCAATGGCTGATGTGTACCTCAATTGCACTTATCAGCCTTTGCCCTATATCCCTTAATACCCTTAACTAACAAAACTCTATCAACCTCAGTCTTGAAAATTTGAATAGATCCAGCGTCCACAGCCTTTTGGGGGAGAGAGTTCCAGATTTCCACTACCATTCTCTATTTCCCATTCTCTATTGTGTTACATGTCCGGTGAATAATTTAAAAATCTAATTTAGAAATTGTTTTATTTTTCTTTAGATTTTATAAATCTAAGTAAATATATGATTAGTGATTTGTAATTACCTTTCCAAGCAATAATATACTAAAGCAAGTGAGGTTTTTGAAACACTTGGTTTACTGAATAGCTAACAGGAGCCCTGAACAGTCAATTCAAAAGTAATTCAGAACATTTTAAACACAGTTAAAATATAATTGCCTGTTGTAAAATTAAAAACTGGTAATTACAACAAAATATAACATCAACATTATGAGAAAACTAATTCTCCAAATAAGCATATTGTTTCATAACAAGCTCAGTATGACTATGCTATCCTAACACCCTTCTGAATATTGTCACATAACATTATTACACATTTATAAACAATTCCTATGCTGAAACATGCAAAATAATTGGCTGAACACTAAAATGATCAAATCTAATAAAGTTTCAGAGCATTATTTCTGAACCATTTGACAGTAAGCACAATACTGACACATTAACAATAAAAAATTGTATTTTGCACAATACTAAATCAATGCCATTTTCAACTTTGTGATTTAAATGTCAATGTTGGCCACCACCAATTGACACAATGAAGGAAAATTAACAAAGCATCAGTGTCTCTGCTGAAGATTATAGCAGATCTACGCCCTATTTTTCTGACTATGAATTAAATTGCCGTGTAGTCAGTACCCTTTGTTATGTAGCTAATAATTGCATAACTGTGTACCCTCTTACAACAATACGTCAACCTAATTCATAGTCATTATATTTAAAAGAATTTCCTATTTTTTTTACTTTTTTTGCTCTACATCCAAATGTAATTTCCTTAAACTTGGTATTTTATTTGTTTGTGCAATATTGCCCAAGTTTTAACATAAACATTAAAAAATCCATTCTTGGTCTCTTAGCTGAATTCCTGTTAGCATTTCCATACTTTCTGTATTTATTAATTGTAGATCACTGTCAGTTTAGTCAGAAGTTATTTCACAGATGATCTCAGTATAGTTGGAATGATATTTACATTGATATATCTGAATATATAAAAAACTGAGCGTGTATTTGTATATGCTCACCAATTATCTATTTTAATCAAGCAATTTGCATCATAAACTAATATAAACTCTACTTAAAATACATTAGATAAACATTGAACAACAGTAGCAAAATGAATATCAGTGAAAGCTACGTCAAATGTGTGAAAGCAATTACAATATATTAACTAATTTCTAAAATTTATGCTCTGTGAATTTACGTGAACCACAGCAAGTAATACAAAATAATTTAATAAATCCCTCTCTTGAATATCTCAGAGTAGAATCGCTTAATGTGAAACAAATATTGCAAGAAAGGCTTTTGGCTTTCCTATGTTAGTAAAGATAGCAATACTTTTAAAACTAAAATCTTGCAATACAAATCTGGTGTTTAAGAAACCATCTTTTGCACTGCTTCATTTTAAAAAAATATATTAATTGTACAATCATCTAGACGATCTGCTACATTTTCATGATGGGAAAAAAACCCGGCGTTATTCTCGCTTTGAAATAACAGAACCAATTGCGCATGAGAATTAGCACCTAAAATTATTCACGGTAAATGTGCTACTTGCTATGCATGCCTGACAAAAGGCGTTAATTAAATAATTGACATTCAAGGCTATACTCGCTCATTGTTTATTGACACACAAATTCAAGAATGTGAACAAGCGGACATCTTAAGTCTAACGTTTTGCTCACCATGGCCATTGTCATAAAATGGTGGCACCATGAGAAGCCCTGTACCGAGCATTAAATTAGAACGCTGTTTCCTAACGTTATTAGTCTTTGACAACGCACGCATAGCATTCTAATTAATCTTTAATTTTATCTTTCTAGCAAGGGTCTTATCAATTTTGACTGATTCATATATAGCATGCACGTTTGAATTATATGTCCTTTCATTTGCATAAAATGATAAATCATTAGCATATTACAATGTTACAATGCCTTTACATATTTAATATGATGCTGCAGATTCTATAGCAATCTTTTTTTACATATTTCATGATATATTTTTAGGAATATACTGTTTACATGCAAAATTACTTTGTTTTTTTGTTTGAGTATGTATATTATGCAGACGTTTGACATTTGCATGATATTCTTGGTCAATAGGTAACGCATTCTTTATGTTTAACTTTACAATTAAATTATTTCTATGCAAAAAATATTTTGTAAAACAAGTAAAGTAGATTTATTGGAAGAGGACTATTTAATTTTTCAATATCTGTTCCAGTCTTTTATCAGCTATTTGAATGATTTTAATGTACATTTCCGCGTCTGGTTAAATTTAACATTACTCTGCCTGCTTTCACATATCAGGTGCACATTATTTTCAAATTCAAATACAAGTTTTGATTTGAATTTGGTTAGTTTGAATGTTAGAGAAAAAAAATTCTTAAGTAAGATAATGTTGCAATGCCACTCTGTATTGGTAATCTCACTTTTCATTCTGATTTGTCCAGTGAGAGTTTTTTTTTTGGCCACTTTTGTTTCTAATACAGCCAGCTTCAGATAAACAAAATTAAAGAAAAGGCAGGTGGAAACCAGGAAAGAAAAGAATATACACAAATCTACTCCAAAAAAAAGGTTTGAAAAAGATGATAATCAATTTAAAAGATGCATAAAGATACTTTAATTCACATTATATAAATATATATATTTGCGATTACATGTAAATAAAATTTTGAGGTCAATTTAGAAATAAGAATAAGGTCTACATCACAGTTACTTTGAATTAGACTTGATAAATAATTTAAGAATGCGTAATATATTATTCAAATCCTTTAGTCTTAAGAATTTGAGTGGTATTTCAAATACAATTATTGTAATTTATTTATCAGGGTGAATTTACATAATTGCACTTTAAAATCTACAACTCCAAACTAGTGTTTGAGGGGTTGCTGTGAAAAAGATAATGAGTGGGGGTTGGGGGGACTCTGTGAGCAGTTAACAGAGTATGAAGAACAATGTATTCTTATTTATTGCTTCGAACACTTACCTTATGTCTTGACTACATGTTTGAAACAATGTGTGAAGCAGTGAATCATTTTTTTTCTGTATGAATGCAAATAGACCTACTTGAAAAGGCCTAATGGAAACAGCATTTCAAAAGGAAACAATATGCAAAGGCAATTCACTAATCACCAGAATACACAACAACTCGACATCACATTTTCCTATGGTAATACTAAGCGATGTTCCTACGTAAAATGATTATTAAAAACAATAGCCTCATAATATGCAGAAACTGTGTACAAAAATTGGTGTTTTAGCTCAAATATTCTTTACATTGTTCACATACAGATATTGAATTTGTTTAGAAAATTCTTGTCCAGGACCTTCCCACCCCAATTTCCAAATGCTATTTGAAACATGTCTTTGACATCTAGGTTCAAAAGTGTGTTTTTGGGGGGGGGGGGGGGGGGGGGAGGGGAGGGCAGGTTTACTGATCCTAGACCAGCATGTTCATAAAATTATTCGTCCTGAGTTCAAAGTCACCGGTAACAACAGAAGTATAAATGGGCTGTATTGATACTGATAATTCTTGCATTTGAATTATTGATTTATTGATGTCTTAAATATTTTCCTTGGGGTATTTTTCCAAATAAATTTTGGTTGCTTGCTTTCTACGTTTTGATTTATTTTACATTTTTTTTTTAAAAAATCTCTTTATTTCTTTAGTTCAATATTTCATTTTGTCCTAAACAAAAATCCTAAATAAAACTGGACTGGTTTGATTTTATCTTTAGTCTGGATTGAATATGTGATCCATGGATCCCTGGCCTATCAGCTATCTAAAGTTATGCAGATTATTCTGCGTTCTGTACACGTAGATTTAAAAGACAAACACTTATTATCATCTTATCATTTGTAAAGTTACATAATTATTTTTTATAAATTAAATATGAAATTCTAATATATTCCAATAATACAAACATTCAATTGTAAATGTATAAACAGTCACTTCAAAGAAGATTTTTTTAAATTTACTGAATTTATAATTTAATTTCTTTTTTTGTAAAAAAAATTCAATCGAAGTTCAACACATTTTTGTTGTTATGCAGTCTGCTGAATACCCCAAATGTGTGGACAATTAAAACTTCTGCCAGAAATGTTTGTTGTGGTCATTTTGGCCACGGTTCTAGCTTCTGTTTATCATAAAGTTAAATAGAAATATTTATGAAGGACTAAACATTATCATTTAATAATAATAATAATCCTTGCATTTGATACAGTGCTTTTCACGTCTTCTAGACGTCTCAAAGTGCTTCACAGAATATACTGTAAAGTGAATTGACTATATTTGTGGGCAAAAGGCAGCAGCCAAATTGTGCACAGCAGTGTCCCACAAACAGTCGTGGATTGAAGTGACCAATTTATTATTGTTTTTTTTCTTGAGGGATTATTATTAGGCGTTTAAAACATTTAAAACAATGTTGAATGGACCACAAGCTTTTCATGTGTAATTCACAAATCATAGTAAAATACTATATCATATACAATGTAACTCTTATAATCACATACAATGTAACTCTTCTTAAAGTCACATGATAACATCATGCCTTTTAGATCACAAAGTAGTTCACCATATATCAGTGTATCCTATAATATAAAATATACTTGCAAAAAGTAAATAAGTTATTTTTAAAGCATCATCTCTAAAAGACGAAAAAAGTGACTATTGTCTTAGATTTTAAATAAATAAGGATGAAATAAAAATTATTGAAATGCTAAGCTGATTTTAAGATAAAATGCATAAACTTGGGGTTTATGACATAATCTAAACTTGTCAATTGTGCTATTACCTTGTAATTCCCTCCTATCTATCTATTATCCCATTCAAGTTCAATTTACCAGTCCCCTCCACTGGTATGCTTTCATTCAGAGCTCTCACTACTGATCCAGCAGGATACATTGGTCTGGTATGTGTAATCACTTATACGTCGTGTTTGCTATGCATTATTTGAAACACAACATATAATACAAAACATACATTACTAATATTAAAGAAGCATTTTCTTCACATTTAAATATAGGTGAGCACCACAATGAGCTATTATCAATTTAATTGATAAACATTAATTTATTTATGCTGGTGTAGTTAGAGCTCAAATAATTACTCATAATGTGTCCTAAACAAAATTATTGAAGGTTAGTAACTTTAACACAAAGAATAGAATAAAACTGTCATACGTGATTACTTAGAAAATAGCATCTGTACTAATTTAAATGCAATTTTTTTTCAGTGATAAAAGCTGTCCCCAAAATGGTAATATACTAAATGAATAGCCATTTGAAAAGTTACATTTTCAGTTATGTACATACTGCAAAAGTTAGTGCAAATACTGACCAATAAACTCATTCTATAAGAAACGAAAATCTAAATAATTATCAATTCACTATTACACTTTAATATAATTAATAGAGAATAACATTATTCTCTTTATTTACAAATCCTAATAATTACACTTACAAAATGGATATTCAGATTTATTTTCCAAAATGAATCATTTTGAGAAGTATATTGAAATTCTTATTAAAAATGTGTTTATAAAATACACTTTTCCCTGCTGTCAATCCACTGTACAGTGTTGCTCTGTACTGAAGTATTTGGTTAATAGACATTGCATAGCTATCAATTTTATGCAGTAGATATTCTAGAATAATTGTTGTATCACATTAAACTATTTTGCAAGAGGATGCAAACACTATTGCATGTGTGTGAGTATATTGTATGAAATAGATAGATACTGTATATTATTGATAGTTCTGTGAATTGACGATTCTGTGAAGCAAACCCCTGTTTAGAACACACACCAATGTCATACAACATATAAACAGACTCAGCGATTCAGTAAAACAAAACTGTGGTCAAGTAAATCAACTATTTTCAATAGTAACCCTTAATTCCTACGAAAATCAAGTCGTATTTTATAATATTGCAAGAAAAGGTTTCGTAATAATTACTGTTAAATGTTTGAAGCACATTGAAGGTGTAGACTCCGCGCTGCATTTATTTGAATAAATATGGTACTGTAATTGGGATGTTTGACTTATTTACTCCATACTCAACATCACGTGCTGCATCACATTAACTTGGGCTACAAATAAGGGCGTCGCCTTCTGTTTTAATTACGTGTTGTTCGGAAATACTCAGTTCTTTTTGATGGTTTCCGCTTAGCTATTTTAACACTACTCAAACCGTTTCCCCCCTTAAGTATCGTGGGTACGATTAATTTAACAAAACAATCACCTCAGTGGGGGTATTTTCTTTTAATGATGCAAATACTTCTAGCAATGTGCAGCCTTTGAATCTCACTTTTTGCAATAATTCAAGACATATAAACTGCAGGGCACAGATTTGCTATTTTATGATTCCTCAACACGTTGTGTTACAGACCTGCTTTTACATGCAACACAGGAAAGTGCAACACACAGCCTCTAAATAAGACCCACTCATGCACTGCTTCTGCATGTCCGCATCTGTGCAAAGAATATTGTACTTGAACATTAATGGGAACAATTTCAGCTGTGACAATTCACTATTATTTTCAAATCCTACTTTCAATTATACAGTACACCCGAACGTTTAAACTGCGTCAAGAGTCTCACGTTTTACCCATTTGCACACCTGCTAAGGAAATTGCTCAGTGGGGCATAAGCACCACAATACATGGCACGCAGAAAGATCATTTCCCTCACAAAAGTCATTCGGGTAACTGTGCAACACTGGAATATTGCAACCAGCGAAGGGTTAATGAAAGTATCAGTGCTCTCTCGCAGCATGTCATCCATTTAATCCGCTATGGAATTTACAAGAAGTTCAAATGACCATGCAAGATGTTATTAAATGGTTTATCGCGTACGAGTGGTGATCTCCCTCGGATAAAGTCCTCGAATTTAGTTGTTGTTGTTGTTTTTTTTTTAAGAATGAAAACTATTGCAGACAATTCAATTTCTGCGACGGCACACGGACGCCTGAGCCCACGCTGACAGCAACTGTATGTTGCAGCAACTTGTTACACCGAATGAAGTTGCCTCTGCCCCCAACAGTTTTGTGAGTCAACGGGCAAAATAGTCCAAGATGCCCTTATTTTGAGTGGCACTTCCCGGGGCGCAATCTGCAACCGACCGAAGGCAACAGTTCCGACTTCTCGAACAGTTGAATACAAGTAACAGTAAAAAAAAATACTGCTGCGTGTGAATAGCTGTCCAGCAAACACAGTGAAGTCACCACACAACCGTTTGATTATTCGGAGTAAGCAATAATCCCGACCCTTTGAGGTCGATGGGGATAAACCGGGGGAGGCCTTCGAGTTTTTTTTTTAAGAATTAACAGAAGGCGTCGCGTTTTAACGGAGAGACTTTGCAGTCCGATGGCAACTTTCGGGAAGTAAAAGGGGAATTCAATGAGCGAACGGGAGCAGCGATACTTTCTGTGTGTGTGTGTGTGTGTGTGTGTGGTGTGAAACCCGCGAGTCACCCCCCAGTGCGGAGTCATTCAGGTGAACGTGTACCTGACCACCGAGCCCGCAGTTTGCAGGCGGTGGGTGGGGTGGGGTGGGGTGGGTGGGGTGGGGTGGAGGGGGTGGGGTGGAGGGGGCGGTGGGGTGGGGTGGAGGGGGGGGGTGGGGTGGGTGGGGGGTGGGGTGGGGTGGAGTGGGTGGGGTGGGGTGGGGTGGAGTGGGTGGGGTGGGGTGGAGTGGGTGGGGGGGAGGGGGTGGGGTGGGGTGGGTGGGGTGGGGTGGGGTGGAGTGGGTGGGGTGGGGTGACTTGGCAGCCCAAGTGCGGGTGAGCCCGGGACACGCCTCGCCCGCCTCGTTGTTCCCGTCGCCACGGAAACTACCAATAAGCGTCGGCCTCTCCCGGGCCGGACCGGGCCGGGCCAGGGAGGGGCGGGCCGGGCCAGGCCAGGCCAGGGCAGGGCAGGGCTGGGCAGGGCTGCCAGCGGCACGAGCTGCAGGGCTGCCAGGCTGAGCCGTGCTGAGCTGTGCTGTGCGCGATGCTAATTAACCAGAGCGGCGCAGCTGTGCTCCCATTCAAAAGCGCGGGCTCTCTCTCTCTCTCTCTCTCTCAGAGCGGGGCAAAGAGAGGGGTGTCTTGCCTTTGCCCGGCCCTGCCCTGCCTGCCAGTGCCGGGTCCCTCTGTCACTGCCCGGCCACTGCCCTGCCATTAAACAGCCAAACAAGTTCAAATTCAGGTCGAGACGCTTCAAGCGGTTCAGCTGCTTTCAGACGTGGCCGCGACCCGCAACGCAGAGCGCACTCTGAGGCACACACACCGCGCGCTTTTGTGGCACTCATTATCTGTCGGAGATTATGGAGCAACGTGTTTCTCCTTATAATGCAATTTTTTTGTGGCATTGTTTTTTACACATCAGCCCAAGTGACATCTTTCATGACAAGCAGGAGCCACCCCAGCTTTTGTGCATTAAAAAAAAACCAGATGCCTGGTACACATGTTTACCATTGTGGATATTCCCTGAACAAACACCTAAACGCTGCCTACTAAATCCTTAAATTTAACATTGTTTTCGACGACGAACACATTGAACTGGAAATCCATGTGAGTGCTGGATAATCACTTTAGAGTATAAAGTACCCCAGTAAAACTGCATTTCATTTTAGACATCTGCTCCCACCACCGTCTCAATTCCCCAAAAGCAAGTCATGATAATGCACAGTATATACAAAAAAAGTATCTTGCATGTGAAATATGTCAGCATTTGAGCGATAAACTAGAAAATAATCATGCAGGAGGACCTCTGAGATGGAACAATTAGACTATTCATGTCAAATTGAAATAAAGCACAAGTTCAGAACTATGGTCACAGATACTGGAAGCGGTGTCTTTCTTAGGGAAATTCCACTGACAACATAACTCAACGACCCATTAATCGCTTTACCAGCGAACACAACTACAAAAATGCAAGCTTGTCCAAACTTTAAGTGCACTAAGAATGCTCCAGCGAAACTACCCGCATTGGGAAGTGAATGAAAGGTCAAATATGTACAGGAAGGTCAAAATCAACTCCTACAGAGAATGACTATTGCACATAAAAGGATCTTACTATTATAGTGCTTGTGTTTTGTTTTACTTGACAATTTTTTTTTAGATTGTAAATAATCTTACTACAAACATCTAGCACACATCCAATGTATTATAATTTTTCTTCAAAATCCTGGAGTTTGGTGAAGCTTTGAATACATATTGTTAGCCTCTTTTTCGCCTACATTGAATTCAATGTCACTCACGTTGAACTTTTTGGAATGAGCTAAACTTTATCACAAGGTCCACACACACACACACACACACACATATATATATATATGTATATATAAAAGCTAAAATGGTCTGCATTCATAACGCGGTTTAAATTCTACGCCATAAAAGCACAGTGGTGATATTATTGTTCATTTGTTTTATCCTCACGTTGCAAAAAAAATTACTAATCTCATTACATTCATTTATTAAAGCAAAATGCCCAATTTATTAATTCAATAAATCCTCAACAAGCAGTGAAGGGAAAAAAAAGCGCTGCCTAACTTAAATGCATGCATATGCTAGTAAAAATACATTTTTAGCAAATACTAAACCTCACGTTAAGCAGCCACGGTTTCAACATTCCCTCTATTTAAGAGAAACCTTAAACAACGTCATTGCTTCTGATGAGAATGTGTGAAAATATCAAAACTGAAATTTGGGCAGATATTTGCAGACTGCAGTTTTTTTTTCCATGCACTGCGTTGACATTTAGTACAGACCCAATAGGGAAACAATGCCACCATTCATAGCACTAGACGTAGATTTCAATCGACTTAAGCGGGCACAATGAGATGTGGTCATTCAATGGTTACCCATATTGTGTTCTCAAATTTTCTCTCAGCAAAAGTATAATGACTCGGCATTGTATGGGTGCTTAGACAAGGGCTCAGAACAAGAGACACTAGTTTTGTCTGACGGTGTGAGAAAGTCGTGAAGGGATCTTTTCTTCCAGATGGTGTTAAATTCAGCTGCCTTTTTAACATTGGCCTTGCACAGCAATCTGCTGCTCCCCTGCCACAAAGGAGAATCCCTGGTTCCCACTATTAAACATGCACACTCACGCAATCTGCAAACTTCCATCCAACTTGTTTTCACTGGGTATTGGCATAGTTATTTGCAGACAACGTATTCTCACTGCAGTAGTACAATACATATGTAATAGGGAGTATTTAGAGTGGAGCTGATCAAGTCGCCCTGGTGATCATCATTTTATACACAGTTCCATAAATAAGATTAATTAACCATTCAATTATTATTACAAAATAAATGCACTTGTAAGCATTAACGCTAAACACCATCCTCCATTCACTTATGCATTGTAATAGTTGAAATCCATTGTTCTCCATTCAAAAATAAATATGCACATGTGCTCTCGCTACATTTTTCCATTACACGCCATCTGGTTGGATAAAAGTAATGCAATGAATTATAGTTTGAAAATAACGCTCAGTATACTTCAAAATTACAACATCAGTATAGATAATGTGAGTTATTCAATGACAGGGTGCTATTTTGAGAAAATCTAAATACAAAATGCAAGTTACATTAAAACGCAATTGAATGAAGTTAATTAAATCTATTGAAGTTAAAATATCTGTCTACATCTGCATATCTATCTATCTATCTATCTATCTATCTATCTATCTATCTATCTATCTATCTATCTATCTATCTATCTATCTATCTATCTATCTATCTATCTATCTATCCACCCATCCATCCATCCATTAATCCAACATTTGCTGTTTTTATTTCAGATTTTCAATATCTTGAGTTTTGCTTTTTATATCTATCGCCCATCTATCTACTTTAGTTGGAAAGTCTCCAGTAAGTAAAACGTCGGATTTGCTGTTCCAGTGCAGTCATGCATTCCATTACAAAACAGCTCGTCTATTATGACTTTTCTCCGCTCTCCTCTCTCTCTCTCTCTCTCTCTCTCTCTCTCGCACGAAACAAGACTTGTATAGGAAGCGAAACAGCATTTAAACATTAATGGTCAATTTATTTGAGCATTCTTGTTTCCATCAGAATTCTGCAAATTATTAAAATGCAGCAATTTCTTTGAAATAACGTGGCCGTTTGAAGCCACATTTCAGCTGCAACTTCACACACCGTCCAATTGTTTTGACCGCACGTCCCCCAAACTTAAAAGGAAAGGACTGTCCACTTTGCAATGCAAAAAAAAGCTTTTTTATAAAAAAAACCAAGCAGTGCCTTTGGGTAAACAGTAGTTAGTGATTACAGCACCCACTGAATCACACAGTAAACAATAACACTCGTTTACACTTTTATAATGCAAGCGTTGTTTGTTCCAAACAATACGTTTAACTAAACAAACAAGTGCCTTGGGTGGCTATTACAGTAATAAAAGTTAGGCAGACGTGTGCCAGACAGACACTCGCTCCCAAACAACATCTATCGGGATTTGAGTAAATAAAAGGCGGTGGCGAGGCTGATGGATTCCAAGTCCTTCTAAAACGGGTTACCCTGTTGGGATATAATAGCCCGCGATTAAGTGAAGCCATTGTCCACTTGGGAAGATTACACTCCTGAAGTTCTCGGGGCCGGAACATGTGGTGATCCCGGGAGGGAGGGCACAGCCTGGCGTGCCGAGGGACGTGGGTGGGAAATGCCATCACATTTGTTTTAGAGATCGAGGGCGGTTTTGCTGCACTTGACGGTCCCCCCCACCCCCACTCCCCCCCCACCCCCCCACTCCCCCTCCCCTCCAGCCACCCCTTCACTCCCATCGCAGCTGCCTGTCATCGGCTGCCCGGGCACGACACTGCTATTGCCCCCCGAGCGTGGGAAACCGAGCGACCAGCCGTTCACATCTCTTGCGCTCCGTTTAACGGAAGCAATTAGGCGCAAACTTCAACCCCCCCCCCACCCCCCCCCCCCCCTCCTCCTCCTCCTCCTCTTTTCACGTCTGTATACGTCCTAATTATTGGGGCTCGGGAATGCCAACGCCGTTTCCTGGATAGATCCGACCATCCTTTAAAAATAGAGAAGGGAATAAAAAAGAGAGAGAGAGAGAGATGCCCACGTGGGCAGTGCTCAGCACGACGTGCCCTGCGTCTGGTTCATTAAATGTCAGTTTCATTTCCAATGTTAGGCGCAGAGTAAGACTTTTTTTTTACAGTTTGACAAGGGGAGGAGCGGGGGGTGTGGGTGGGGGGGGGGGGTTGGGGAGGGGGAGGCGATATCGTCTCCATCATGTCTTTCTGCATCACTGCCTTCCTCAAGGATACCGCGCTGGAGGAGACGAGCATCTGTCCTCACACGCATTTTTGAATTTTTTGAAAAAAATTACTAACGGGGGCAGTTCTTAAGTTCTGCATTTTTCTATTGAAAGCAGCTCTCCGGATAGTCGCCCGCCGGCAGATCGGTTTGTTTACGCAGACGCTTCTGGCGAACACATATTAACACGTATTTTTTTCTTCTCAGCAAAACCCTGTGACTGCAAGTACCAAATCCTAAAATGCATCTTTAAAGTTCTGTCGCATATAAACCCACGTCCCAACCCCCACGTTGATTTTTTTGACCCCCCACCCCCACAGCTCACCCCCCTAATCGCCTCTTCAGACCTTCTATACACACACACATATATATAAATATACATATAAACGCCCCTTTTATTTATCCTATTCGCTTTTTTCCCACATGATCACACACACGCTCGACACAGACTAAAAAAGGGGAAATAAAATTTAAAAAATAAATTGTTCACTGGAAGGTCAGTATCCATTTTCTCTCGTGCAGTTTAATATTTCAGCTACAAAGTTGCGACACAAGTTTCAGCCATAAACCTCTGAAAGGCTAAACACATCTCAAGCACAGCGATCCACCACAGCACTTTGTAACTCCACAGTCCAGCGCTGCAGAACACTTCCCACCACCGACACATCCATTACCTCTGTCAAAAAAAAACACTTAATACCTTTATTAAGAAAATTGTCATTTTGCACTCTGCAGACATCCTATCTGTTGAACTTCAAATGAGTTTAGCATTGGCGTTATTGTGTTTTTTTCTCTCCTTTTTCGTGTTTCCATGGGGTTTTCTGGTTTCCTCTCTCTCTCTCTCTCTCTCTCTCTCTGAAGCTCCACGAAGCCCCTGGAAGCTGTTTTTACTTTCGGTTATCTAGCTTTATGACGGACAAATACACTCATACAGCTAGATAACCAAAGATAACAACTAACTTCCCCAGTCCTGGCGTTTTGCTGGTACCTTCTTCCACGCTCTCGCAGATCCGTGTTCTTAGGACAGACTTCGCCATGTTCACATCCTCATTACTTCCTCCAGATGCACTTGGCCCCCAACAGATCCTCATCTGATCTGTACGCACTGGCGCCGAGAGGGTGCATTTTCCCTGGAAGTTTTCCCCCAACTTCCACGCAACTTAACATCCAACATTTGCACTCCAGAGGCTCCCGGTATTAATATCATATATATATATATATAAAAAAAACAGCAGCCCTGCCGGTGTGTTAGTCTGGATGTGATCAGGACAAGAGTGAGAGTGAGGTGCATCCATCCCTTCACAGGCCTCTATTTGCATTGTAAATCGCTTCATTCTCACAAAGCCTGGTATGAAGACGTTGAGCCAACAGCACTATCCAAAGCAGCTACACAGGGCGAGCGCAAATATTTTCCTTTTTGCCCACTCCGGTAGTCGAAACTGACATGAGGATTAAAGGAAGGAAGCCTTGAAAATGCGATCGCCTCGGTTGCTGCCGATGGTATCTGTTTTTAATGGCAGGCAGCGATGGCAGGTTGATTATATATATATATTATATATATATATTGCTGGGGAGGGAGGGAGGGAGGAGGAGGAGGAGGGGGGGGGGGGGTGGTGGTGGTGGTGGTGGTGGTGGAAGGAGGAGGGTCGGTCCCCACATCAAGGCTTGTGAAGAGCTGGAAAAGCAGATGCCGTCGCACCGTTTGCAGCTTTTGCTGCTACTAAAAAAAGAGAGAGAGAGAGAGAGAGAAGAGAGAAGGGGGGAATCTGAAGAGAGAGAGAGAGAGAGAGAGATCAGGGCCATCATTGGGATTGCAGTGCCGAAATCTGGACCAACCCGACGAGGTCAAAGGTCCCGGACCGCGGGAGACCAAAGGTAATGATGATGTCATGAGAAATCTCAAGTACAGGTTTATTGCTGTGCATATGGCTGATCAGACCAACCCTCAGCCTCAGCTCCAGCCCTCACTCAGCTCCAGCCCTCAGCCTCAGCTCCAGCCCTCAGCCTCAGCCCTCACTCAGCTCCAGCCCTCAGCCTCAGCCCTCACTCAGCTCCAGCCCTCACTCAGCTCCAGCCCTCAGCCTCAGCCCTCACTCAGCTCCAGCCCTCAGCCTCAGCTCCAGCCCTCAGCCTCAGCCTCAGCTCCAGCCCTCAGCTCCAGCCCTCAGCCCTCCAGCCCTCAGCTCCAGCCCTCAGCCTCCAGCCCTCAGCTCCAGCCCCCAGCCTCAGCTCCAGCCCTCAGCTCCAGCCCCAGCCTCAGCTCCAGCCCCAGCCTCAGCTCCAGCCCTCAGCCTCAGCCCTCAGCTCCAGCCCTCAGCTCCAGCCCCCAGCCTCAGCTCCAGCCCTCAGCCTCCAGCCCTCAGCCCTCAGCTCCAGCCCCCAGCCTCAGCTCCAGCCCTCACTCAGCTCCAGCCCTCGCCTCAGCCCTCAGCTCCAGCCCTCAGCCTCAGCCCTCAACTCCAGCCCTCAGCTCCAGCCTCAGCTCCAGCCCTCAGCCTCAGCTCAGCCCTCAGCCTCAGCTCCAGCCCTCAGCCCTCAGCCTCAGCTCCAGCCCTCAGCTCCAGCCCCCAGCCTCAGCTCCAGCCCCCAGCCTCAGCTCCAGCCCTCAGCTCCAGCCCTCAGCCTCAGCTCCAGCCCTCAGCTCCAGCCCCCAGCCTCAGCTCCAGCCTCTAGCCCCCAGCCTCAGCCTCAGCTCCAGCCCTCAGCCCTCAGCTCCAGCCCTCAGCCCCCCAGCCTCAGCCCCAGCCCTCAGCCTCAGCCTCAGCTCCAGCCCTCAGCCCTCATCTCCCGCCGGAAACAAAGAGACTCCAATTCTCTCCCCCCCCTCACACCTCAAACACCTTTATTTTGTCGCCAGACCTTTTTTTTAAAAAAAAATCCCTCCTCCACCACTGCGGCCCTTTCTGCCTCCCCCTTTCCCCTTCCTTTTCCTTTTCCTTTACCCTTCCTTCCTGCAAATATAATGTGTGGCCAATCCCATCTCTGGCTGGAGGACTCTTGATATCTTTTTGGACAGATTAAAGCGTCTGTGATCTGGGTAACGTGCATATTTTTTTTTGCCTTGAATTTCTCTTCCCTCATATTGTTGCAACCAGGCATTCCCCCCCCCCGCCAACCCTCCCCCCGATTGCTCTTTTTTAAACAAAAAAAACACAGGGCCTTGATGGGTTCGAGGAACTGACTGGGAATCTGAGAGCCCTACGCAGTGAGTCGATGTGCAATTACATAAACAGTTTTGCTCTGCTGTGTTTTTCTTTAATCGCTTCCCACCGTAGTCTGATGATCTCCGTGTGACGGGATTCCTCAATTAAAATGTACTTAATAATAATCGCCAGCAATGCAATGTGATCTGAGATGCAAAGTTCACCGAATGCAAGAACGCGACTCTCCAACCTCTGTTGTAACGTGCGGCTTTCTTTTTTCTGTTTCATTTAACGTTGTGCAATAGCAAATATCACATAAAATCTCCAACTGCTGTGTCCCTTCATTTCCCAGGTTAGACGAACACTCTCTGAAACGTGCTTTGCACAACCTAAGGCAATATCGACCATTATTTATATATGTAATATACATATATTATATATATATATATTCGCTTCACTTTCGAAAACCCTACCAGTTGGTTTAGAAAAATACAACTAAACCAGGATTCAGAAATCCACACACTTGAGTCATTCAAAATTAAATGGTTCCGTATTTAGAACTAAATAAGCATTGACATCAGACATATCCAGCCAAATAAAAGCTGTACCGGACAACTTCCATTCCTACTGTACGTCGAGCAAAGGCTGATTATTTTGTAAAAACAGCCGAAGGTATAAACGTGATATGTACACGAAAGATACGATCTGAAACGTTGGTTTATGTCACTGATTGAGTGCAGTGTTCTCTTTCACTTTACACTATTACACTCTCCAGATCTGCAGATTAATTAGATAAGTGTTCACCAAGTGAGTTAATTCAGAGAAAACTATGCAAATCTCACGTCGAATAGAAACAGCGACTGTTTAGATTCTGTACCTTACTGAAAAGGATAGTATATCCTTAGTATTAATATGACATGTTTATTAATATGACATCGTACTTCTCTATTAAATTCCAGTCTATAGCCAGTAAGACGCGTTTTGATAAGCCATGTTATGCGTTGGAATTAAACATTGGACCAAATCAGCAAAAGGGCTTTGTGATGTTTTTCATTTTCTAAACGTGTATTCGGATATATGTTGTGTGTTTATATACGTGTTGCAACTAGTAGATGTTAGACGTTAATTCCTGCTCATTTCACACAGATTACATGCTAAACTGTAACCAGGCCTCTTGGAACAATACTTTCTGAAAAGATATATCTTTGACTATAACTGGTGATCTTTAACTATTTCAGCAATTCATCCTCAGAACCAGAAGCAGCATCATGAGTGAGACGTCATCTTTGATTCACCTTAATTTTCCAATAACAAAACTGCGCCAAAGTTTTTATTACACCGTTTCAAAATCAAAATGCCCAGTACTATAATATCAGAAGAGAAACAAAGTGGGAAAAGCAACAGTAACAGCACATTCAATAACAATACAACATGAAACCAAATAAATGTATAATAAGATATGAAAATTGCAGCAGTTGCGATGGCAATTTTTGCTCGGATATAAATGTAAATATACTCAAAGAGTAAAGCAATTATATAATATCATATACAGTATTACGAAGACAAAAGCTAAGGCAAGGCTTTCCAATGCACTCATTGCAACATTCACGTCCCTACGTTGCAGGCAGGTCAAATTCTGAATTTAATGAAGGCTTGATAACCATAATCCACAGGAGAAGAAATTTACATGCTTAGAATCATTTCATAAAGTGATATGTGAAACACACCTCATTCTCAAATACAATAATGAAAACCCAAAACTGACAATAAGTTTAATTTGTGAATCAAAACTACAGTATCCGAAATTGGGGTTAAAACGTGATAAAGTGAATTGTGTACAACTATATCAATCCATTTTGACATGTTCTTGGACTTGCTTAACTATGACTCTTAAGCAGATGACAATGTGTCCAATTATTGCAATTTATGTAAGGCAAAGTAGACTGACATACAGAGAGACAGCCGGGGAAACACTCCTGTTCTTTACTTTTCCATTTTTCAGTGACAAAGGACATATTTAATGTTATAAATATATGACATTTATATAATATATAACAGTTGCAGAAGATGGTCTCTACGCTACCAGCAAAGGTAAGTACTGTGCATCAAAATGGCTATAGTACGTTTTAGGCGTACTGTAAACTGCCTCTATACCAACGCCCCTACTGCACCTTTAGTGTTGTATTTTTCTTTAAAAATAAATAATTTATAGACAACACGAGTGGTAAAATTTAAATGTATGAACACGCATTACTTTTCATAGTAATAGACCACTGTGGGCACTCCTGCAAAATATAGTGCATCGGTAAGACTATGGTATGATATTTTATACGCTACTTTATATATGGCACTCTGTAGAGGGATGCAATTTGTGCAAATATCAGCATAATTATCTCTGAGTCACAAAGTCTTCAGCTGTACGTATACTTAAATTACTTAATGTTTCAACCCCATAGTTGGGGAGAGGTAATGACACGCAGTTTTTTTTAAAAAAAAGTGCCGGTATTTAGTTGCACTTATCAAAAAAAATGAGTTAAATGATGTGCCTATTCACATCACGTGAACATGCAAACCTTATTCCACGAAATGCATTGCAAACAGGTTAGAGGTAAACATTTGCAGAGAGAGAAAGAGAAACTTTGACGCCAACGTCACTAAAAGATACTAGATTGCCAAAAACGATTACAGCAATAATGACTACCTGTCACATAGGTCGCCTTTCACTTGTGTTTTAATAGGAATAATAATTAAAGGCAATGGAAGTGGCAGTGGTCAACGTGATGAGTACGCATTCGTTTTCATTAGCGATGTTACCAATTTCAAAGCTGCCAATCTTCTTTTATGTGTCTTATTACTATATATACGCATTTAGCACAATAAGGGAGACTTTAGATTATTGTATTAAAGAATTATTTTAGACACTTTTCCTATTGCCTTTATAATTAAATTAATGTTTTTTTTAAATGCAAGGAGCGGTCTTAAAAATAGCAAACGTTGGCCAGGTTTACATTATTAAGTCTGGCAAGTGCACGCCTATTAAGGCAATACCCATGCAGCCTTTCTAAATAAATTGTCCAAGAAAGCAGATGATGAAGATGGACTATTCTACCACACATTTGATAAATCATGTCCTTCAAAATATCCTATATGACCAAACGAATAAAGATATTATAAAGCGCATAAATCACCTTTAGGTGTACAGTATGGATATCGATTGCTTAAAACATGATTTCAACCACGTTTATATGGGCAAAACTCGGTTTAAAACACACACACACACATTTCTAAGGTATCTGTACCACAACGGTCTGTTCACTCAGGTTTTATATGAAATGTCATTAGTGGTCTGCAGATTAGGACATGATTGTCATGCCACTCTTCTCATCTTTTTATAGGTCTCCACATGGGTTCCACGACATTGCATGGTGTGGAGCTGAAGTATCCTTATGATTGTAAAAATAATGTACCTACTACGCATGTTAATATTCAGATTTCATAATTGCTTGCGAATGAGTGTGCGTGTGTGTGCACGTGAGCTTGGTGGGGGTGCACTGCTATAAATACAAAGACGTATATTCGACATTTTGTCGTCCTAATTCTGGCTTAGATACATGGATGTTAATTAAAGCAAGCACTACTGAGTCATTCCAGGAATCACCCATTTCATTGGAGCTTTGCGTAATACTTATGAATAAACCGCACACCACTAAAACGAGACCTTGCTCGTCAAAACACCCATCTTGCATGATAAAAGGCCATTTAATGATAGCTATCTACAGCGCTTTAGGAAAAAATAACACTCACTTTCTTCCTTTACTGAACGGTATTTTTTGCCTATATTTCAACATTCACCTTTCAGTCCAATTATTATGGTTGACTTGTTTGTATTTTTGTAGCATAACGTAATTTGACGTAAGACTGGAGTACCTCTTTATTGTAACTGCATGTACATTAAACATCAACTATTTACATGACATAATCTGCCAATATAAGTTGTGAAATATAGATCCGCGTGTTATTTGCGAGACGTTTACTTTTTAGGAAACACTGTGCACAATTCACACGCATTTGTATAGATGAAATACAGAATATGTTTTTTTTNACCGTTTCCTTTGGCATTAGGTTTCAGAATACGGATGTATCCGGTCTACTCAACCTGTAAAATATCCACGAAGTTAAAGAGATTAGTTTATGTTCTGCTGTTACAGCTTCAGTAATTTTGGTAGCAAACATTTAAGAACGTTAATAAAAGGAGAATCATATTAAATCACACCGCTGTTTAGTCTTGTGCCAATACACTTGTGATATGAAAGGTGTTTGAAATATAAATAGTTCTACTGTATGCGTAATCGCTCTTTGGCCACTTAACACTCTTGTGTAATAAATGGTCATGAATATTCACTCGCAAATTACATGACGTGGAGTTACAACGGTCAAGTTTGGATGCTTGTCATTGCTGAAGAGTGATTATTAAAATAAAAACTGCATTTCTCTGTGCCGAGATGAAAGAGAATCACTCATCAGATGGGCTTAGCTTAAACTGGTAATATCTGACGCTTGAAAATAGCTCCTCTATCCTCCATGGAACATCAAGGCTCGTCGTTCGGACGAAAGAGAAGTCATGAACAAAATATCAATGCACACTAACCTCTATGAACATTTGCGCGTTCTGCTTATTGCAAGCTTTGACACTTTTTACACACATACATAACCTCGTTGCATTAAAGAGATAACCTTAGAGCACCCTCAGACCTGCTCAGATGTGAATATTCTTTTAATATTTTCATAATAATGTACAGGTTTGTTTGGACGGCGATTTTTAAAAAAAGGAAACGGCGAGTCAGGTTATTATAACTTAGATCTGCAGAGAACAGAAATCTAATCAACCCACGTGCATGGTTACTTGGCGGCCTTTCTAGCTTTTATAAATATATGTGCCCCAGTTGGAGATTTCTTCTGAAAGGCTGACACGTCCTCTGTAAAGCTGCTCTCTGGCCTATTGTGGAGCTCAAGCCTCTGCCAGTCCCACTGATCGTAGCCATGAAACTGGATTCAGCCCAGGTATCGTAGATTAGAGGCATCTCTTTCTATCTTTGAAACATTGGTAAATCTAACAATAAACCAAACAGCTCAACAGCCATGCCAATAAACAACTGTCAGCAGAGGAGTGTCCTGCTCAGTCCTGCTTGTGAACATTTACCCTGAATCTGAACACTCATTTCACAAACATATTTGGATTCCCCTTTTGCAAAGGTCGAGAGCAATCGTGTATCGTGCAATCTGCTGTTTTTTTTTCTGGTCTAAAACAATGTTGCTGCAGCACTTTGGATGAAGACCTGTGTAACGAGCGCCCAAGATATGTATGCTCTTTCCTGACAGTCATTTAGAGAAGTGATAAATCAAGGAACTTCATAAATTAGCAGATTAATAGCAGATTATTGTGAAATATTTTCCGGCAGTAATTAAAAGAGACTGGAGCGATCGACTGACTGGTGCACCCGTATCAAAACGGATCAATAGGAAGTCAGATGTACAGATAAAATAGCTAGACATAGATGGAACTGATCTGGAACATTACCTATAACCAAAAATACACGTATGATGAAGTTTGAACCATTAAATGCCTCTTTAGAATACACTGTCGATCTTTTCTATTTAAAAAGGCATTTTGAACAGATTAATTTGAGAACACTTTTCCCACTCTTGCACCCGAATTATGTAAAGAGTCAACATCAAGTTCAACAGCATACAAATAATTACCATAACAATTTCAATGGGCAGCCTTTCGCTCCCAGGCAACACGTTTAATCCGCAATGTTTAAGTTCAAAAGGCTGAATTATATACATTTTATTCGAAACAAAAATCTACTGTACTGTACCCATACGAACGATGGTGATTTGGTATTTTGCAAACGAAATCCCCTTTACTTAAAAGATACACATAGCGCCAATATTACTGGAGGGGCCAGTAACACAATAATGTTAATAACGCAACTGACTGAGATGTGAAATATAACTGTAATGAAGTTACATTAACAATGATATTGGTTTAAGATTTTAAATAGCAGAGAATCCAAATATCTGAGCTGCTGGCACCGATCCTAGATTGCAACTGCAAGGCAATAAACAAAATAGGGTGTGCACTGTACTTACAAGTTAGACGACAGCAAACTTCAAGGTGGTTGAATTTCTGAAGTCCTGATGCACAAACTCCGCAACTCAAAGCTCCTCTTGGCCTTGGCAAGTTTGACTTCTCCGTCGAACCACAAGCACCAATGTCATCCCCTCGTCAATTGCATTCAAAATAGCCGCTTATTCCCACATTGTTCTTGCTCGAATGACACTGAAACAGAGCAAAGGAAACTTCCACTCTTTTTTTTTTAAGCACGAAAATGTTTTGCCATAATATTGTTTTCTCCCTAAGCCCAAGAGTAAAAAGTGAGAGCACTGTCTGCAAGTTTTTTGGGGGGAAGGGTTGGGAGGCGAGGGGAGGGGGCCTGGATGAAGATTGTCCAGCCCCTCTGGCGTGAACGTGGTCTGAAAATCAAATAACTTCCCCATTTCTTTTGTTACTGATGAACTGAAGCCCTATTGTTCATTCCTTGCATGATCTGATTTTTTTGTGTGTGTGTCGAAGGGCCATTCCCAGAATAACGCGATGCCTTCTCTTCTCATTCGGCAGAAATAATGTGTTTGCTCCAAACCCCCCAAAGCCTCTCTGACAGACACAACAAATGAGAATTTACTTGAATAGAGACGAGCGCTGACAAGAAGCTCCCTTGTATTTTTTTTAAAAAAGGTTTTTTTTCTCTCCCCCATGTCTATGGATGTGAGTGCGTGTGTGTGAGTGAATGTGTGAGTGTGTGGAGGGGTTAACATGCCTTGGAAGTTCAAGTGTTTACTCCCCACCATTAGGCTTTTAATTGCTGAACTTTTTTTTCTCCCCCTTCGCTTTCAAAGTGTGCACATCTCTTTCTCTGTCCACAAACACACACACACACACACATAGCACTCAGACACTGACCGCTGTCCATCGGATGTTGTGACGGGGACACACACCACAAGCCTGTCAGCTCGCAACCAGGACTCCCTCCTCTCCCCCTCTCTCTTTTTATTTTGTTGTTTATTTAGGGGGTTCCACCCCCCCCCCCACCCCCCCACCCCCCCCCCCCCCCCACGAAAGTATGATCCCAAACCCTCTCCCTTCCTTGGTGATGAACAGAAAAAAAAAACCCACAGGCCAATTTTGTTTTGTTTGCAAAGGGTCAAAACTCCCTACTGATAAAATCTGTCCTCTGCAGTTTTAGACATACAGCGCCCAATGTGTGTGTGTGTGTGTGTGTGTGTGTGCAATGTGGAGGTAAGAGCAGGACTGCAGAGAGATGCGCTGCTCTGTCGCTCGCCGCTGCCTCGCCATCCACAGACCAGCGAATAAGACAGAGCCCGGATTTCCCACCAGCGACAGCCACTCATTCCTTGGTGTGTGTGTGTGTGTTTTTAGTTTTTTTTTGGGGGGGGGTGAGGAGGTGGGGAAGGAAGAATAATTTCGCACGATCTGCCTTTGCCAATCGAACATCTACATGCACACGTATCTATCCATCTCTATATAAAATCCGACCAGGATTTTCTTCTGCATTTGTCAAGCCGGTGCAGCCACTTGGCGATGTTTCCACTGAAGGATTTTCCAAAGCGTCTGCGTTTTTTTTTCACTGCACGTTCAGTGGATCGGTCAGATCACGTTGCCTTACGTCACGCTCAGTGCACGTATGGTAAATTTAAAATGAAATGATTAGCAACAAGAAAGGCAAGAATATTAGATAGATAGATATATAATATGCAAATCTCCAGCCTACTCATTGACTACTGCAGTTTTGAATTATACCTTTGTTTTTTTTTCTCAGCGTTTAATTTTGCTTTTTTCGAATGCAAAAAAATACCCACCCCGAAAGGATTGCCAGAAACAGAGCTTTGCAGGAATATAAAAAAAAGGGACTCTGGAGAAATATCTCTGCGTAATAATGCTGGTGGTGCGCCATTACCTCTGCTCTTGGCTGTAATGTGTGCGTTATTTTTAATTTGTATATTTCTGTAAGTGTTTCCTCACTTTTTATTTTACTGAAGCTATTGATCGAATACGTCTTGTTTTCTATTTGTTTCAACAGACCACTCAGCAATCTTTTACAGAGGCTGTGCTACCTTCGCGATTTAAATAGGTTTATGTGTGATATGGTTTTACATTGTAATTAACGTATTGGAATGCACGGGGATTCTGTATAAATATGTATGATTGAATGGGATGACTTCAAGTGGTTTTATGCCTATGTACCTTCACACTACATTTTGTGGATTTCTTTAGATAAAAAAGTGGAACGGTTTGCCTGAACCTTTTTATTGTAATAGACTAAATTGAATTAAGCTCCTTCATAACATAAATGATCCTTGTTGGTGGTTTACTTTAAAGATGGTACAGCTTAATTTTTTTAAAAATCAATATTTTGCAAATACATTTTACGATTTCTTTATTTGCACCACGAGCACGTTTTTCTGTTCTCATTTTCCCGCATATATCCATCTATTTACATACTTCACAGAGCAAAGCAGATACAACCATCTTAGGCAACCAATAAACTCCATTCCTAATGAATATATAAAAAGCTCGAGATTTTGCCCTTCTGACTATGTACAGAAGACACACATTGAGAATTGAAATTGTATTTAGGTTAATTATTCTACTTCCTTAGTCGCGCATTTATTTAAATGCTATTCTCTGGTGCTCACAAACTTCACAAGCTATATAACAGTAGCTATTTTTCTATAAAGTATAATTTGTGCGTCGCATCAATTATGCTTCATAAAGCTTTAACTCACTACTCACCAGTGTGTTTTTAGCAGCTGCAATACAATTCTCACACACTCTTCATCTTTCTTCTTCTTTATGGGACTGTACTAGTAGAATCTGTGACAGTATGGATCTAAAACGTGTTTTTAATAAACAAACAACGTCATACATTAGATGTATTCACACACACGCACACATATTATGTATAGATATATGTGTGTAATAAAGTTAATCAATATTTACTGTTGCCAGTTTTACGGCTGTACAGTGTTATGATGTTCAACTTTACATTAGGAGAATTACCAGCCTCTTCCAGTTGCAGTACCTGTACTGGCAATTAGTTGCAGTGTTTTTCGCATTCCTGATCTTACAGACTGCAGCTGTTTTTCACTGTTACACTTGCACTGGCAATTTATAGCCGGGCACCGAAACAATAGCTTTTAGAATGTTTATTGGTACTCGATGTCAAAGCAATTTGTACAATTACCCAATTCTGCGTGAATTCGGTTCATACCCTTTGCACATGGCATTTTACAATCGTGTATATTTACATTTACTGTGATCTTCTTTTTTTGGTTTTGCATTGGTTGCTTGTTTGATGGAGTAGTTGTACGTTGTGCCATAAAATAAAACTAGCCAAATAACTTCAAGCAGAATAATAACTATTATAAAAATAAAACCGAAAACACGGTCAAACATATTCTTTACGCTTATATTGCTGCTTGCATATTTATCTCGAACATTTATACAAATGTTCACAGCTATTGCTGTTTCATTTATACACAGCGAGACTCTGTATAATTTAAACGCACACATCACTACAGTTTTCGAATATATTTAAACGCGGTTTTATTACAATAGTTTGGTTTCGAACGATAACATACGATAACTAATTCTGTAGACCAAAACTGCCATGGACATTTCGGAACTAGCCAGCAAACGTGCCACAACGGAATGCCAAGGATACTGTTTAGAAAGTAACACACGGCTTAGCACTTGATATGTTCGTATTTAATCGTACAATTCGGATCAGATAAATGAACATCAAATTATAAAGCTCACTATCACTGAAATGTGCACGGATGATATCATTTGAAACCTGGGGGGGGGGGGGGGGGGGGGGGGGGTAGCTGAGATAAGTTATAATGTGCATTTAATTGTACCAAAGAACAATATAGTCAACTCATACTATCCGTACATTGTAATCCGTACGTATTGATTTTAAAAAGTTGAAAACTCAAATTCAGTCCATTCTTAATTCATTAATATATTTTAGCAATTGATTCAATCACATTTATTAAAAACCTCTAAGTTCTTACTTCGCATTTACTTTGATGAACAATTTCATTTGCAGATGTTGTATTTGGTTGTTTTGCTCTACTGCTTTTATTACTTTATCATTACATGTTTATTTCAAATCAAAGAATACTTTTATTCTTTTACTAAACGTTCATTGCTTTCTGTACTCCCGATGCCATTCTCCATTAGAATAGTTAGCACAGAGAGTGGTAACAGGGGAACCGCTGTTATGTACCTTGAGAAAATGTCACCAACACAGAATTCGTTTGCATTGCAAACCATATTAGAAATATTAGTCACAGATGACATATTTGTAAATTATCAAGGCTGAAAGAAATACCTGTCATAATAGACAACCGATTACACTAAATCCCATTCATTAAATGCTTATTGCGTTGCAAAGTAAATCTACACATGGAAACCTCGTAGAAGAAAACAACCGGGCAAACCGCTAACTTTGCAGTTACGGAAATCAAGCTGATGTTTCTTATATATCTAGTCTATTTAAAAAAGTACAGACATTATTAAATGTGTCATAATCATACATTGCATTCATGTAACGTACATTCAAAGTGGGCATTTTAATACATGTGTTATTAACTAAGACCCGACTTGAGCAAACAATCTAAACGTTTGAAAAATAGCACACAAAATCGCATCGAGCCTTTTAAAATTCCTTATATACAATATGGAAATACGGATAATTTGTGCTCTATTATCAATATACTATGAAAAAGGTCAAATAAAAATACTTGCATCGTTTAAATGGGATTTACTTAGTTGATGAGAGGTGGTATGATTTGGAGGTGAGCGCTAAAACACTTTAACATTGAATTACATTTCACCACATTCTCAATAAACCGTGTGGTAACAACAAAGTATTTGGTTCAATTTATCATCATTATTATTTCATATAATCACATCTAATTGTTTCAATGAAAACGCACAAGAGGTGATTTTTGAGTATTGGTATAATTTTATGCTTATCTCTGAAACTGAATGAGAAACAGAAGGTAAGAAATAAAGAGATCACATACGAGATGTGTTCTAGTTTGCAACGTGAATTTGTAAAAAATGTCAAAATGAAGTCCCATCAAATTAAACAAATATCTGCACATTCTATCAACTTTGTCGGAGCGTTTTTTTTGTACGACGTCCTTGCAAGTATTCGAAACATCATCACAAAATGCTGTCTAAATTAGCCTCCATAAGACATAACATTGATGATATGAGAATAGTTATAGCAAATCACCGGCTACGTTTCATTACCTTCAGCATGAAATAAACGTGCATTGTTTTTTTTTTAAAAAATCAATAAGAGAATAAATACTAAGTAGCGTCTAATCTAAGTCAGCAAATTAAAAAAAAAACACACACCTTACACAGAAACATGAAATACTGGCATCACCTTGACTCTTGGCAGAGGGTGAGAGGGAGCAGTGGAAGAGCGACATCTCCTGGCAGCGTCTGAACTCTCCTGGAGGCAAACGATCAACAGAGCCCAGTTCGCATTGCACACGGAAAACGCACTGTAACCATCAAACTGCTTCTGTGGTACAGTTTGCTAAAGCCACAGGTCCAAAGAAGCAAACTAACCACAAACTCAATTGAGGAATCCACGAACTATCCTGGTTTTACACGTGCGCCTTCTTCCAGAATGGGTTGAATTTCCACGACTGTCATTAAATAATGCGTTCACTGATAACACACCGTGTGCGCGCTGTGTGCGTGCAATATTTCTGAGTTTCGGCATCTCACATTTGTGTTTTTAATCTGTGTGAAATCCGTACATATTTAAAAGCACACAAAACTTTCACTGATTCAGAATCTGAGCAATAGAGTTCATAGAACTGGCTATTGAGGAATCTGGACCGTATTATGTGTGCAAGGAAATCACGTTGGAATTATATTTAATATTACTGTATATTGTCAAAGCAATAACATTTATGCTTTAGTTGTCGAATTCGTTTGTTTAAGCATCACATTAATATACATAGTGTAGATTTCCATGCCCACGTTTTAATGTCCGCGTTGACTTGCGCGAAATATTCAACAGTTATTTTGAAAGCAAATGCTATATTTTTCAAATAATCTTTTGTGTTTTCAGTGGGCCTATCGGTAAGATTTTTTTAGCCAATTAAAAAGCATATTAGAAAAGTTCAAAAAGAAAAGGAGACGACAAACTGCAGCGAATAATTGCTGTGGTACTTACTAGTTTCATCACACAACGGTCTGACGATGATCTGTTTACTGTCTTCTGTTTGTGGCTAAACACATTCTGTAATATTTCCATCGCAATTACAGATCTATTACAGATCGTGATGGGAGACAAATGGAATATACAATATCTCAAAAGGCAATGATTTGCTGGATTGGGATAGAACAATGCTGTGAGATATTAAAATTGCTAAAATTCCGAGTTAACTTCTACAAGTGTCTCGTTTCAAGAACACATCATAACGATCAACATTTAGAAACTAACACAATAATCTGCTGCTATCAATTTCTCCGTAAGGAAGGTGCGGAAATTATGACATGTTTTAAAATGAGTGCAAAATACTTTTAAGTAGAAAATCGGTTCGGTAAACTACAGGTTTACCCACCAGCAATTAATCCTCATCCCCACCTATATTTATGAAATTCGTCTCCAGGTAGTTTTTTTTAAAAGTACAAATGCGTTTAGCAATGAAACGATATTTGTTTGCTGAAATTGTTTTCTTACACACACACTGGCAATTCCATATTTTTTGACAGGCCACGTTCCTGTAACATACAGTAATTGGAATTAAATTGTTTACGGGAAGGCTTGCACTAAGGATTATACCAGCTTTGTATCTATCAGCAATTTAACTCACAGACACTCTTTTAATTCCATTTAAATGCAAAATGCGTGTCAGTTTTACATGGAACAATAAACATACTTCAATATGCAAACTGCAGGCACCATCGCGGGGCCTTGTTCCACTCGGCAGTGTAAAGTGGAAAGTTATTATGCTAAAAAGTCTATTGATAAGTAAAACCTGTACTCTCCAATTTTGTTTAGCTCCCCCGCCCCTTCCCCCCACACCCATTCCTGTGCCTGACGCGAAAAGGTGGCAGCTTTTATACTGAAAGTCCAGCCGATTCAATTTAAATGAAGGTTAATAGTCAGGCAGATCGAAATTCAAAGAACAATTTGACTATCAATATTCTAAAATTATTTTTAAACTGACCCAAAATAACATCAACATCGTTTCCCAGTAAAGTATATTTAAATTTTAAGATATCGTCCACCAAACATCTAATTTCACTGCGTACCCAACTGGACTAAACCATCGCATTTCTCGTGGTTTTGTTGCCCATTAGCTAAACATCTCCTGGTGTTGCAGAAGTATGGAATGAAAAGGTAATGTAAAAGGTTTACAACACAGTCTATCAGAGCAAACTGAGCTGCTGCAAACGGCCAGCCACTGAACACTAAATATTCATGTAGGAGGGAAGGGGCGACAAGCGCCTCAGCCCCAGCACCAGCCCCTGCCCAGCCCCAGCCCCAGCCCCTGCCCCAGCCCAGCCCCAGCCCCTGCCCAGCCCCAGCCCAGCCCCAGCCCAGCCCCAGCCCCAGCCCAGCCCCAGCCCAGCCCCAGCCCCAGCCCCAACCCCAGCCCAGCCCCAGCCCCAGCCCCAGCCCCGCCCCAGCCCCAGCCCAGCCCCAGCCCAGCCCCAGCCCCAGCCCCAGCCCCAGCCCCAGCCCAGCCCCAGCCCAGCCCCAGCCCCGCCCCCCAGCCCCAGCCCCAGCCCCAGCCCCCCAGCCCCAGCCCCAGCTCTCCAGCCCCAGCCCCAGCCCAGCCCAGCCCCTGACCCAGCCCCAGCCCCAGCCCCAGCCCCAGCCCCAGCCCCAGCCCAGCCCCAGCCCCCCCCCCCCCCCCCCCAGCCCCACCAGCCCCAGCCCCAGCCCCAGCCCCAGCCCAGCCCCAGCCCCAGCCCCAGCCCCCCAGCCCAGCCCCAGCCCCAGCCCCAGCCCAGCCCAGCCCAGCCCAGCCCCAGCCCAGCCCCAGCCCCAGCCCAGCCCCAGCCCCAGCCCCAGCCCCAGCCCCAGCCCAGCCCAGCCCCAGCCCAGCCCCAGCCCCAGCCCCAGCCCCAGCCCCAGCCCAGCCCCAGCCCAGCCCAGCCCAGCCCCAGCCCAGCCCCAGCCCCAGCCCAGCCCCAGCCCAGCCCAGCCCCAGCCCCAGCCCAGCCCCAGCCCAGCCCCAGCCCAGCCCCAGCCCCAGCCCCAGCCCCAGCCCCAGCCCAGCCCAGCCCCAGCCCAGCCCCAGCCCCAGCCCAGCCCAGCCCAGCCCCAGCCCAGCCCCAGCCCCAGCCCAGCCCCAGCCCCAGCCTGAGCCCCAGCCCAGCCCGAGCCCCAGCCCAGCCCCAGCCCCAGCCCAGCCCCAGCCCCAGCCCCAGCCCCAGCCCAGCCCCAGCCCCAGCCCAGCCCCAGCCCCAGCCCAGCCCAGCCCAGCCCCAGCCCAGCCCCAGCCCCAGCCCAGCCCCAGCCCAGCCCCAGCCCCAGCCCAGCCCCAGCCCCAGCCCAGCCCAGCCCCAGCCCCAGCCCAGCCCCCAGCCCCAGCCCCAGCCCCAGCCAGGCACCAGCCCAGCCCCAGCCCAGCCCAGCCCCAGCCCCAACTCCCAGCCCCAACCCCAGCCCAGCCCCAGCCCAGCCCCCCAGCCCCAGCCCAGCCCCAGCCCCAGCCCCAGCCCCAGCCCAGCCCAGCCCAGCCCCAGCCCAGCCCCAGCCCCCCAGCCCCAGCCCCAGCCCCAGCCCCAGCCCAGCCCAGCCCCAGCCCCAGCCCAGCCCCAGCCCCAGCCCAGCCCCAGCCCCAGCCCAGCCCAGCCCAGCCCAGCCCCAGCCCAGCCCCAGCCCCAGTCCAGCGCCTGTACTTACTGTGCAATGCAAAGCGGCCCCTGGGCTCTAACCTCAGTCTCAGATCAATGAAAGTAACTGAAATTCTGCCTGATCCCACGTCTAGGATCATATATTCGTGATTTGCACAGCCAACGACAAGTAATTTGAACGGTAGCCAAAAGACATTTTCACCGGCAATTCGCTAAAACGTGACGTTGACTGCTTTGGGCTATTTAATTCCACGCGGATCTGAAAGTTGACCAACGGATCATAAAGTACAAAAGACTATCTTTTCGAAACGTCCCTTACTGTTAAGACTTATTTGCGATGCAAATGTCCTAAATGGTGGGAAAATTGATGGGGGTGGTGGGGGAGGGGGGGGGGGGGGGGGTGGTGACAATTTACCTTCCTGTTTAACATTCGCGAGGAACCAAAGCCCCACATGAACACCTCTCACTCTGCACTAAATACGTTCCTTAATATAACTCAAGTACAATTTACAGTAGTTTTGTATCATTTCTGCACCGCTGCACACGCGAATATGCACTAACGAATGCAATATCAGTCATTAAAAGCCTTTCTAAATTTTGGAACCTCTCGACCATTTTCTCGATTTTCTTTCCCCCCAAAAAAAGATTTTCTTTCCAAAGATATAGAAGCAGATTGAACTTTTTTTTTGACAAATCTGTGCAGCACGTGTTTGGAATAGATTTGCAGGGAAATTGTCGGGTGGGGTATTGTTTTATTAGATGACAATGTATGGGAATTATGTGCAGTAGTTGCTCAAAGCCTGGTTACAACTTCAAACACTGCACATCCCACCGTGTGTTTACTGTAGCACTCAATGATTGAAACATTTTGGAGAATTTTTTTTTTTTTGGGGTGGTGGTGGGTGGTGGGTGGAGGAGCGGAGTGTCTCTCTTGTGTCGTTTTGAGAACTTTGCACATTGGCAACCACAAAAAAAAATCCGCTGTTACCTGTACTAGGCGTTAGGGATGGCTTCAACCCTGTACTCCAGGGACTAAATACACTGAACTAACTCCACGTGTGCTACCAACCAGTGTGGACAGCGCACAGCTTATGATTATTACACAGAATCCATACAAAAGTTATTGACACGTCTCGTGTCATATTCTTGTCTTTGTGGGTCGATTGTTACTCCTTTTTTTCCTGCCACATAAATTACTTAATTGTCTGACTGAGTATCATAAACAGACCTGCACAATTTCGGGTCAAACCGAGCCCCATCAATGAATTATTCGAGACAAATCGTTTGCTTTTCAGTGTCACAAGTAATGACCATAAAAAGGGGACACAGTGGGTGAAACTTACACGCATTAGATCATCTTCACTGTTTATTTTGCTCGGTGCGATGCATTAATACATCACGATTGCAATTATTAATTTCCGGCTCCAAAATATATCCATTTATTCGAGAAAAAAAACGCAGTGCTGGTGTTTGCACTGAAAGTACGAGAGTCTCAACGGTTTTCAATCTATTAAAGGGGGCAATTAATACATTTTAGATCGCTGCAACAATATTTCGGAGGGAGTGAGTTACAGTTCCATGAAATCCAAAGAATTAAACGGCTTAGAGATGCCATATGCTGTGAAATGTCAGTATCGCGTGTTGGACCACAATCGATGTGCCGGAAACTTTAGATTGGAAAAGTCAAAACAAGTTGTTTGGGTGTAATTTAATATCATATGCGATTGGCGGATGGCCTTTTAACAACTTGCGAACGGAGTAAACTTGTTTGTATTTTATGAGCGGTTTCATAGGGAAATCCGCTTTGAGAGAAAAGACAGAAGAGCTTTATTTAGACAGTATTCATTCTCTGTCCAGTCAGAGAGGCGAACCCGTTTTAGTTCCTCGATAAAAGTTTAGACGGGACTAATACTTTGATGATGATCACACGAGAAATATCATGTGAACTAATTATCGATAATTTTAGTAGATTATCTACTAACAAGAGTATTTAGGACAACTCATCAGCTTTTAAATGGGGGCGAGAAATCGTGCTAATAATTATTGACAAATAGGAGTTTCGACAGAAGGCATCCCATGAGCAGAGCTAAGTTGCTGCTGTCGGTGTTATTGTACGCATTGCATTGCAAGTATTTTTTGCTCACCTTTTTTTCGACAGTTTTTTTTTGACAATGGAAATTCGCAATAATCGAACAGTTCGTTAATTTCACACTGGGTAAAACGTCGTGTTTTTTTCTCTCGCAAAATGTACATTTTGCATCATAATGCATTACATTTGTAATCATATTTTCAGATAAATTCTAGTATTTCACAGCTTTGCCATTTCTTAGGTAGCACCTTTTGAGACCTCTATATTTCACACAAAGGTATAAAATTACATTTCGTAGTGTTTTTTTTCTAAAAAAAGTTTAATTCTGAAAATAAAGGTAAACATAGTGTTTGGGGTTGTTTTGCCAGTGTGACTATATTTTATATTGTATCAGTTATTTTATTTCAGGACAAGACTTTTTTTTAAAAAAAGCTTCATGTTTCCATTATATTACATTATCCAAACACTAGCAAACTTCTATTGTATGTGTACTTATTGCAGTAACAAAAAATCGTTGCACCGAATAATAAATAAAAACTTGGTACAGTATAGATATTCTCTGTCTCTCTTCTGATTCTCTATGGATCCATCTACAGATGCATTTTTATATTATAATCGAAATGATCTTAATGTATCATATAAAGAGAAAATGAAAACAGGAAACAACAATCTGAAAGTCACACGGATCATTCTTTTGTAATTATCAGAACATAACCGCAGTCCTGCTTAAATAAACTGTCTCTGGCGATTAAGCAGATTGAATAAAGCTCTATGTATTTTGCATCTTTTTTTTAAAATACCATGGCAAACGATACAACATTGCCCAGAGACAGTGGACAAGGACACAACTGTTATCTCTGGAGTTTGAGTATATGAGGACATTGAATGTGAATTTAAGTGTGTGACCGAATCTCATTCAGATTGAATACCTTCACCGCCAGGTAGAGATGGAGGGGGTGGGGGGTGGGGGGAATGGTAAAAAAAAAATTTGCGTTTTAATTCTATTAAATAAACAAGGACAATATATTTACTGAAGAGGTACTAATATAACTGAAAACGCGCCTTCAGATACTGTATTACAGAATTTTTTTTAAATTTTTTTTATTGTTGCCGAATTTTTTAAAAAAAACTTTGAACAAACCATTTTCTGAAGATTTCTACAGCTTTTTGAATGGAGTGTAGAAACTGAAAACAACTCGTGCGGGGGGAAAATACTCACGGTTACAAAACAAACTTTCTTTTTGTCACCTTTTTATATGCCGCGTTGTATTTTCACGCACAGTAACGATTATACCACTAACCCATATCTATTATTTCATAACCAGTAATGTTGAATTTATCTACACGAGCAGCTTCGATTTTCGGAACAGTGATGTTACCCAGAGGCAGTTCAGATCGATTCAGGTATGGCATTATTGCATGCAATGAGGATCAATAATTTGATTCACTTTTACTAATAATATCATTCTACAAACAGAGTAGTTTGTACCTTATCAATGTACGTGGAGGTGAAAAGACTAACCTATTTTGGTGTGACTGGTCATGACTTGTAAAGTTGTGATGTGGACAGTAAGCAGGAATTTCCTATTTAAAACATTCAGTTAACCTAAACTGAAACAGTTGGTAAAAGACACAGTGTGACATATTTATTCGTTTAACAGAAATATTAATGCATTTCATGTTTTACTTAAGGGCAACCAACTGTACAAAACGAAAAGTAATAACCGCCTTTCAAAGTGTGCAGTCACCTGTGTGAGAAACATTTAATATTATTATGAATAATAATAATTTATAGCCCATTATATTATTAAGAGCGAAACACACATCGTATGAGGCTACAAACATAAATAGCTATATTTTATCTTAACATTACAAAACTATTAGAAATTAGTACCTAGTACATAAACCATACTTTTGCAGTTCAAAAGCAAAACTGCTTTCTAATAGTTTTGACTTTGAACTAGAAAAGTATGTGACATGTTATTTTTTGCATTTGCTGTCACTTGAAACAATAAACGGAGATATTGGAAAGGAGAGATCACCTCATATGTTTAATTATGGTCACATTTCGCCCACAAAACATACCGTCAAATCACTTTACAGTATATTCTGTGAAGCGCTTTGAGGCGTCTAGAAGTCGTGATAATGCGTTATATCAAACGCAGGGATTACTTTTTAACTCATTTTTCTGTTGTGAATGACAATAATATTCATATTTATATTTTAGTTGGCTTTCTAAAGAACACATCAAACAAAAGTCAGGAGAAAGAGTAAGGATCGTGAAATCAGAAGAAACAGATATTATTATGTTAGGAAATATTATCGATCCAATATGATGGCAATTGATATTCGCCTCACCAATTCTTCATAATTGTTGGACTTTTTTTAAATCAAGCAGTGCTTTTTAAAATTATACTACATTAAAATTAGTAATGCGGCATCAAGGAAAATGTGATATTTTTTAGGTTTTAGTTACAAAAGTCATGCAAATAATGATGTCAGAATTACCTGATATTGTCCAACTTATGGGTGGATCAATATAGGAAAGGTTACACCAGTGTCTGTCAATGATATTTACGCCCCAACAGTGTAAGCAAAATGAATTCATTGATTTATGAAAGATTTAACATTGAAAACTTTGTTAACTTCTAAGGAGAATGACCATTCGCTGAGTGTAATAAAATAACCACGATAAAACGCGCTATCTTTTACTCGTAAATGGTTTTACATTTACCTTTGCATCCTTCGGCTGTGGGGAGAATAACTTTTTCAATTCAACTAATTCATCTGGAAGAGACGAAAACTTTCGCCCCTGAAGTGGTCTTTCCTGCGAGCATTTATGTAGATTCTTCTATTTCTTTCTTCAATGTCGTTGCAACGTTTACGATCAAAACAAGATTACGCAACGGTATTTTAATACAATTGCATTGCAAGAGTTTTCAAGTTTTTTTAGTTTAATTGGCGAAAGTAAATGTGAATTGTAATATGTAATAAATACAGCTCTGATTAATCAGCGAACTCTAGCGGTAGAATGGGAAATCTGGACATCAAACAGTTTGGAGACAGATGTAACAGCCTGACTGACTTACGATTAAGAGGTTTATAATACCGTGGGAAATAAATTCAACAGCACAAACCGATTTTCAATAATGCTACAGTGTAGACATGTCTCCAGAGGTTGGCGTTTACGTTTAGTATTAAACAAAAAAAAGGTTTGGTTATGTAGAAAAATGTACTGGTGTCATGCTAATGCACTGCTATTTGGATAAATGGCCAGCCAGTTATCTCATCTGTTCTCATTTATAACACTCATCCGTATAAATATATATGTGTTTGTGAGTGTGTGTGTGTTCACCAGTTTGTCTGAAAATTTTAAAAAATAGTTTGAACCTAAATTGAATGATTAAACTTTAAAGGGCGTTTAGAAACGTTAACATTGTAGAGTTTGCTTAACCTTACTCATTGATACACTGCGCTCGCTGCAATTTGCCTCCATTTATCTCTCCCCCGGCTGTGCACAAGTCAGCGATCAATACCGAATATCGACTGACAAACTTGTTAATTGCAATGCACACCAGTGAGCTTTGCAAATCAGCCTTCCTTGAACCCTGATGTCGGAAATGAAGTCTGCAATAATATGGAACCATTTCCTTGTGCTCATCTTGTTGGCCAATGCAGCTCTACATCTGTATCCTCATTTCCCATCAAAGTTATCCTGATCCAGGGCTAAACATTGCTCTCTTGTAAACTCCCATAGATTGACGCATGTTTATACAGTCGTTTATTACAATTCCACCTTCCGACTATGATACACACACAAAACATAAGTTGCACAAAGGGATATTAGTAAGTTTTTATTGTTTGTGGCAGCAAAATATGATACAATCAAAGTCAAGAGGGAAGATGTCTCACCAATTTGACTTTGCAGTATTTTTTTCCAGCCCTTACAAACTTCATCATCGAACCACTGCATATTTGGGATTGGGATAGAGAGGCCCAGTCTACCCATCACTGTCTCGATACAAACCAAACTGTTTGGACACCCTCTCGTGGAGACTGAACCGTGCAGAATAGAAAAATCAATGTAACAGGTTGTATTTGTTGGCTCAGGTGTCTGGAGGGTCGCAGCCTCTGGCACTTGTGACCTTGCTCTTGTGCTGCTGATTTCAGCTGTCCCGAGGGTCAAGCTATTATCAGCAATGCCAAGTGGAAACAGAGATAGGGCGTGCTGAAAGGGCACGACCCAGTGTTACTGCACATGTAAACAAACAAGCTGTACACGTGGAAACTACCAATCGCTGGTAAACCGGTGTCTTTTCCTGTGGAAACAAATCCACATTGCTTCTTAGCAGTTAATTGCTTTATGGCTGTATGTACCCCAACCACTTCACATTTGCAATAGGTTATCAGTCCTGATGCTGGCCTGATATGTTATTTTCTCTAAATGAAGGAGAGGTTATGCTTCAAAATATTGCACATTTGCACAGTCTTCAATAATATTGAAGCATAAGGTAAATAAGAATAGATGATTGAGGTTGTGCAAGACTCTACCAAGATCACATGACTGCATTCAGTTTTGGGTGCCTCAGTGCTGAAAGGATGGACTGCTTTTGGGCAATGCTGTGTGGAATCACAAGGGTGATATCAGGGAGTGTGTGTTGGTGGGGGTGGTAAACAATAGTGAAAGGCTATTGTCAATGCTAAATGCAAGTTGCTGCTGTTGTTGATGGATAGTATCCCTTGGTTCTGAGGAGATTGTATAGTTATTTAATTGAGCTGTTCACGTTTATGAAGGGATTTGATTTAACAACATAAACAGGGACCATCTCCCACCCCAAACTAAAGTACTAAACCAATATGCTGGCTGCTAACAAAGAAAGATAAAAACACGCAAAATAGGGAAGGGAAGTCAAACGTTAATGAAATAATGCCCGTGGAATGCACCGAACAAAATCTCACCAATTCTGGAGGAAACAAACAAGGAGATTGTGCTAGATGCAATAATGCTGTTGCTGTTGCTGTTCAGATGGCAATCAAATAACCGGAAGGAGTGCTGTAGGTACTCACAGAGAGCTGAGGAATCTCCATTCTTGGGTACAACAACAACAATAAAATTAAATTTGTATAGCGCCTTTCACATCAGGAGGATGTCCGAAGGCACTCGACAGACAGAGTTACGGACCCGAGCTGAGGGTCAGGATGGAGGGCAGGGGGGGAAGCAGGGAGATCGAAAGCATGGTCAAAGATGAGGGTCTTGAGGTGGGTCTTGAAGGTGACGAAGGAGGGGGCGAGAGGGAAGGACTTCAGGATGGAGTTCCAAAAGGTGGGCGCAGAGTGGCAGAAGGCCCGCCCGCCGATAGTGGGGCGAGCAAGGCGGGGGACATGAAGCAGGCCAGAGCCTGCTGAGTGGAGGGAGCGAACAATATGGTAGGGGTTTAGGAGGTCGGAGAGGTAGGGGGGAGCAAGACCATGGAGGGCTTTGAAGGTGAGGACCAGGATCTTAAACTGCATCCTCTGTGTGATGGGAAGCCAGTGGAGTTGGCCAAGGATGGGGTTGATAGGGTCATAGAGCCTAGTGCGGGAGAGGACACAGGCTACAGACGTCTGGATGATCTGCAGCCTGTGGATGGAAATACTGCTGTAGTAAATCTTCTCATAAGGTTACACAATCTGATGGGTTTGGGTTTCATAAGCACTGTACTTTGTTGGTGAAGGAGTCCTGTAGCTCAGTGGTTAGAGCACTCGCTTTGCAAGTGAGAGACCTGAGTTCAATTCCAGGCAGGGCGAAACCTTGGGCAAGTTTCCTTACTCCACATGCCTAATAATAATCCCTCCAAAAAAACAATAATATATTGGTCAGTTTCAATCCATGACTGTTTGTGGGACATTGCTGTGCGCAATTGGCTGACCCGTTCGCCCACAAATATGCAGTCAATTCACTTTACAGTATATTCTGTGAAGCGCTTTGAGACGTCTAGAAGATGTGAAAAACACTATATCAAATGCAAGGATAATTATTATTAAGTCTATTTTCTACAAAGAATGTTATACCATTGTCAAGAAAAAGCTGCATAAACACACTTTTAGATGTTATATTGGGTGGGTACATTTTGAGTATTGGAAACATTACTAATGTGATACAGTATATTGAAGCATTGGCTTTTGGAAGAAATCATCTATTCACGTACAAATCAAATGACACCAGCAGTTCTGGAATCACAGCAAATTACACTAGCAGTTCTGGAATCATATTAGTTGAACATCTAACAGATTGCTAGACTGCATAGTTAAAACGTGTCAGATTTGTCAAGATGTCACAGTTATTCACACTCCTGATATTTATACACTGTACGTACAAAATAACCTCTTGCATCTGCACACTTATCTGAACTCTACCAGCTAACAACACGTAATTGTGCGCAGTTTATTAAAATACCTTGTTCAACATAGCACTCAAAATTAGATCCCACCCACATGTATGACCCTTTGCTTATAGACATATTGGAACCAAATCTCTGATCAAACCAGATCATAATATCTCTCAATGCAGCCCATCATTAACATAGTTTATCCTTGAAAATAACATTCAGTGTTTTCTAATCTCTCATTCATTAAAACACGATCAAACCATTTCCTGTCCTTACGTTGTGAACAACAGCTAGGTAAGCTGCAGGGGAGAACGTGTAGGGTGATTAATACTGAAGGCAAGGTGACTGTACTGAAAGCTAACAATATTGGACTTCTCCACAACATTAAAAAAAGGGCTCAGAGAATTATAGGACAAGTCAATCCATCACATAACTAGTTACACAGAAAGTGAGGAAATAATAAGGATTCTCATTAAAGCGTTATCAATTTTATGGATGGTTATACAGACACAAACTCAAATACATTCAAAGAATTCAGATCAGAGTACTTCATAACACCCCTCAGACCTTACAGTCCCACACTAATTTATGAACTAAAAGCGGAGGGTAAACTACAAATATCAGTCACCCCATTCTGAACTACTGCTGATGTGTTTTCCACGTGCACAATGTTAATGATCTTGATCACACTGGTTTACTTTCCTGTGTCTGTTGTTCCTAATTTAGTTGCATAATACTGTAGCAAAACAAGTCAGTTACGTGAGAAATCTTCAATTGCGATTATGCTGGAATAGGGCAGTGCAAAAATATTAATAAGTCAGTAAACAACATTTCCAACAGCAGGGACTGGAATACAGTCCCTGGTTTGGTGCAAGAGCCATCTCTAATCCTAGTTCTGCAAATGTAACTGGTCGGAATGATGATAGTTCTCAAACCTGTACAAAATCTGGAGACCTGGTCTAAAGTGTGTGCTGACTTGAAATGAACTAAGGACCATATATGCACCACCGATGACTGGTATTAAATATTACATGCAGGATCATTTTTCAACTCTGTTCATTATATAATAATAATAATAATTGCATTTGATAGAGTGCCTTATCACATCATTGAGAATATACTGTAAAGTGAATTGACTGTATTTTTGTGGGCAAAGCGCAGTAGCCAATTGCACACAGCAGTGTCCCACAAGCAGTCGTGGGTTGAGTGACCAAATTATTATTGTTTTTTTTCTTGAGGGATTATTATCAGGCATGTGGAGTAAGGAAACTTGCCCAGGATATCGCTCTGCCAGGAATCAAACCCAGGCCTCTTGCTTTCTTGCTTGCGAGCCGAGTGCTCTAACCACTGAGCTACAGGACTCCACTGACAAAGTGAAGAAGTATTCATACTCCAGAATATACTGTACAGTGAACTTTGTAGGCAAAATATGGTGGGAATCCAAGATATTATTTCAATTCCATTATGTCTGCTCTTTCTACACTGCGATTTTCTTTAATTAAGTGATGAGTGAATTTCCTTAGATATCCCCCCTCCCCCCACCAACACACATACATACACCTTAGTAAATAGTGTAGTTGATCACTTTTATGCTGGATATTCAATATCCTGCCTTACAGGATTGGAGACTCAATCTAAGGCAAATACTGCAAATCTTGTTCATCATACATATTAAAAGTTGTGCAAAGTTACATTTGTACAGCACCTTTCACATCAGGAGGACGTCCCAAGGCTCTGGACAGGAAGGGATTTGGACCCGAGCAGGCAGTGGGGGATTGGGGTAAAGTTGGCAGCATAGCATTCTTAATCTTTTCAGGCATAGCTCGCCTTTCTGACAAAACGACACAAATCTCTGAATAGAACTGTTCATGTGTAATCACTGGTTAAGAGACATAGAAATCCTTGTCCCTTTTTGCTTCAAAGCATTAAAAGCACTTCAGGGGTTATTTTAAAGTGCAGTGACTATTTGAATGTAGGCAAATGCTATAGCTAGTCTGTGCCAGTTATGGCCCACAAACAACAATGAGATGAAGAGGCAGTTAATCTGCTTTTTGTTGAATTTGGATGATTACAGTTAAATTTCATCTTTAAAACAAAATCAGAACACAGTGCTTAAATTCCTAATACCTTTTGATCTCCCCATCAGAAGATCAAGTGAACTGATATTTTAAAGTACAGTTAGTACATTCAGACCTGATTTATTCAAACACATTTGGAAAACCTGGTTTTGTTTGGATTGCAAAAGATCAGATTAATCAGACACAAGTAAACAAGATGGGGACCAGCCAAATGCAGGATACAATGTTGATTTATTCAGTGAAAGCAAAGGAATAACTTGCAACTAACTCCTTGTTCTTTGGAATCTGTAACACCTAATAACACCTCAGAAGAACATTGGATTAACATGACATCCAGCAATGCTTAACATATCAACCAACTCAGTATTGCATTGGAGTGTCAGACAAGATTAGAAAATCGTTGGGGTTCAGAACTGTTTAGTGATCTGGTCAGGCTACACTTCACGAACAGCATGCTACATAAGGAGTCTGCCTGGGTACTAACGGCATATAAAGAGGAGAGCAACAAGGATGAAGAGGGCAAAGAAGTGTTAGAGGAATTAATTCTGAGGAGTGAATTCAAAGGGGGCACTTCAGAAGGGTATTCTTTGAATCTTAAAAGGAGGCATCTCAGAGGGCCTTGTACTAGTATATAAAATTTCAAAAGTGATTGAGAAAGTAAACACTCCAAGATGCTAACCTGCATGAAGGGAATGATATAAATGCAAGTTGTTGTTGTAAATCTAGAACAATTTTTGTGGATGCACTGAAAGGTTGAGAGTTACAAAAAGCAATTTCCGAACAAGTATTTCTTTACCCAGAGGAACACGTAATCAGAAAGGGCAGTTCAGGTCAAGATGCTGCACTTTAACAAACAGTTTGATGCTGTGACGGAAAAATGGTAGAGTGGATGTTCTGATAGGATGAGATCAAATGGGCCGAAGGACCTTCTTCATCCGAACCTCTCTTATGATAAAATCCTGTGGTAGGGTATTCAGTGCTTATGGAACCATACCTTAGTGGAGGAGGCCAAACCAGAAGCAGGGAGGCATACACCAGTAGGGAGAGAATTGGAAAAAAAATTGGCCACACAAAATAGAAAACAAAAAATACTGTGTGCAGTATTTTGGAAAATTCAGTTTTTCTCAGACCTCCAAAAAGCACTGGTTTCCAAATTAACACTCCAACTCACAGACAGCAGTAAGCAGAGGAAAACAATGCTTTCCCCTTCATAAACCAGGGCCACTATGACCAACTGTAGTGCCTTCAACAACAACTTGCATTTATACAGCGCCCTTCACACAGGGCAGCATCCCAGAGCACTTATCAAATGGGCCAAAGCTTCAAATGAGATCAGCTAAGTCAATGCAATCCAGAATTCGAACCTGCAACCATTTGCTCTGCATAGCTTAGTGTTGTATTGAGAAGTGGATTTATCAACCAGACAAACAAAGGAGCTTAAATTTTCATTTACCATAATCTTGGTACATTAAATGCAGATGTTGGCATTAAATGACTCATCGACATTGTACTCAGAATTTTAGATAATAATCCATTGGAAAAGTGCACAATCTGACATAAATCAAAATCAGTATTGTTAGAAATGGATTAACCATAATTTATCACAATCATAGGCAGCTCATTTTTGCTCTCTTTGCTGCTGTAATACTCAAAAGAGGCTCATTGTACGTATCTGTCACAAGAACAGCATCATTATTGACACTAATAATAGCTGCAGGAGCCTGCTTATGTTTTAGATGACCCAGTTGCTTCCAGCTTCTCTTCAAAGAATGGTACTGGCATTTACCCACAACAGTCCTGATAATTTGTTATAAATGGTGAGTTAGCTCCTAGTTAGTGGCTTAGCACATGGTGACAATGTTCTAAGGTTTGGCACGGGTCCACTCACAGTGCAGATATACTGAACACCCTTGTTATATGGTAAACATGGTAAACTCGACTTTCAATGCTGACGAGATGGCTTTTCATGCTAAAACTCGCTGCCTTCCAGGTCATCAGGTTGCTGCTGATGTCACTTCCTTTGTAGGGATGATGGGTTTCTGCATGTGTCAGACACCCGCCCAACCAAAAAAAGTCACTTGCACACTGTACACGGGAAATATGCAAAAGAAGCGCCACCAATAATAATAATCCTTGCATTTGATATAGTGCTTTTCACGTCTTCTAGACATCTCAAAGCGCTTCACAGAGTATACTGTAAAGTGAATTGACTGTATATTTTGTGGGCGAAAAGCGGCAGCAAATTGTGCACAGCAGTGGATTGAGTGACCAAATTATTATTGCTTTTTTTTCTTGAGGGATTATTATCAGGCATGTGGAGTAATGTCATTATAGAGGATACAAGATTTTAAGTGCCATGAGAAATGAAGCCAGAACAATACTTTCCAATGCACTGACAGCAGAACAAGAGGACGTAGTTTTAGAGTTGCAAGAGGCAATTTCAGGATAGGTACCAGGAAATATTTCTTTATCCAGGGGTAATTAATGACTGGAATAGATTGCCAGGATTCTGATCCCCATTTTTTTTACAAAAAAGCTTGATGCCGTGATGGGAAGATGGGTTGAATATTCCAGAAGGATGAAATCAGATGCGCTGAAGGGTCTTCTTCACCTATACTGATCTTGCAATTTTTTGAGCTGAGTGGCATCCCTACAAAAAGAGGAAACAATAGCAAATTAATTAACAGTAACATTTTATGAACAGTAAAGAAGATGCTAATTTTTTTCAATAAACCTACCATCCTGATTCAACCAAATTCAAATGAGATAAAAGATCTATACACTTTTTCAAATTTACAACCATTCAATGTTACTACAATACCATGTTTCTCTTTACACTGTGTTTAAAGTGGGTTGTGTCTATTTGAGCTGAGCACTTGTGTGACTTGGAGCACTTTAGTACAACTGATGGGGCCATCATTTTCTTCATACAATTTGTACTGTTTATGTTCCATCTTAGATTTGGAGGTGGTGGGGGAAGGCTATCATGTTACCAGAGAAGTAACGACTTGCACGCACGGGAGGGTTGCTCTGGGGCTGCTCTTAGTTTTCATCTGGGGATGTTTTACTAATAGACTTATAGGGTTAGTTGAATGAGGAGAGGGTTAGGGGCATTGTGGTCATTTATTTTATTGGGGCTGTTTGGCGGGGGTGGGAAGGAAAGTGCGACCTGCCATTTCAGAAACTATAAGGGCTTTTGCCTAGACTTCTATGCTGTCATAGGTGCTATTCAGTGACTATTTTCCCTGACTGCCAGCTATCCCAAACTTACTGTAGCCATATTGTGATTGAGGAGGGTGCAACTGGGAGCTACAATGGTAGGCTGCACCTTCTGGCTACAGGGAGTGCAGTGTGTATAAACTTGTGTTAGCTCGGAGGTCGAGGTAGCAGGTCAAATAGGCAGCTCAGTGAGTCTAAAGGTATTTTCAGCTCGGTGAAATCTCCCACAGTGTGAGTCACTGTTCTCCATAATGTTCAAAAGTGGGGGAATTTCAAATTGTAAATTGCCCATAATCTTCAATCAGGGTCATGCTACAGTGCTGCTGCATTGACTCCTAAATCACACTTTTCCGAATCGCAATTTTCCAACAAGGATCATGCAAATCTTATAATAAAGAACAGTTGGGCTGGGAATGTGATAGGTTGATTGGGAGGGGGAAGGATTTGTTTTTTTATAAGAGAAGTGTCATTCTAAGCGCCAATATGAAGTTCCAGTTGGCTCAAAATAAAATGTCAGGATAAATAAAAGTTCGATGGTAGCAGATCTAATTCAGTTCAGGAGAAACACCTTCATGCAGAGAGTAGAATACGCAACTCAATGATGGAAGCTGTCGTTGAAGAAAAAAAGCATAAAACAATGCATTTTCGAGGGAGAAGGGAATAGAAGGTTGTAGGAGAGGGAAGTCGGAGAGGAGAGAGCTCATGTGAAATATAAACACAGACATGAACTTGATGGGTGGACTGACCTGTTACGATGCTATATCATTCTTTAATGTACTATGTAGCTCTTGGAGAATTGGAGGAGAAAATTGGCGATAGAAACAAAGAAAAAAATTGGTTAGTCTAATCGACACCAGAAGTGAGAGAAATACTCCAGTTCACCATGGCAACCTTCCGCAAGGTCTCTTTATCTCTTGCAAGCAGCAGTGGGTTTGAATTTTCAGAACTGCCAAATCTCACTCCTTTCTTGTGAAATTTATGGATTTTAATTGTGACATTAATCCATTTCTAAATAAACACATGTCTAAACATTTATAAAAATTGGGCATTTCTCGTACTCAGCTTCGGCAACAATATCATTTTATATTTATTGAGGACAGAGATGAAGGAGTAAGGCCAATAATACTGCACACCAATGCACATTTATACATTAGAATACATTAGACTATACAGCACAGAAACAGGCCATCGGCCCAACTGGTCTATGCCGGTGTTTATGCTCCACATGAGTCTCCTCCTGTCCTTCCTCAACTAAGCCTTCAACAACAACAACACAACAAGATTTCATTTATAGAGCGCCTTTCACGTTGGGAGGACTCCCAACACGCTGGACATCATATTCAAGCATAACCTTCTATTCCTTTCTCCCTCATGTATCTATCTAGCTTCCCCTTAAAGACATCTATGCTATTTACCTGTTAGCATGTTCCACATTCCCACTACTCTATGTGTGAAGAAATTTCTTCTAACTTCTCTATTTGATCTATTTGTGACTTTTTTGTAATATTGATGGCCGCTGGCTTTGGTCTCCCCCACAAGTGGAAATATCTTCCCTTTGTCTACCCTATTAAAACCTTACACAATGCATTATATAATGCGCAAGCAATATCAAAAGTAAGTCTCAAAGTGCTGACTAGGGGTACAGAATTTGAGAAGGATGGCACAGATAAATCAAGAAATACTAGTAAAGTGATGCCAAGACAATGGAAAACGTCAGTCAGGTGTAGTGAATGTTCTTGAAGACAAACGGGGCAGCTGAGAGAAGTAAGGAGTTTCAGAGCTCCAGAGTACAATATCACGCACAAATGGTGTATTTTGCCGTCACACAAAATATATTTTGGCTTCATACATCAGGATAAAGATAATATTTAAACAAATATACTTTTATCTTTCTGACTATCAACATAAGAGCCATAATTTGAGCCATGCAGAGAAAAGCAATTTTGTTCTGTCCCGTTGCCAAATTCTCTCAAATTTTTTCCACACTAAAAACGTGTTATGTCTGAAAAAGTTCACAGCCTTATAAAGTGTTATTTAAGGAAAACAAAATTAAAAATGGATCAAATTTCAACAATGGTAGGATTGGATAGGACAAAGAGACACTGTATTTGTGCCCAGTTCTGTCCTAGACATTAAGCATGAAATAGCAATAAATGCAAAGTAAAACAAAGTGAAATAATCTGTATTTCATGTTATGCTTGGGATAGAGTTATTGCTATTTTAGTGGGAGATTTGACCAATGCAACCACAATTATGGCTGATGTAGCATTCAAAACACAATAATAATAATAATAATACTTGCATTTCGTTCATTTCAAAATAAATTAAAGGGTTTCATAGAATTTACTGTACTGTATAGAGACTGTGAATTGGTAGGTGAATGGAGCAACGAATTTGCGCACAACAATGTCCACAAAAGGCCATGAATTGAATGACCAATTATATCTGGAGTATTGTTGACAGGACACTGGAAGAAACACCCTGCTTGTTTCAAGTAATACCATGATCAGACAGGTGAGATTTGGTTTAATATCTCATCTGAAAGACGACATAGCAGTACGCCTCTAGCACTGCATTGCATTGTATTGTCAGCTTATACTGTGAGTTCAATGTCCTGAAGTGGGATTTGGGCTAAGAACAGGATGGGGCACATTTCCAATTCTGCCAAAATTCCTTGATACTGTGCACTTATGTTGGGATTTCTTATTATAATATTATCAATCAGTGGAATTTCACTATCCCCCATCACAGCTTGTAATAAACAATTCACTAGAGAGAGCAGTTAAGTGTTAGCTGTGCATTATTGATTCATATGCAAAATTCTTTAATCAATATTGTGATTTCACCAGTATTTCAAATGTCTATTTTGGTTGTCTGAAAATGTCACATCATTCTACAAAGCTTTAATTTCCTATTAAGTTACATTGCACGGATGTGTTGCAGTAATCTATCATTCCCCCAGTACATGCAAATTTTGCAGATGACACAAATTTACGCAACACAGTAAATTGTGTTGTTGGGAGCAGGAAGTTACAAAGGGACTTAGACAGATTAAGTGAGTGGGCAAAACTGTGGTAGATGGAATTGAACATGGGGAAGGCTGAGATCATCGACCATGGATCCAAAAATAGCAAAACAGAATATTTTCTGAATGGTGAGAAACAAAGAACTGTGGAGGAGCAAAGGAATGTGGGTGTCCACATGCACATATCACTAAAACTAAACTCACAGGTATTGTCATACAAGCTAATGGGATGTTGGCCTTTATCTCAAGGATGCTTGAGTATAAAGGAGAGGAAATGATGCTTCAACTGTATAGAGCTATGGTCAGACCCTGTCTGGAGACTGCGTTCAGTTTTGGGCACTGCACCTCAGGAATAATAATAATAATAATAATAATAATAATAATAATAATAATAATAATAATAATCCTTGCATTTGATATAGCGCTTTTCACGTCGGGAGGACGTCCCAAAGCGCTTCACAGAACACACTGTAAAGTGAATTGACTGTATATTTGTGGGCGAACGCGGCAGCCAATTGCTCACAGCAATGTCCCACAAACAGTCGTAGATTGAAAATGACCAATTTATTATTGTTTTTGGTTTTGGAGGGATTATTATTAGGTGTGTGGAGTAAGGAAACTTGCCCAAGGTTTTGCCCTGCCTGGAATTGAACTCAGGTCTCTCGCTTGCAAAGTGAGTGCTCTAACCACTGAGCTACAGGACTCCACAAATATGTTAGCTCTGGAGGGGGTGCAGCGCAGAATCACCAGAATGATACCAGGGCTTAAAGGAATAAATTATAAGGGCACGTTGCATAAACTTGGTATTTATTCCCTTGAGTTTAGAAGCCTGAGGGGTGAACTGATTGAGGTTTTTAAAAATAATAAAGGGATTCGATAGGGTTGGTACAGAGAAACTATTTCTTTTGGTGGCGGAATCCACAACAAAGGGGCATAATCTTAAATTCGGTGTCCTAAAAGCATTTTCAAAGAATGAATCACATTCACACTCCACATTTGCACTAGATGCATTTTGCACAATACTGAAGCTTATTTCCAGGGCAACTTGTGTCAGCCTAGCTCAGTTGGTAGCTCACTCCCCTCTGAATCAGAAGATTTTGGGTTCCTGCCACACTTCAGGATTTTTATAGTCTAGCCTGACACTGCAATACAATGCTGGGATTGTTCTGCATTATTACAGGTGCTGTTCTTCAGATGAGATGTTAAACTGAAGTTCTATCTGCCTGTTCAAGTGAATGTTAAAGATCCTATGCCATTATATGAAAAGAGAAGGGAGTTTCTCTTTGTAAGCGCTCCAAGACACCATCTGGCATGAAGGGCACTATATAAAGGCAAATTGTTGTTGTATGCTGGCTAAGAAAACTCCAGAAAAAATGTTCACTGACTCTATGGCTGATTGTGGGATGTTGTTATGGCCAAAATGGCTGCTTGCCAGCTGTTTGCGTCCAAAATACAGTCACTACACTTTACATACATCATGTTAAGTGCTTTGAAACATCCTTTTGAGGTCAAAGTTGCAAATTGCAAGGATTATTATTATTTTCAGCCCCTCGAATCTCTCATTGTTAGTTATTGGGCCATACTGAACCCTGAATCACTAGATTGTCTTCAATCCATGCACTGAAAGGAAAAATCACGGAGTGAGGTGAGCCTTATATTTGCTTTGGGATTTTTCAAAATTAAGTTCTTGCTCTTAAGTCATGAATTGTGTCACAAATGCCCGTAAGCTTTTTCTCAAATACATGTAGATGCATTTATTATGATTTCATAAACCACTGATAGGAGTGTATATATATACATATTGTGCAATTTCTCCATGTAATTTTTGTTCACTGTAGATATCTGTCAAGGAGTCCTGAAGCTCAGAGGTTAGAGCACTCACCTTGCAAGCGAGAGACCTGGGTTCAATTTCCGGCAGGGCGAAACCTTGGGCAAGCTTCCTTACTCCATACGCCTGATAATAATCCTTCAAGAAAAAAATGAATTAAAAAATTGGTCACTTCAATCCACGACTGGTTTGTTGGAGCAAACTGCTTGTGGGACACTGCTGTACGCAATTGGCTGCCGCGTTTCACCCACAAAATATACAGTCAATTCACTTTACAGTATATTCTGTGAAGAGCTTTGAGACATCTAGAAGACGTGAAAAGCGCTTTAGCAATACCTTTGCACATATTGCTAAGACTCTGTACTCATTTTTTTAAGAAATCTGCAATCTACATGGACATAATAATTGCTTTCACTCGTCCCCCACATAGCATCTGCTTTGGTACTGTAAACAGCACCGTTGTTTATGAACTGAGGACTGTGCCAAAAGGGTTTCATACTGCTATCTTATCATTAAAAAGCAGACCTAAACTTTACAGATTATTCTGGGCTGACTCAAGCTAATTATAAATCTGTATTTCATTCTAGTATAATGCAGCTGCTGAAGAAAGCATTACCTTGAGCATCGATTACACAAATCACTCATGAATGAAGTTGCTTCAACAGAACAAACACCTTCCTTTTTGCTTTCCCTTTGTTCACACAGGAATAAGAAGGAGGGAAACATTTGTCCTTGTACAGTATTTTGGGAGTGGGTTCCAGCTATGTTCTCCTGTTTACATTTGTATAACTCTCTTACAGGCATCGTCATGGCCCAGAAATTTGTCCAGAGTTTGGCATTCGATATGTGCCATTACAGTCGCCCTATGGTTCAATGCTGCCTTGGTCGTGAAGAATACCTTAATTTGTGTCACTTATACATCCTTGTTGAAATTCAGGCCTTCACCCAATTAAACGTCATTTTAATCCATTTATAGGCATCAATTAAAATGTTGTCGCACGTTACTGTTAAACTGTACCTGTTATTTCATTGTTATTGTTATCCTTGCTGTCAGGAAGCTAACGCAGAGGTTGCCATCTAAAATATTTTGTTGTTGTCGTAAAACAATTCATTAACTGCAACAATGGCTCTGGTTAACATTGGATTTAATCCGGATCTCTGCAAAACTCCTGGGAAAAAAACTCCATCAAGGTTGCATGTTCTATTCACTTATTAATTGCCATGTAGCTCAAAATGTACCCCAGATTAATACCTAGATTACCTCTTGAGGATCAAGTAGACAAATCATATTATATGCATCAATTCTTCTTTAATGATTTTTAGTTGCCATTTGAGATTTGGGCTTGATAATAATAACTTGAATGCACACTGGCGTCAATTTGTGGTATTCATAAAAAGGGACAACCGTTCTTGATGGTTTTTTGCAGCTTATACAGGAGTGAAAATATGATAGAGCAGGCTGCCAAATGTGTGCCTTGTTTAACAAGAATCTGAAAAGTGTGACTACAGAAACTGAGTCTTGATAATGAGTTGCCATAGACTTGCGAGATCAAAATGACAGGGGCCAGGACAATAACACGGTGAATTTCAGAGAAGCAGAAGGTGATTCATAAGCTCGACATTGGGGGAGGGGTCATTGATGCTTCCAACATTTTTTNGGCCCAACATCAACACGATTGTCACCAATTAAAAGAAAGATCTTATAAAGGCAATGGAAAGAAGTGCCCAGATCAGCGTGAAATGGGATGATCCTTTATTCAGCACTGCTTCAACTTCTACCCATTGACGTAGATCCTTGCATTTGACATAATATCTTATCATATCGTTGAGATGTCTCAAAGAGCTTCACAGGTTATACTGTAAAGTGAATCGACTGTGTATTTTGTGGGCGAAACATGGCAGCCAGTTGTGCACAGCAGTATCCAACAACAACAACAATAAGATTTCATTTATAGAGCGTCTTTCACATTGGGAGAACGTCCCAAGGCGCTGGACAGTTGGGTCAGAACCCGAGCAGGGGGGAAATGGTCAGGGTGAGGGGAGGGAAGGGAGGGAGAGAGGAGGGGTTAGAGAGTCGAGAGGGGAGTTAAGGCACGGTCAAAGAGAAAGGTCTTGAGACCGGCCTTGAAGAAGGAAAGGGAGGAAGCAAGGCGAAGGAATTGGGGGATGGAGTTCCAGAGACTAGGGGCTGAGAGGCTGAAGGCCCGGCCACCGATGGTAGGGCGGTTGGGGCGGGGGGTGTGGAGCAGACCGGAGCCAGAGGAACGGAGGGTACGGGCAGGTAAGTAGAGGAACAGTAGGTCGGAGAGGTAAGAGGGAGCAAGGCCGTGAATGGCCTTGTAGGTGAGAATGAGAATCTTGAATTCGACAGCAATGGAGCCATGAAGCCATGGAGTGATTGGCCAATTTTATTTGGGGTATTGTTGGCCAAGACACCAGGAGAAACTCCTTTGTGTTTTTGAACTGTGCCATGGAATCTTTAATGTCCACCTGAACAGGCAGATGGGACCCCAGGTTAATGTCTCACCTGAAAGACGGCACCTCTGACAATGTGGCACACCTCCAGCACTGCATTGGACTGTCAGTGATTCCAAATCCCTACTTGAGTCTTGAACCCACAACCTTGTGACTCAAAGTTATCACTGAGCCACGCTGACACACAGACTCATTCCTTGTACCAGACATTTGGTAAAGCAAAACACAGGAAACCAACCTGTTTCAATGGCACTGTCAAAACACTATTTTTAGTCTGAGAAATAGAGTTTAAAATCGATAATGTCCCCCCGAGACTCTACCAGAGGGTGAAATAATGTGGAGTACCACATGCTCTGCAATATGAAATATGAAAGAATATTTTCCTTGACCAGATGTGAAAATGATGCTGCATAGACTATTCAGTCATTTAATAAAACAAGTTTTGTTACGTGGGGCACACAGTATTCATGCTAGGATGTTGTGTATGTGGATTCAACAGCTTTCTGCCTTGTTTTTGAGATGATAAAGATCCCATGACACAATTTAAAAAAAAGGGGGGGTTTCCTCCGGTATCCTGGCCAACAATCACCAAATTAAATATGGTTATTCATTCACTTCATGGCTGTTTTGGGGACATTATTGAGTACCAATTGGCTTCCATTTTCAAGAGAGGGAGGTGTGAGGTCAACAGTATAGCTTGATAATAATAAATCTTGAGTTTGATATAGTGTCTTATTGCATCATCAAAACATCTCAAAGTTTTTAGACAATTCTATAAAAATCCCATATCCAGCAATAAATAGAAAATAAAACCATACTTTACATGGCAACATATTATTTTAGACCTATACAGCTCAGAAACAGGCTGTTTGGTCCAACTGTCCCTTGCTGGGTTTATTGACCACTTGAGCCCACCTAATCACCTCTCATGTAACCTTCTTTCCCTTCTCCCTCATGTGTGCAACTATATCAATGGATCTCTGATATTAGTAACCTAAAATTGTAGATTTTGTCGAATAAGAAATTCAAAAATCAAAGGCAGAAATTAGAATAAAGCCGGAGTGATTGTGTGGGAGAGAGAATAAAATAACAAGGATCTGTTACTGAATAGGCAAAAGACAGGTACTGTATTTAGCAGCATGTCGTAAAGTATTGAGCTAAATGGTTGTGATCTACACTGTAACCATGGCAACACTGACATCATTACCTATGCTAGAAAATAGAGCTCTCTTATGCAATGAGTATTATTTGTGACTAATTTTCACTGTCACTATTGCTTCTGAGTGATTTTCACATAGAATATTATTGGTTAGGCATTTACCCTGAGGACATTTGTGTGCTTTCCGCAGTGAGGGAATTTGTCAGCCTGGTTCAGTTGGCAGCACTCTCGCTTCTGAGTCAGAAGGTTGTGGTTCAAAACTCACATGGAGACTATCAGTTCACAGTTTAGGCTAGCACTCCAACGACAATGAAAACTTACATTTAGATGTAATTACACCTTCACGTGGGATAGCATCTCGGAGCTTGAACAATGCTAGTTTGAGTCTGAGCTGGAGAGAAAGGGAAAGTGACCGTAGGTACGGTTGAAGAGGAATGTCTTCACAATCTAATACAGGTCGGGGGTGTGGTGCATTGTTGGAACTACTCTCCTTCATATGAGATGCCAAACTGCCTGTTCAGGTAGATGTTAAAGATCCCATGGTAACAACAACAACTTATATATAGCGCCCTCCACACCGGGCGGCATCTCAGAGCGCTTAACAATGGTGGAACCCAAGACCAAGCCAGTGGAAGGGGGAAGGTGACCATGGGGGTGGTCGAAGAGGAAGGACTTCAGACCTGAAGATGGGGAAGGAGGGGACGAGGTGAAGAGGCTGAGGGAGGGAGTTCCAAAGTTTCGGGGCACAAGTGGCTGAAGGCATGGCCGCTGATGGTGGAACAAAGGATTTGGGGGACGGGGAGGAGGCCAATCCAGTAGAGTGGAGGCAACGGGTACTGCTGTGGGGAGAGAGGAGGTTAGAGAGATAGGGGTGCCAAGAAATGGTGGGATTTAAACACTAGAGTAAGGATCTTGAAAGTTGATCCACTCTGTGACAGGGAGCCAGTGGAGTTTGGCAAGGAATGGAATAATCAGGGTACTCTACAAAAAGAGAAAAGAGTATTTTCCTGTGTCCTGGTCAACAATCCCCAGATAAAATAACAATCTAGTCATTGCGTTGTGCGAATGGGCTGCCTCGTTTGCCTGCAAATATACAGTTACTTCATTCAGACAACTTAACAACATAATAAGGCATGATATAAAATGCAAGGATTATTATGTAACATTAACAGAAGCTTTCGTTTCCATCTCCGCTTCCGAAGTTTGGGAAAAGTTAAATGATTTGAGGCTCAGAATGAAGATAAGGCAAATAAACATAATATGAGCAAGAATTTCCTTTCAGTGTGTGTGAACATACCAGAATTGAGATCAGACAATAAGAACTACAGTATATTTGAATGTGTCATGTTACAGTGTTTTTTTTATTATTATTGAATGTGTGACTTTAGCACTTGAATCACATTCAACTGTGTATGCCTAAGATTATATTCCTATTTTGCAAAGTATTGGGTAACAGTTCTCTTTTTAAAGGTCGGGACATAGTTACTGAAAACACAGCCACAGATGGTGGAGTGGAGGGATCGAAGGGTATGCAGAAGGCCCGAGCCAACCGAGTGAAGGGGGTGGGTAGAGGAGTACGGTGTGAGCAGATTGGAGAGACATGGAAGTTCCAGGGCATTAGTGATTTTTAGCTGAGTGTGAGAATCTTGAAATTGATCCATTCTGTGATAGGGAGCCAGTGGAGCCTGGCAAAGACTGGGATGATGGGGATGCGGAGTTTGGTGCAGGTGAGGATACAGGCAGTGGAGTTTTGAGTTGGTTGGACTCTGAGAATTGTAGAGCTGGGAAGGCGGTTGGGAAGGAGATTGGAGCAATCAAGGTGGGAGGTCACAAAAGCGTGGATGAGGTCAGCAGGACCTGAACAGCAGTGATGGAGCACAGATTCTAATGACTGACTGCACAGTAGATCTGTGTTATTTCATGTGATACAGAACAAGTTTCAAGATGAGTCACTGCAGAAGTGAACAAAACAATTTGTTTTGGTGTTCAGAGATCAAAAGGCTTCAGATGGTGAAAAAACAACACAAAGTCCATTTCACCATTTTATGCGTATTGAGACTTGACAGCTTTGTGTTTCCAGTAAAGATAGTGTATCGGTCAGCGTGAACAAGCACAAATAATATACTGGTAAAGGTAACACTGATATATTGGAGACAATGGCAGGCTAACTGAAGCTCCACATAATGGCAAAAATGTGCTGATTGAGCAATTGGATGTAAGGTTTGAAGGATTGTAAGGGGTCGAAGAATAAGTTTTACACTGGCTCCATGAAGTGGAGTGATCACTAGTGTGGTTAGAAAGAGGGAAATATATTAAAATAGTCCAGCATTAGTCATTTCTTCCTTCTAGCTTAGCCTTTTAAGTGGCACTATCAATAACTTGACCCCTAGTTGCTGGTGGAAATTAGTATTCATGTGGCAATATCAAACTTTGCAAAACTTTAATAGATTCTGATTAATCTGATCAGAGTTCCTTGACATATTTAATCCCTGACACGCTCAGGTCTAAAATTAGAAACCACGTCAATGCCTAAGTCATGTTACATTCTACTTGAACAACAAAATGAACTTTAGATGGGCATTCTTGCAATAGAACTTAAAAGGTTACCTTAGGTTGCTGCACAACCATTGCAGCAATTGCCCTACCTGGTCAAATTACATCACCGTGCTCATTTTCAAATCTCAATATTAACTGCAGTAAAAGCACTTTGAGATGCTGCCCCGTGCGAAGGGCGCTATATAAATGCAAGTTGTTGTTGTTGTTGTAGTTGTAGTGTACAAAATAACAACTGCCTCAGAGTATCCTGATTCCTACTGCAACATTGATTGAGCAGAATCTATTTATTGCAAAATAGCCTCTAAGCAGACAAAATAAAGCTATACTAATAAATAATTTCTTCTGTTGCCAACAAAAAGTTGTACATTCATGAGGTTAAGCTTATCAGTTATTTAGTTTTACATCTTTATTAGAAAAATATTTGTGAGTTTTACAATAGGGCCCTTGCCAACAGCAAAAAACATAAATTACCAAAGCAATTCATTACCCTGGTTTCCCTTGATGCCAAAGTAATACTGAGATGTATTTATTAATTCATACTATTTACACTTGTGTGTAAGCAAACTTATTAAGTATAACATGTTTGGTAGAATTATTTTGTTACCCTTTGGGTGCATTTTTTAGTACTAAAGCCACTTACAAAATGTAATTTTACTGTATCCCTCATACTGCAGTACTGTAAACAATTCTAAGTATAGATTTGACATTCATAAAAGACTGGTTTCACACTGAAAATATAATGTTGGTGTTCAGTATAGATCTGCAAAACTGCCCAAGTTAGATTCAATACTTGGATCGATTTGTAAAATACAGAAGCCCAGCACCAAAATAAAGAGTACATTTTAACTGGATTCAATGGGCCTTATTTTCCAAATCCAGTACTTTATTTTTATGTAAACTCAAGACAAGGAAGTATTTTTGGTATTAAATTCATATTTAGTGATGTTAATGTGTATTAAATTTCCATTGAATATTTTTTGGAGCTGCTATGTTGTTAAACTGAGGTTCTGTCTACATGGTGATTCTACAAGGTCGCTTGGATGGTAAAGGTCCCATGGAACTGCTCAACAAAATGAAAGGAATTTCTCCTAGTATCCTGGCTAACAATCTCACAGATTAAATTGTTCATTGATGCCCTGGTTTTTTGTGCTCTGCGCTATATTCAGTATGCTTGCAAAAAAACTCACAGCCTATACACTTTGAGTAAATCTTGCAAAGAACTTTGAGTTATCCTCCTCCGTATGGAAAGTGCCATTTCAAATGCAAGGATTATTGTTATTAAGTATTTATGTAAATTATAATAATCCTTGCATTTGATATAACTTAAACCAGACATATTTATCTGGAGGATTGTTGGCTGGAGTACTGAAGGAAATACTTTTCCCATTTTGAATTTTCCTCTTCCCTCCCTCCCTCCCTCCCTCGTTCAAAACCTACTTCAAGGCTTACCTCCTTGACTGCACTTGGCGTCATCATCCCCCTCCCACACTCTGCAGCTTGGGTGCCCAGTTGACAGTATGAAGCACTTTAAAATGTTCTCCCAACATAAAAGGCGCTATATAAATGTAAATTGTATTGCATTTGAATATTACCATGGGATCTTTACTGTTCACTTGAACAGGCAGACAGGACTAAGGTTAATACCTTATTTGAAAGAAGGCACCTCCAACAATGGAACACTCCCTGTACTGCATTTGGGTATCAGCCGGGACTCTCTGCTCAGATTCTGATGTGAGGTTTGAATTTACAACCTTCTGACCCATGGTGACAAATCAGCTGAACTCTGTTGAACACTCCTGTCTAACAGTTCTGATTGATGCCAGATGGAGAACGAAGCCAAGACTTGAAGCTGTAAAATATCACTTTGCGGCATGATTTATTTGGAATACCAGTGCACTGTGCCACAATGCTACCATTACCAGCCAATGTCTCACCTGTACAGGTAGATGGACCAACAACAACAACAAAATTACATTTGTATAGCGCCTTTCACATCCTGCTCTGGACAGTCTGTGTTTTGGACCAGCCAATTAAAGGGCTGGCTATGCCAAAGTGAATGTGTTTAGCAAATACAATTTAAAGGAGCACGGTCAAATTGGTTTGCAAATTGTTTTTATTTGTTTGCAAACGTGCAAACGTAACTCAGGTCAAAATGGATCACTAAATAGTGTGTGACACCAACAGAAATAAAATGAGAGCACAGTCGTCCTGCTCTTCTGCTGGCCTAAAGGAACAAAACATTGTTACAGAACACATTTTCATGTGGCTAGTGCCAGTTTCAGTAACCAATTGCAATGTATACTGAACTGCCAGGTTGCTGATTGAAGCAAGACTGTTGCCAGCTGCCTATCCTAGATTCTCTGTTGCAATATATGAGCAGGGATCTTCACATCTTCCTTTCTTGGAGGCTTTTACTTTTACCTTGATTTAATTTCTGGTATCACAGAAGATTGCTTAAACAATGTGCATTCAAGTCAATCATTTGAATATGGTTTTAACTTGTCTTTGTATTGATTTCTCCCACAAAATATTATTTATCGTTTTGCACCCAAAAGATACAGTCAATTCACTTTACAGTATAATAATAATAATCCTTGCATTTGATATAGTGTCCTCACGGGAGGACGTCCGAAAGTGCTTCACAGAACACACTGTAAAGTGAATTGACTGTATATTTGTGGGTGAACGCGGCAGCCAATTGCCCAATTGCACACAGCAATGTCCCACAAACAATCGTAGATTGAAAATGACCAATTTTATTATTGTTTTTGGTTTTGGAGGGATTATTATTAGGCGTGTGGAGTAAGGAAACGTGCCCAAGGTTTTGCCCAGTCTGGAATTGAACTCAGGTCTCTCGCTTGCAAAGCGAGTGCTCTAACCACGGAGCTACAGGACTCCATAATATATTCTATGAAGTGCTTTGAGATGTCTCAACGACATGATAAGGCGCTATATCAAATGTAAGGATTATTATTATCATTTGATTTCATAAAGACCTTTCTATTATACCTATAAAAGTAAGGTCTATAACTAATTGATAGAGGTTTATTCCATCCTCTGAAATCAACTGTTTTCTCTCCCATTACTCAAATTCAGCATCGGATAGGTATTGTTGAAACTTCTCCCTTTGCCTTTCAGCTGCTTATGTATTTCTTCTTCTACCATCGCCTTTCAGGACTGAAATTTTTTTGCTTGTTATGAGGTCAACCGGGTCTCCTTGTAGCTGAACTGGTTTCAAGGTGACGTGCCTAATAATGAAATGTTGAAATCCTTGGAGGTTCCTGAGCCAGGCAGGTCCACAGTATTCCAGGGCATTGCTTATGACAGCACAGCCAGCCTTGCTCATCGGCAGGACCTGGAAGGGCAGACCAACCACTGGGGGCAGGGAGTCAGCTCCTGTTAACCCTGCAAGCCAAAGCCCTAATGGGTAGGGTGGTCCTAGCTGGACAAACAGCAGGAAAACTTGCCAGACAGCAACATTATTGGCAAGCAATGTGGTTTTTTTGCTGTTTAGACTCCAGCAGGACCCCAACGCACACTCTGTGGTCCCCAAGCCTTGGGCTTTGCTAACCTGCTCCGAATACTTCCCAGAATTATAGAGCGTGTGCATTCCATTCCAGTAATCCATCTCTGGAATTTCCAAGTGTAGGTGGGATGCATGGAAATCTCAGCTTGGTTTGGATACTCAAACTGAGTTTCCACATGTGTCAGACACCTAGCTGACCCAAAAAGATCATCATCTCATGTTATCTATAGAGCCTATAGTGAATTTGCATGTTTCCTCCTCACAAAGTCTATGTCATTGGTCAACCAAGATCGACCCCTTCTGAACCCTGGCTCGCTGTCATTTATTAAGTTATTTTTAGATAAGTAATCTTCGATTTTCTTTCTGCTCATTGACTCCATCAGGTTTCTCAATTACTGATGTCAGGCTAATGGGTCTGCAATAAGAAACCACATTTACTTGCTTCTTGTCTGTTGGAACCTCACCAGTACTGATTATCTCCCTCGTAATGTCTTTCAGTGCTTCACAAATCTCCTGCCTTCTCAAGGTGCCCTGGAGTACAGTTCATCCATCTCAGATTTATTGTTTTTCAGCCCCATGAGTCTATCTAGAACCTCAGTCTCACTTATGTCAAAGTCCCAGATGTCAAGCAATGTTTTATGAATATTGGGGTATGTTTTCAGTGGTTAAAAACCTCCAAGTTGTTTAATATGTTCACTATCTCCTGATCATCTTGTTTTTAACTTAACTTTGGTCCCTTAAGGTTTTAACATATCCTCTAACTACCCTCTTAATGTTATAAAATTGAATGAATTTTGTTGGTATTATGTTTTGCATTTGGTCTGTGTCCCTTTCCAGTTCTCTCTTGGCTTCCATAAACTTTTTTTTAGCCGCTTTCTGTAATTTCCGTTTTTATTTTTCTGTTGATCCATTATGGAGCATGTTTGCTTAATTTGCCCATGCTGTGCTTGGGGATGGTACTTGTTCTGCACAATGTTTTTTCTTAGAGCAAGTTTAGCAGATTAAAAGCTGTATTACATACGTTCTTAAACTGCTGCTTGCTTTTTTCGTTTTATCTACCAATGTCTATTATGATCATGTTAGTGTGCTTTGTGCTTTGCACTATAATCAGCTCTCCCCCTCCCCCCCATCCCTAAAATCTGCTATAGGCCACAACGGAGTATCAAGTCGTCGTAGAGTTACATATTTACATAAAATCAAGCCACATGGAAACAGACCATTCGACCCAACTATAAACATGTCATATCCCACACAAGCTCCCATCAAATTCATATTCCCCTCTCTTATACCCCTCGATTCCCTTCTCCTTCATGTATGCTACCATGTTGAATCGAATTAACATTATGCATTGATGTTCTCTTGCTATTTTGTTTAGGTTTTGCTAAATAATAACTGTTTGAATAATTACTGATGGTTGTGCAAAATATATTGTGTGTGTATATATACATATGTGTTCAGACCCAGATACTTATTTTTTCAGACTGTTTAGTCATAAAGTTATTAATAGCATGTACTGAAGTGGATTGCAGCACTTATCACATAAATTAAATTTTCAGTCACTGATCTTGCACTAATAATTAGCTTGTTTTTTTTATTTAACTGAAGTGTAATCTTAGTTGCATGTAAGAGAGAAAAGAAATCACACAAGGGCATCAAATCACTATGAAAGCCAGTAACTTTACTGATTTGTCGGCAAAATACAAATTATACCTTATTTCCAGCGAGAGAAACTTGAATTTTTCCCATAAAAATTTTCACTACAGACAGCTGAATTAAGTCCCTTGAGATACATAGATGTAGTTTAACTTAGTTATTAACATCTTTTTGTCATCAAGTGGCGACAAAGTCCAGCTTATGCCGCTGTGAGCCTCTTTATTTTTGCTGCAAACGTCCACATTTCCCCCATTCACAAGCAATCGTTTCATATTACTATTGTATAATGGAAACAAATCCTCAGAAAAAAATAACAGCAAACCAGCTGGAGCAATCCAAGTCTGTTTCAGTTCAATAATACTTGTCCCTTCCAAAGCAATCCAGGCCTGCAGTTTACAACAGTTCCTTCATATTGAGCACTGGTACCGTATTTCATTGCTTAGTGAACTGACCTCTTTAAACTGTTTTGAGGTATGGACAAATTTGAGGTATGAACAGGGAAAGCAATATATATATACAGTATATATATATATTACTTGAACTAAAATATTAAAAACAGAGAAAGCTTAGAGAAGCATATTTGCAAAAACTGTGGCTAAAACCTGGATTGCTCCACATCTTTGGTTAAAATATTAACAAAAGCCTTTACCATAACCTACATTTCGAAGCATTCTTAATAAACATTACTTATTCAGTCTTTCCAGAACTCTGTAGTGGCAGGAAACCAGCATCAGGTGAAAAATGTCACATTATACACAGCAGATGGCACAAACAAGAAGAGTCGAAGCACTTTTTTTTAGGCAATAGTCTTTTTTGAGCAACAACGTGGCTTTCAGGAACACTTGTTTTTAATTGGTGAAAATAAAGGTGTTTCTCATAAAACCAGATCTTCAAGAGTAGATTTTATGAAGGTTGATAAGTGGTGTTACAGGTGTAAATCTATTTCTTACTCAATGTTTCCATGTCAAAAAAGACTATTTTAAAGAGCAACTAAATATATATTTTATCAAACTTAAAAATAAACTTTAATATAAAAAAAGTTATTACATTTTGAATTCTATTCGTCTAGCTGACTTTCTTCTGAAGAATACTCTTCCAGAATGCAATATGTTTTGATGGTGTGACCGTTTTGCAAGGGCCTTTGAAAATATTTCATTGGAGCAACATAAAATTACAGACTAGCCCCACTTATCATAAAACTCTTTTAGAGGTAGAATAGTGGATTTTGCAGAATATTCTGTCAAAGCTGATCTGGTTTGCTGATATTTTCACTATCTCAGCTCTTACTGTGTGACATCTACTAGCCCTGATATGTCAACTCAAGTTACTGGCAGCAGTAAAGCAATGCAAACATCAAGATATCAGTAAATTACTTTGCTCTCACTCTGCGCAGAAATAGTAACAAGCCTTTTTGATGTTCATGAAAAAAATAACTTAAGTGCCCCTAAGAAAATGCCACTGACCTTTTGTGTCGCAGTAAAGAACATTGCCTAAATCTGTTAGCCAATGAGCTGTGTGAGTAAATGATAATATACATGGGGCGCTGCCCCGTATTTCTTAACACCACAGAAATTAATTGCTGAACAAGAATTAGCACTGTGGTCAAACATACAGCAAAACTAGAACACTTGGATAACAGCAAAGTAGAGATCGAAGGTAAAGAAAGCAGTGACCCATGTGAATGAACTTGTGCTTCTCACTTTAAAAAAAAACAAAATTGTGGATATGAACTGCTGTTAACACAATTTTTGCTACTTGCTCGGTCTACAATAAAATTGATCTTTTACCTTTTTTGCAAAAAAATGCTGAATTAAAATAGTGTTCGGAGATTGTGGCTGCCTGCCATTCCTTTCCTTTTACCTACTGAGTGGATACCTGCCTTTTAAAACCACATAATCATGCTATTACAAACAGTCCTCTTGTATTGAAGCATTGACAATGAATTAACCTTTAACACTATGGTGTACAAGGGGAACAGTTTTAAATCTGAGTGAGCACATGTCATGTGTGCATCTCAAATGCATCTTCATCAAGTTGTGTCTGGGCACCCAAGGAAGGGAGTGGGAGGGTGGAGAAGTATCAGAATACAGAGAAGTTAAAAGCAATTAAAAAAAAAAAATTTAAATGAAACAATGGTGTAAGATATTTGCTAGTAATTGTTGAGACTCATAAATTCTGTTTGGAGACCACCCAAATTCAAACAACTTTTCAAAGTAAGTCAGGTTTAGTACAGATTGGAGTTTCATGGCAATGCAACTACAAATGAGACGTACTGTAGCAAAATAGTGACCGAGATGCTTCTGAAACTTCCCCCAGGTGCTGAAAATGCCAGGCAGTCCCACTCCTTTCCATGATATTATTCCTAAACAGTAGCAAACTCTAAAATACATACCAATCCAGTCCTCCCAACTGGTTAACCTCTTTATACTGAACACAGCCAACTCTGATTCTGCAAAAACGTGTGCAGAAGAGATTTAAAGATTTTAGGGTGAGAAATTTCTCTTTCCACTATGTGAGACGATTTTGCCAAAGTATACTTGTCATGGGTTCTTTCCCAATATTCTCGCATATCGTCGCTACACTTAGCAGCAAGGACAATTTCACTCCCTTTAGTTACTGAAACGTGCATCTGCACAAATACTCCCCCCCACTAATAAGATAACCAAAACAATGTTTGCTATGACCATAATTAATATATATTAGAAAGCTATACACAAGCATGTTAATTTCACAGATTTTAAAAGATTTTCTTAATATTATTTTTATATAATTAGAAATACACATTTCAAAAACAAAACTCTACAAAGAGAAAACAGTTATCTTGGTTAGCAAAGCATGGAGTTTTTTTTCATGGCTTTAGGGTAGTGCTTCCATACGAAAAGCCCAATTCCATTATTTTTTTCAGGACTGTTTAAAATACCAGCGAAGCTATCAGAAAAAAAAACATTTTGGCTTAAGTAAACTACAAAAAGCCACAAATGCTTTGCAAACATTTTTTCTTTGCTTTCATATGAAAATATAAGCAAAATGTAATGTACATCTTTTTTTCCCCCACTTAAAATGTTAAACAGACCCAGATCTCAGACTTTTTCCACCTATTAACACTTTCCATTGCTCTCATAGTATGGTCTCTTTCAAATGACTTTGATTCATTTACTAAGTTCCATACTCCACCGATGTGCCTTTTGTGTTGCTACTATGTATGGAGGTGTCAGCCATCCAACCAACTTCATTTTTTTTGAGAACGGTCACCCATATTCCTGGGCCTGTCAACTATATTTATATATATATAGATTCTTTTTTTGTTTTTGTTGCATAACACAGCTGCTCTTTCTTTCTCGGCAAAGATCTGCCAGTTCTGGCAAACGTTTCCTTTTAATCTGCTATTTACATGTAAATACGTTGAACCTGCAACATGACACTATCTATTGTAACATACATTTTGCAAGGGAGCACAGCAATGAAAAAGAGTTAGCGGTAAAATCTACATTGTACAAGTTTTTTTTTGTACAACTCAAGTGCTAAACTGTAATCTCAGCATTTTACGTTTACCTTATATCACTGAGGCAAGTTAAAAGTACTTTTACAAAACAGAGTACCTGACTTATTTTCCACACACGGTACATATAATGTAGAACCCTCCCTCCCCCCCAACCCCCCCCTTTTCCCCTGTAATGTAGAGCACACACACACTGCAAGAAAAACAATTATTGGAGAATCTTATCATGTCGCCCATCCTTCAGACAGCCTCATCCGTTTGACAGACGGGCTTTCCCTTTCGTCTGGCGAAGGCCTTGTGAGTCCGATGGGGGAGTGGAAGTCATTCCGGTGATCCTCACGGTCGCTCCCGTCGTAGGAACTGCTGCAGCTGCTCAGACTATCCACAGGCGAGCGCCCTGCCTCGTGCCGCGAGTGCTGTGGGTATCCCGAGGGCGTGTGGGTGCGGTCTCTAGGAGGAGAAACAGGTTCTGACTTGATGTTGAGGCTTTGAGTAGAAGGCAGGGAGAGATTTGTACTCTGAGATAAGTGAGTGCTAGTGCAAACTCTGTAGGAGGAAAGGAAACCAGTTACAGAATGAGGAGGCTGACAGCCCCCACTTCCATGCGTTCATGGCCACTCACGCAGATGTACACTCACACCTAAGCTTTGAACTATTTTATCAGCGACTGTGCAATGAGACAAAATGTGCACTGGTTGTGCTTACACTTAAACTGCACTTAAACAGCAGTGATGTCAAATGCAATTGATAATAATTCATCACTGTCAGCGATAATCCAGCTTTGTGATGTCTTATTCATCTAAATGGCAGCGTAAACTCCCATTCGAGAATTGCGTTATATTCACCTAAGGCCTGTCAAGTTTTTAAATTGTGCATGTCTGAAACTTTGGCTGACAGTGAACACCTGAAAGGTACAGTATCTCCTCTTCTGTGTTACTCTTAAATAAATGTCTATTTTGCCCAGCATTAGTGTGCACTGATTTACACCTATTTTGGAGAGTAGGAATCGTTGCCAAAATGGGCACCTTTGTAAGTCATAAAAAAGTTTTAAAAAATCCCCTTATATTTTAACAAAGGGAATTCAACTTTTCGATTGGAGAAAATGTGATAAACACTGATATTTATTGATTAAATTGGGAAATTGTTAAGCCTTAGAATAAGCTGTCCAGTGATATGTGCTACGTAACTAGCAGAGTAACTCTGAAAGCACCACCAGCGCTCTCATTTGTGTCTTTGACAGGACTCCAAACGCCTACTTGTTTCATTGCTGTTCATGACGCAGTTAAGGTTTTGGAACAGCTTCTCAGTACAATCAAAATAATGTCCTGAATTTACTTTGTGTGTAGGTGAGATGGTCGGCACACTAAAACACCTGCTGTGTGTTCCAATTGAGGTCAATGAGATATTGGAATCTTAGCCTCTGCTCAGTCAGCCATTGATTCACATCGATAGGGAGGAAAGAGAGGCCCAGATCAGTGATACAACAATAAGGAAGAAAGGGGGAAGAGATCAGATGGAAAAGTAGCAAAAGAAGGAGTGAGCCAGGAAAGAACTGGGAATGCAAGGGACAAGAGGAAATAACTAACAGTTATTAGGCGGAAGGTAATGTTTGAAAGTAAGCCTGGAGTCTGTCAGCAAAGGCTGGTAAACCCCAGCAAGGTAATCCCACAAAGCTAATAAACCAAGTCAATGAAGAGAACTAAATAGCAAGGCTCACGAAGGCTTACTGCAATCCTTGCATTTGATATAGTACCTTATTACCGTGTCAAGATGTCTCAAAACGCTTCACAGTATTTTACTGTAAAACGTAGTGACTGTGCATTTGTTGGCCAGCAAGGCAGACAATTTGTGTACAGCAATGTCTCATAAACAGCCATGAAATGAATGTACAATTTATTTTTGGTGGGGGAAGGAATTGTTGGTCAGGGGATACCCAGTTGCTGTATTTAAGGACAATTTGGCAAAACACAATTTATGTGTGTTACAATGCAATAGAAATTCACATGTATATAGCATCCTTCACCCTGGGAGGTGTCCCAAGGTGCTGAAATGGTTATACATAGGAACATGAAGAGGTCATCAACCCACTTATCCTGTTCCACCAATTTATAGACCGAGGCAGAGCTTTAATCCCACCTTCCTGCCTTTTCTCTACATCCTTTAATAACTTTATGTCGCTGATGTTATGTTGTGAAATAATCCAACTGTTGTTTGGACACTCTGAGATCCCTAAGCCTTGGCTCTTGCCAATCTTTGCCTAATATTCTGTAATTGAGTAAGCAGAATGCATCACTCCGGGGAGAGAGTGCGCATTCCATTCCAACAATCTATCTCTGGGATTTCCATGTGTAGGTGGGATGCATGGAAATCTCAGTTTGGTTTGGATCCTCTTAAGCATGATGATGGCTTTCTGCATATGGCAGACATCCAGCTGATCAAACAAATACCAATTGGACACTGCCTGTTATCCCTAATCGACAGCTACTTAATCACAGTGTATACCTTAAGAAGTGCATACCTGGTTTTCACCAGGAAAGCCACTTACATATCAGTGCAGAACAACCACTGAGGGCCTCTATTCAAATCTCTCCATAAAGGTTCTTGGATTCGCTCCTCTGATGGCTTAGCAAGTTTACTTAATAAGTAGCTAAACCAGATCCTACACACCCTCGGGATACCCACAGCAATCGCGGCACGACGCAGGGCGCTCGTAGGTTCTAAATTCAATTCCAATTGAGAGTTAACTAGTCTCAATTGGGCCTTTGCAACAGAGACGTTACCTTTGGTTTCAACCACCTGGGTTAGAGAGGGACAATTAGCCAGGGTTCCTGCTCCTGATGGTTATCCAGTGGCCCTCCACATATGACCCTTCACAGGTATGGAACAAATCAGATATGGCTGTGATACTCATCCCCTCTCCCCTCACTGCCTCATAATGCTCAATGTCAAGACTCACACATGAAGTATGCCCACTTGGATCAAATAGCGTACACATGGACCATACCCAGCAGAAGGAAGCACTTCCATGAGAGCAAGGAATTGACAGGAAAAACAAATAGAAAATTGTTCTCAGGACAACTCATCTGGAATTCTGCATTAATTTAGAAGCTAGCGCATTGTAGTATTAACCCTTCTTATCAGCAGGTGGGGCCAGAGGAGTTTTCAAGCTTATCAGAAGTGAAATCCTTTTGAAAGCAGTCCTCTTAATTCTACAGTATTTCTCTTCAGTATTACCCTTAATAGATGTAGCACTGTTTTTTTGACAATACCTTTTATATTATATATGTACTTTTATATTAGCCAGGGTTCCTGCTTCCGATTGTTATCCAGTGACCCTCCAAATATGACCCTTCACAGGTATGGAACAAATCTGTTTGTATTAATTGTGCGTTTTGCCCACAAATACAATCAATTCACTTTACGGTATATTCTGTGAAGAGCTTTGAGATGTCTAGAAGACGGGAAAAGCGCTACATCAAATGAAAAGATTATTATTATTATTTTATTCTAATGTGGCAAATGGCATTGAATTTGATTAAGCAGCTGTCAGCCTTGACTATATTTACCAGTGTAATAGTCATTAACTCAATGTTTTCCTGCACTGCACAATAACACTTTCAGGTCTTCTTTCCTCTTCCTTGAGGATTTATAAAGAATTTATTTAACAAATGTGGCATATTCATGAATAACCTTTGGGCTCTTCTGATGAAGTGCAAAGCAACAAATTTTGCTAAAAATTAACATTAGCAGAAAACCACAGCTTAATAGAGAAGTGTGTGTGTGATGAAGGTAGCATGCTGCCCCCGAGTGGCCAACCACTGCCTCACATGAAGTTATGAGTCCCAATCTCATTCAGATTTGAGATTATGTAGGAACACAGGAACCTGCTGAATGAATTCTGTTTCCACTCTGAGACCCAAGTCTCATAAATTGCTGGTACATTCTCACTGGTAGCATGAGTGTAAGCCTGATGTCCAGCAAGTGTGTTTAATTATTACAGATATGTAGATTTTGTCTCTGTCTCTCTCTCACACACACACACACACACACATCAAGCCTCAGATTCTACCTTCAGGTTTCTGCAATTTATGTTATTCTATTTCCAAAAAGAGCTGTAGTTTTGAACTTCAACAAAGGATTTTTTCAGCTCTCCGAATCTTATTTGCAAAATAAATTCTTACTTTGATGATATTTTTCAGAAAGCAGCAAGGAAATGACAATTTAACTGAAAAGACAGTGAACCACAAAGCTTATTTTGCCAAGGTGGTTATGAACATCAACAACAATTTGCATCTATATAGCGTCCTTTACGCGGGGTAGCATCCCGGAGCGCTTGAAGTTATGAAGTGGACAGTCTGAGTTCAACAGTAACTGACAAACAACCGATGATGGAAAACTTGATGGCAAAAGTCAGATTTTATTCATCAAAAGGAGGAGAGATATACTGAGGTAGTTCAGTGGAACTAACTACATTGTCTATCCAAGCTATTTTCTGGTTTCTCCACTAATACCCAAATTGTAATAGTTCAATTCACCACCAGCAGGACTTGAAACACAGATGTTTATGCTGCATTGCAAGTTTAGACTGGATGGCTGAATACAGAATACATCTTATTCCTGTTTATGGGGAATGCTGCACATGATGGGTGGGGAGCCTCCCCGTTAGGCCAGTTAGTTAAGATGCTGCTCCACTGACACACAGAACCAGAAGGTCACATGTTTCTCCAGTGTCAACATATTGATAAGGACAAGCCTTTATGCTGATTGCTGGATGATGTTGTTATACGGCAACACTTTCACACTACAATCAGCATTGGAACAATTCACTCGTATAAAGCATTAGGGATACTGGGGAAAGAACTGGAAAGTGGAACTAATGAAAATGGATAATTAAAAAAAACAGAGTTAACACTGGCACAAACACAGACACAGCTTCCTTCTGTGCTGAAAACCTTTATGCTTCTATGAACACTGTCACTTTGGAGCCAGGCAGCATAGCACCTAAATGGCCCAATCCTACGGGTGTGCTATCTCAGCTGGGAGAATGATGTTAGGTGATTGTCAGCACTAAATGAGCAAATCATACCTGAAGATTGCTTTAAATGTACTTACCCCAGCTGGCTTAGAGCTGAGTGTTGCATATTCTGTAGCTGATGTTGCTGCCATCCAGTTACTGAGCCCAGGTGGAGGGCTCCGGTGTTAAACCCAGAAAGAGATGACAAGTCAGCACTAGCAAGCGAATATTCTTCATTGTGTGCAGGAAGAGAGAGGAAGAAGAAAGGGAAAACAAGTGAAAGTTAATTGATAAAATTATTGATAAAGTTGTTAACTTCTAATGATTGATTTAAGATATTTAATATATGAGCTTGATTCAACACAAACTAGCCTGTTTAAATGTGTAATGTGATCAAGAGTGTATTGTATCAGGATGCAAACAAAATATTGTTATGCTTCTGAGCTCTGCAGTGGCCGTGTGTAAGATATTATGTAAAATAGACTGGGCTACAGCCAAATCATATTGAAGCCTTACTTGGACTGATAGTGCCAGTCCCACTTTCGCCAAGAAACAGACACTGCTGCCTTCATACTGTCGCACAGTCATTGTGACATCCATTAACGTCTGATGCTTCTGTTCACTTAATATGGACTAATTCTTGAATGCTACTCTGGATTTCGCCAACAAAACTGGCTGAAAATGATTTGAAAATCTACATTTTCTAGTGCTGTAAACACCATGTTTATGCTTATCAAACCCTCAGCTGCTCTGTTATAAAGGCAGATGAATGGACACGGCCATATTTAAAAAGAAACATCTTCACTTTTTTTAAATCAAATATTATTCATTTTAATTGTTTTCGATCTTATTTTCACCAGTGTTCTTTATTATGTAATTGGTGACAATTTTCTGAAAATTCAATTCAAAATGCAATGTGTGGTAAGAAAAACAAATGCTCCACACAATGATGCTATTAAAATGTATCGTGCTTGTAAGTCTAATCTGTTCATTTATTCAAGGTGCATCAGGACACTTAAGGTAAATTGCTTTGGAAGTATTACACTCAGAAAATTGCTTTCAATTTTGATTCTTATTGTATTACTGTCTGCCTGATAGAAATGACAATCAAAGCTGAAGGATGTTAACATAACCTACAATTTGAAAAGTTTAACACAGCAGGAAACCCACTGTTTGGTAAAGAGCTTGCAACATTTTTCTCTAGGCAATAATCTGTTTGTATTTTTGCTATGCTTCCTGGTATCTCATCCAACAAATAAAACAGGAAGTGCGTCCTACAATGCACAGTTTGTTCAAAATTGGTTTTCTATTGAAAAACAATAAGGACAGGAGTTAAACATATAGGTGCAAGATCAAGGCCTTTGACTGGAACTGCAAACTAAAGTATAATTTAAAACAACTCTGATTTTATCTATGTCTCTAACTTCCAAAAGACTGATGAATTTAACAACGCTTCTTAATATGGTAACACTACTCTCTGGATGTGTGCGTTTGTGAAACCGTTGAGGCATAACTGTGCTGTCAAACAAAATCACATTTTGTGGAGGAAAGTATGAAGACATAAAGCGCAGTTATTAGTGCGTGTGCCTAAAGCAATGACGCACAAGCTGCAGAAGGGAATATAAGACCCTCGAGAAATAAGGTTGCGGCATTACATCAGAATTAATACAAATAACCTAAGTGGATCAATTTGTGTGACCTACTGCATGCTTGTTACTGTCGATAAAACAATCAGAGTCACCTACCAGTACCATATGTGGTGGAAATGGCTGAAGGGTACCCTCCCATCCCTTGCCCAGGCAAAGTAGGGGTTGCCACGGAAACCACCGGTGTAGCCAGTGACTGTGCACCTTGCGAGTTGTTTATCCTCTGGTTCTATGAAAAAAACATAAGCGTACATGAAGCATAATCTTTAGAACTGGGCATCGTTTTTAATATTCAACACAGAGAGAAACGCAGGATAGCGCCCGAGACGTTTTTCGTAAAATTAATCATTTAACAAAATTGGCCTTGAACAACTCTTCTAACCCTATCATTTGCAATCCTTCAGGAGATTAGATGTTCCCATGGTAACCAATTACATCAGTATCTCCATGGTAACTGGACCAGTCACCAGCAAAGATAAGTCTTACTGTGGCGGGAAGTAGACCATGTGGAAAACTAATAAAATATGCGAGCTGTCCTGTCATTGTTTCTTTTTTTTAATTCAAATCACAAAAAAAAATTAAATCTATAGCCGTGAGGTGCACAAAATATTGTACAGCTTTATTTTAATTGTGAGCGGTGTTGCTGTGAGCTGCAATATTTCACATGAGCAGTAGGTGGCGCTGTGCAGCTTCTATTCTGTGCGGCTCGACTCAGAATTGGTGTTACAACGTCAGCACATTTTGGGTTGTGTCCATCATTTCTAATTTAAAACCAGACAGATATGATTTGCAGCAACTAATTGATGATTAGATGGGTAACTTTTAATGGCACCTTTCTAGTGGTCTATACTGCTCGCCCTTATTTATGGACAACATATGTCACTCGAGCCATTTTGGCTGAATTGGCAGCACTCTTGCCTGAGTGAGAAGGTCGTAGTTTTAAGCTCCAGATCAGCACTTGAATTCATAGTTCAGGCTGCTGCTCCAGTGCAGTAACGGGAGAGCGTTGGCATTCTACAGCTGCGTTGTCATTTACCTCATGCCTACTTGTGGGCCTTTACTGCATGCAAAATGGTTGCCGAGCCTAAAAATAGGCAGTCACTACACATGACTGTAATTACAGTGAAATGCTTTAAGACATTATCAATGCTATGAAAATGTAAGATTCATTCTGCGAGTGGATTTGAAAAGGAAAACTGAATGCTGGTAAACTGAAATAAAAACACAGAAGGCTGGAAATTCACAGCAAACCTATCAGCATCTCATATTGGGGTTAACATCCTGTGTGTCTTGCAGCCATTGATTAAAATACAGTGGATTTCCAGCCTTTTCTGTTTTTATATCAATCTCTGGGTTATAAAGGTGTGGGACAAAAATTGAGACATGCTGATGTGTTATTTATCACCACTGATAATATACATGTCATTGATAAATGCCATCAAGAAAGTCATCGACACCCTGGTCTGTGGAGACTGAGGTTGTGTATCCCCCCGTCCCCATTTTGTGATAATGGTTGGGCTGGCCTGAAGCCAGATACCTTCAGCCTGAGGCACACGGTAAACAGACTGCAAGTTTGCAAGATTCCGGTCTAACTCTCTTCTTAGTTACCCTGCATTTTATCAGCTTGGATCAGTTGATAGCAATCTTGTCTCTGAGTCAAAAGGTTGTGGGTTCCAATCCCCACATCTTGAATACATCTTGAACACAATGTCTAGGCTAACACTCCAGTGTGGAGGAGTGCTGTAGTGTTGAAGGTGCCATTCTTTAAATGAGACATTAAACCAAGTTCCCGTCCGCCTGTTCAGGTGGACATTAAAGATCCCACGGTACTATTCAAAAAGAAACTAAGTCTCTTCTCGTATCCTGACCAACAATCCCCCAGATAAAATTGGTCAGTTACTTCATTTGTGAGACATTGCTATGTGCAAATTGGCTACCACATTTGCCTACAATTACACAGTCACTCTACTTCACAGTAAAATCCCGTGAAGTACTTTGAGATATCTCTACTGTGTATTCAGGGGCTACATCAAATGCAAAGATTATTATAATTTTCACCCCTTTACTTTTTTCTCTATATCCCATGTGGAAGTAAATTGGATTTTAGTTATCCTTTAATTGCAGAACTATGATTTTATTTTCTAATTAATCTGATGCAAAAAAAACCTGTGAACAACACAGGGCAGGAAATATTAACCAGTACAGATCATGGCATTTGTAAAGGATTTGCAGACTGTTTGCAGACTGACGCTATTTTTGGTGATTGATGAAAAACAAATCAGAGAATGAAGAAATAAAGTCACTGTTAATGCTTGTCTTCTGCAGGGGAAATGTTTGAAGGCATCAGCAAAATTCTCACTTACCAATAATAAATCAACATCCTCAGACTGTGAGCATAAAAAAGGAGCAATGAATAACCGTTAGCTGGGACACAAGAGTCACCACAGACTGTCTAGAGAGGTTTAGCATGGGCTTATCCTCCAGTGTTAAAATGAATTTTAAATTTCCTTCTTTTGGATTTCCATTTTCTATTTCAGAGATCAGGCCTTTGACCCGCTCCCACACTTCACCTGATTAGATTTTGGTGCTTCACTATCTCCACTACCTTCACTTGGAGAATGCATTTGCCCTTTGCTTATGACCACCTCTGATGGTGAGATGAAGACCGGCAATTCTTCACGTGGATAATGGAATGATTGCTCACTGCCTGATACTGGGTGCCCCTGTTCTCTGTGCCACAAGCCTTCTGGATTTCTGGACTTTTTGTCCTAAATCCATTTCGAACTCAGAGAGGTCCTACAAAGAATCCTAAATAGCACTGAGCAGTTCCCCACATTCTGCACGCTGTTGTGTTGCTTTTTATTGGTGTTGCTTAGCTGTGAATGGCGTGTTGGTGATGGGGCAGGAATTTCACATTGTTTTGAAGGGGATTCAGGCTGGTGTTGAGACGCAAACATTTTCAATGTTAATTTAAAAATCTTTCACTAAAAAGAACTAGTGAGGGGACAATATGGGGCAATTTTCTGATTGTCCACACCTTGAGAGTATGGATTTATAAAGGGAAAATCCCATTCCAACTTCATCTGCCAAGGTCGATAAAGTTACCAAGCATTAAAGGATCAGATGGGACTGCCCGCCAAGATCAATAAACTTACAGATGATCAGAGAATTGCCCGTGAAATTACTGAAGAATGTTTAAAGGACACCCCTCAGTATTTTGTCAGAATATTTCACTATGACATTTCTACCTACCACAGGAATGGGCCCTGAATGGTCGGCAGGCACTCTCTCTTTACTGCTTTTATGCTCTCTTTTCTGTCCATGCTGGGCAAGGTATTAAATATTCACTGGGCAATGTTAAATTCTGCTTTGCATCACCAAATAAAGTTGATTTGTTCTGTTTTTTAGTGCTACAAGGTGCCCTCAGTATGTACACAAATCAATGTGGCCTGAATTCTGTTCCTTACAAAAGAAACTTTCTTACAATTTTCCTGAAATGCAGTAGGAATACTAGATTCTAGCTCTGTAGAAAATCTTGATTATTTACAAGAACCTTGTTCCGGACAAGGTTGCCACTTACCACTGACGGCATGGTGTTCTTTGGGCCTGGTGGGATGAGAACACGGAGATCAGGCTTACGGTTGTTCATGCCCAAGTTCATTGGAGGGGGTGACTTGGCTGACATATTCTTCATGCTGCCAGGCGAGACCAGCAAACCTGGCGAATTGCGGGGATTCCCATATCCGTTTCCTGTTACAAATAAGACACAGCTATTTTATTGTAATAGACGGCAATGGTTCAGTTGCAGGCTATTAATTGCTTCATAGTACAATATGCTCACAAGATATTGACAGGCACAAACATTACACAAGTCTATTTTGTTGCCTCTTTTCCTGAGTTTTTTTTAATATAGCTTTTCAGTGTCACTTCTCATTGAATACTATTCCTTTGGTGGGAATATTACCTGTCAGTAAAAGAGCTATCTGTTGGCATTATTAGTGTCTAAAAATTGGACAATAAAGATCTCTGAAACAGTAACACTAGAACAATGTTTGTTTTTAAAGGATTAAGTCTCACAGTTTTATAGTAACAAATTAAAGAACTACTGTTAACACTGGAGTCTCTTTTCCAAAATTAGTATTGAAGAATTAGCACTAACATTTGGGGGGGGTGGTATTTTTAATGTAATTAATGAGGCATCATCAGAGGAAACTGGTTTGGGAGAGCTGGTGTGAGGGAACTGAACTAACATCACAGATAATTTGGAATGGCAAAGCTGGCATGCTAATAATTATAGCTCCCCAGTCAATTTAGCCACTCTCACTAGCTCCTTCAAATCAGTGATGCTTAATAAGAATATCAGCCCACATTGGTTAACAACCAAACAACTAAAAACAACAACAACAACATCAACAGAAACCAACAGACTGGCTGAAATATGGAGTTCTCTGCTAAATTGTTGAAGCAGAAGAGTTCATCAAATCTTTTTACTATTGTTCTGGGGAGCAGAGAGGGGGTGAGGAGGTTCGCAAAGCCTCCGTGGGGCTTAGCTCGCTCTAAAATGGAGATGAATGTTTGGCAACACAATATCAGAATTAAGTCAACACTCTGGCGATCTCAGTAGTCCGGTTCCTGAGCCAGGCTTTTCTGCATGTGTCAAACACCCGGTTGACCAAAAAAGAGCTAAGGAAATTAGATAGCTGCTTGAAAAAGAGGAATAATAATAATAATAATCCTTGCATTTGATATGGAATATTAAAGGGTATGGAGTATGAGCAAGAGAGTGGCATTAGACGAGATGAAAACACCAACATAACAGATTGAATGGCATGTTTGTGCTGTTGCATTCTGTGACTCTTTGAAACAAATGTTAAATCTTTGAAATTGTGAAAGTTGTTGATTGTGACAATGAATTTTGTATGTCTTAATTAAAGGTCTATTGATAATCGATTGATTATTATCCACACAATATTTCTCCAGAACAAGCAGGTTTTGTAGTACTGCAAGTTAACCTACAACTGTATGAGAAAAACAAACTACTAAGGAAATTCTGAAATGAACTCCTATCTAATGTTAATGGAATGGATGATACGCAGATTTGTTGTAAAATCCATTCTGTGCTAAAGCTAGTAAAGTGGTAATTGCACCATTAAACTGTAATTCAATACACGGTGCTGAAAATTTGGTAGATGAAGCAAATGTTTCTAAAACATGATCCTCAAACTGAAAGCATTGTTTTACTGTAGTTTGAGTTGATGCAAGGAAGCTATTTATCTGAAAGGAAGTGGCAGCACCTTTGCAAGCCTGCTGTTCTGATATGATAAGCCTAAACGAAAGGTGTGAAAACAGTAGCTGCACCTCTGGACTACTACGGGTAGAAAAATATTCAAAACTTTCTGGGAAATCCATCTTAAGAGTTTAAAACTATTGAGCTGAAGGGCAAAGTTGGTGTGAATCAAGTCGGATGCTGCACACTGAGCACATTGAGTATTAGCTCTGAACTGAGACCAGAGAAGCCTGAGCTGAGCCCAGTCTAGGTTTAATTAAATATCTGCTGAATTTGGGCCTCTTTGGAACTGGAAAGGTCCCTTTTTAAAAAAACTCTAATCTCCCCTGTGCATTTCTGTTGTCACGTTCAGTGTTGCTTCACTCATCACACAGTGACGGAAAGGCTCAAGGTTTTTTTTATAAAAAAGAAACAAAAATTTGTTGAAATTTCATGCAAGACAATCTGGGGAGTGAGGGAGAGGAAGTCCAAGCAGAACACATCCAATACCTGGCAATTGGTACTTGCTTGTACTGTGCACACCACCACCTATACCCGAGCGCTGAGTGTACTGTACATTCAGTGCCATCAGGTCTCAACCTGGCTCAATTGGTTAGGCTCTTGCCTCTGAGTCAGAGATTATGGGTAGAAGCCCCACATCAAGATTTTGAGTTCACTTCATGGCTGTTTGTATGATACTGCTGTGCGCAAATTGGCTGCTGCGTTTGTTTACAAAGTACATAATCATTACACTTCACAATAAATCTTGCAAAGTACTTTAAAGCGATGTGAAAGGTGCTATCTCCTCCCGATGTGAAACGTGTTATGTCAAATGTACAAATTATTACTATTACATTGATCTTGTGGGGGGAAGAGGGGAGAAGTGATGATTCAGTAACATTGTGCGGGGTGGGGAGGGGAATGCACCAAGTCTCTATTGATGTGTGGTTGGGTTAAGCGGATCCTGGGGAATCAGTACTCATTGGTGGTTTAGTGACAAGCGTGCTTGGTTGCAACATGCAGTAGGTGCATTCAGTAACTGTCTGCATTACACTCCTCTGGTACATCAGCTTCAAACGTGAAAGTTTCATCCTTCACACAGGTGACTGGCAAGGTTTAGTTAAAGTGAAATTAATATTTCAAGTTACTTTTTTGCTAAAGATTAATTATAACCAATAAAACAAAATTTTTAAATGTTTTGCCTCATCCCACTCCCACCTCGCCTCCCACACGCACACACACACTGGTATTTCAATACCCAACTGCTATCCAATCATTTTTTATTTGTACATGAAAATGAACGCACTGAAGGGTGCTTAAAGGAATAGGTGAACCGCTGCTGAATAATTTTAGAAGCTCTATAAACACTGAGCTCTACCTGAAGCTTGGAGCACAGCAAATATTACTCATTGTTCAAGAAGTCGAGAAAGATATGGAAATCACAGACCAGGATTTTGCATAGTCTTAGAAACAATGGGTCATTTTTCACAAATCTGAATCGTTCAAGGAAGTAATTAAATTTGTGGATGAGGGGTGCCCAGTGCATATGATTTGCTTGATCTTCAAAAAGCATATGATAAAGCTACGCATGAAAGACTTTTGAACAAGGTTAAAGATCAAAGAATTAGTGGTGTAATAGTTGCCTAGATCAAAAATTGGTTCAGCAATGGCAAGAAGAAGGTGATGATAAATGGATAATACTCTCTGTAAGGACATGGACTACTTCTGTTCTGTGTTCTCTACTCATAAATTATTTATAGGAAAATACTTTTTATAATATATTTTAAAATTTCCGTTGATACCAAGCAAGATCTGGAACATTAAGTAGAATGGCTCAGCAGTGGTAGAATGGATTTTAATGTAGATGAATACAAAGTGATGTGTGTTGGAAAAAAAACAGCCAACATGTACACAACTCTCTTTCATTGGTGAAAATAAGATTAATTGGGAACATGATCCAGATCTTTAAAATGTATTGCTTCTGTAAATAATAATATTCCTTACATTCGGTACAGCACTTTTCGCATCAGGCGAATGTCTCAAAGCGCTTCACAGAAAATATTGTGAAGTGTATTATGGCAATACGGTGAATTCATTTATCCTTCATATACAAATACTGTGTATTTATAGGTGAACATAGCAGCATGAACATTGCACACAACAATATCCCACAAACAGTAAATGAAACAAATGAATACATTTATCTGGGAGATTGTTGTCCAGATCACTAGAAGAAACTCTGTTCTCTTTTTGAAAAAAATGCCATGCAATCTTTAATGTTCATCTGAACAGGCAGATTCTCATCTGAAGGATGGCACGACATCCACAACCTTCTGATTCAGTTGCAACAGTGCTACTAGCTGAGCCAGGTCGATACTTAGACAACTACAGGATATACATTTAAGATTAAGAAACTTAAAATTAGGAGATTGGGATTTTTTTCTCATGGTTGTAAATATGTTGTAAATATGGAACATAATCCAAATAGTTGATACTCATATTCTGTCAATTAACTTCTTAAAAAAATGGATAAATATCTGCTTGGGAACACCATTCAAGGATATAGGAATTAGATTTAAGTTAACAAATAGCAAATGGGTACAATATTCCTTTTCTTTGGAGGTGGGGGAGGTGGCTGTGGGTGGAAGGAAGATTAGTGTGTCTGAAGAGGGAGAGTCCAGGATGGAACAGTGGAAATGGATGAATACTCTGTAGAGTTTGCTTTATTATCCTTGGCAAAAAAAGGAGCATCCATGTGTTGAATTTAGCCTCCACAATAGGGTAGTTTCTGCATGGTTTGTGGAAGGAGCGGGCTGGATGGGCCAAATATATGTTCCTCATTGTTTAAGATTTCTCCCCATACTACAAGCCTAGCTTTTAGAGACTGGTAAATAGGCATTTATTCATGACTATCCAGCCTTCCTGGATTAGCAACTTTCATAAAAGGCATTCAGAATACATAGTTGTGGATTCTAACCAATTATGCAGTAACTCATCATATTTTTTTTAAAAATCAATGAAAAATACATGCATGTGGTTGATTGCAAAGGAGGATTTTTTTTACATAACAACCCACTCTGTAAACCGCATCCTTCTTACTCAGAATACTGTGGCCTTCTTTGAGGGCAGGCATCCCTCCTCCAGACAATCCGCTAAACAGAATGTCTGTTACCTCGAGGAACACAGGGCTTTCCGAAGCCTTTAATGCACAGATTAAAACTTTCCTCAACAGCTAGTTTAAAATGATGGTGTATCATGAAATTACAATTTGTGACACACTCAGAACTCAGTCCTAGAATCAATCGCCCACTAAAAAGAGGAAAAATTATACATTTAAGCTAGATATATTTGCAGACAATATATTACTAGAAGATGAGAAGTACATGCTTTTTATGTATCTTTCACAGGCCTTGTAGTTACATTTTCTTTACCTTTATATTGAATATTTTCTTTAAAAAAAACTTAGTCTTAATTTCTTTCATTATTATTCTCATTTAGTTAAAGCTACCACATTAAAATAAGAAAAATAAGTCCACATTCACTGGTTAAAAGTAGAGTTTGGTGGGGGTGGGGAGGGAGCTACATGATAGTGAAAAAAAATATTTTTTCTCTCTCGTAAACCTTGCAGGAAAATGTGGTTTGTGCACATGCTGCAAATGCAAAAGGCTGATGTGAAATCAGGAAACTACAGAGAATAAACCTCTGTGTGAGTTCATTCATCAGCAAAAGGAATCTATTGACTCAACTCGCTATAAACAATGCCTTGGTCGTCACAATAGACGAGTAAAGATGAAACTTGAGGCTGTCGTTCGCCAACATTTTCTTACAGCTGCAGAGGCAGAATGCACAAGGCGTGCATAAAGAAGGGCATAAAGTGTTCCATTATGAATGTAACACTGAACATGCCAAGATCTTACAAGAGCCCCATGTTAAATTTTTATATGAAGTTTCTGAACAATTCATAGACTTTTAAAAAGATATTGTGAACGTGTAAGGAAGGTCTTTATGCGGGGGGGGAGGCTTAAGTGTAATATCTAATCCATTTAGTTCCAACCACTGACTCATGATCTCAGGCAGCTTGCCTCCACACAGATCACAGATGTTAGTCATTGTGTAGTTCAGTGGGCTACTAATTAAAATACCCAGTTTCACAAAAGTACAGCCCAGTAATATTCATCACAACTCAAGCACAGTATTTATGTTCATACATTTCCTAAATTATAAGCATTAAATTCACTTAAGTATAAATTGGTGTGCTTGAAGTTTACATTTATTAAAGGCAGTTTATACCTAAAATGTTAATCTAGGACCAAAGGGTGAGGTTAAAACAAATTTGTGGTTTATATGGAGGAAATTATGCAACTCTTGTGAATTTTAAGACTGTATGAACAACTTCAGGAAAGCTCGGTGCCACACAACATTGCAAATATTTAAGGTTTTCCCTTTAAACTAACTGTTGTTTGTAAAGCAAACAAGGAAATTGTGAAGTTATCACATTTTACTTTGTCCGAATGATTGGTTAGCATTCACTCACTGTTAGCATTCACTCTCTGAATGCTAATTCTTGTAGCCTTTTATAAATCCTACCTTATTAAACGCTAGAGAGCTACACACAAAGGCCTTTACACCATGGTCGTAAAAATAGCACTGGAGCCAACAACATCCATAGGTGTGGTTTATAGAGAACTGGCATAATGATAGAACAATGCAAGAGCTTTATTGTGCTGAGAAAGTGTGCCCTACTCTGTCTGCGCTGAAGGGCTGGGTTAAGTTTGCACGAGAGTAGAACATCAATAAAATAAAGAACAGATTGATGTAATAAACACTTTGTGAACATGCAGTAATCTGAACGGCAAACTGCTAACTAAATTATGCTTAGTCCCAGAAAGCTAGCTGCAGAAGTCCTATTTTGTGAGAGAACTAAGTCTGGCTGCGCCCTTGCGTGGGAGGAAGTGGTTTGGGAGCTGCCTTTCCCCACACAATGAGGTTTTGATACTCGGGTGCTGGTGTAAAGTGGTAACAGTAGATTCCAGGCATTTTCCCATGGGGTGTGAAAGGTTCCTCCCATATAGCAACTGTGCCCCCATCCTGACAGCCGGAAACACAATGGCACTCGCCGACTGGGCATGTGTCTCCTTCTCAGCCAGAAATTGTACTTACCACAAGAGCAAATAGTCAAAACAGGCTACAAAGAGGAGAAAGTCTGAGGTTGTGATAGTTCAATAAAAACATAATTTCAGCTGTTCTTTGTTGTCTTGCTGCAAAATCATTCCAGATTGTCTTGGAATTAACAAGAGCTCCACTTTACAAAGGGTTTGGTAGTTCAAGTGGTTAACTGCCTGATCCCTAACCAGTTGGGTCTGTATTTGGATTAGCCAGATGCCCATCATTTAAACCTAGTTGTCTTAATTGAAGTTAATATCATTGAGTGGGTGGATGCCCCCGACTATGGAAATGACATGTTCTGTCTTCGGTAGAGGCAAGAAGGTCAAATTTCTGTTGCTGCTATAACTGCTGTGTTGTGTAATAATAATGAAAAAAAATCAGTCTTGCACTTTAACTATCCAAGACTCTGCAGCTCGTGGCCTCTCCCACTCTGGTCTCCGTGCACCTATCACCCCCATCCTTGCTCAGTTCCAACTCACCCCTCCTTTCCCATCTTTGAAGCCCGTCTTAAAATCTAACTTCTCAAGGGTGCTTTTATCCACCTTTCTCCCTCTCCCCTCAGCTCCTCCCACTGTCAGCTCTGTGAAATGCCTTGAGTCATCCTCCCAACATAAAAGAGCTAATTAAATATAAAACAACAACAACAACTCGCATAATTATAAAGCGCTCCTCATGCAGGGCAGTGTCCCGGAATGCTTTGTTGTGAAATTGTTGTTGTTCTATTGCGACAGCTCACCTTTCAATTTTTTTTAAAATCCCCAAACTGACACTACAATAAGAGCCTTTTTTCGGCAGCTCCAGCTAGTAGATCCAGACTTCTTCAAGAAGTCAAGGAGCTTCTGGCTCTGATTGACTTCTTCAAGCCAACTATACAGAAATAACCATCATACAAACAAATGACAATATACAAACATATAGCGCCTTTCATGTTGGGAAGTTGTCTCAAAGCGCTTCACATAGCTAAAAGCGAGCCCCAGCTGCCGGGGGTTAAGGAAATGTGGCTGTAAGTGTGGGAGAAGATCGAAGAGACAAGTCTTAAGACAGATTTTGAAGGGAGAGAGGAGCGAGTCGGAGGGAATCTGGGATGGAGTTCTGCAGAATGGGGGCAAACTGTCTGAACGTTCCCCCCACCTATGCTGGAGCGGAGCTAGCAGGGAATGTGGGGAGGAAGGATAATTGGGAGTCGAACCTGATGCCAAGGTTGCGTACGTGTTCGGAGAGTTTTAGGGGGAAGTCGGGTAGGTGGAGGAGGTGAGAGCCGTGGGATTTGAGACGTTGACGAGAGCCAAAGAGTATGGCTTCCATCTAGTCGATGTTCAGTTGAAGGAAATATGCGCTTATCCAGCCCGAGGACTGAAAGGCAGGCTGACAGAACATCAGGGGACTGGGGGTCGCAAAGAGGGGTGGAAAAATAGAGGTGGGTGTCGTCCGCGTACATGTGGAAATGTACCCCATGTCTGCAGATGACATCCCAAGAGGGAGCATGTAGATCAAAAAGAGGAGGGGGCCAAGGATGGATCCTTGGGGTACACTGTAGGTAACCGGGTGAGAGCGGGAGGAAAAGCCGTTTGTGCAGATGTACTGCTGGCGAGTTTGTGAGTTAGGACTTGAACCAGGCGAGTGCAGTCCCATTGAGATGGATGACAGAGGAAAGGCGGTGGAGGGGGATGGCGGGTCGACTGTTGAACGCTGCAGAGAGATCCAGGAGGACAAGGAGGCAGAGGGAGCCCTGGTCACAGATAGATAGGATGTTGTCTGTGACTTTCACAAGCGCAGTCTCTGTGCTGTCGGCAGGGCGGAAACCGGATTGGACTCATTCGAAGAGGGAGTGGGAGGAGAGGTGTGCGCGAAGTTGATTGGCAACAACGCGTTCTAAGACTTTAGCGAGGAAGGCCAGGTTAGAAATGGGATAGCAGTGGCTGGGATTTGAGGAATCTAGGGAAGATTTTTTGAGGAGGGGAGTGATGACAGCAGTTTTGAGGGGGGCAGGGACTGATCCGGAGGAGAGGGACTGGTTGATGACGTCAGCCAGTAGTGGGCAGAGGAGGGGGAGCTGGGTGACCAGCAAGTTGATGGGGAGGGGTCCAGGCAGCAAGTGGTGGGTTTCATGGAGGTGATGGTGGGTGAGAGGGAAGAGGGAGAGATGGGGAGGAAGGAATGTAGGATGGGGGTGGTGGTCAGAGCAGATGATGTTGAGGGGGACAGAAAGGGTGTGGTGGTGGGTGACAAGAGGCAGTTGGATGAGGCTGCCTGGCGGATTTTGTGAATTTTAGATGAGTCCATGACCTCCTCGCACTTGGCATTGGATATGAAGATTGAGGAGGCCTGAGGGGGGCACAGAGGAGGTAGTGGGTGGTGGAAAAAAGGATTTTGGGTTGTGTTTAGCCTCCAAGATGATGTTGGAGTAAAATGCCGTTTTTGCTCGTGTCAAAGAACGGCGGTAACTGTGGAGATGCTTGAGCCACAGTTGGCGGTGGACTGTCAGGCCAGTTTTCCGCCATCTGCGCTCGAGCAGCCGTTTTTTGGTTTTTAGGGAGCGGAGATGGTTGTTGTACCAGGGAGATCGGGTGGGATTGGAGATGGTCCTGGATTTCAGGGAGACGAGGGGAGTTGAAGGTGGAGGAGAGGCGATCATGGAGCAGCTGGACGGCTGCTTCAGGATCTCCGCGGGTGGAAGCCCACAGAGGCTGTACACCTGTACTGTTTCACTGAAACCATGAAACCATTCTACATATTACAACACAACTGTGTAGCCCCTATTTGGAAGAACAGAATCTTTGTGTCCAGTTGAACAAGAACACCTATTTATATCCCCCTCAGTGCCCAGTCAGAATTGTTAAGTGCTTTGGGACATCCTCCTGACAAGAATGCCATTATATAAGTGTAAATTGTATTGTATTTATCTGTGACTGTGTCTGCAAAGTTGGGGGTTTCATCTTTAACATATAGTCAGGTTGATACTTCAGTGCAGTACTGGGCTGCATTGTCAGAGGTTTCAGAATTTGGATGAGATGTTAAACTGATATCCTGTCTGGCTGTTTAAGTGGAAATTGAAGAGGGCATGTATTGTTCCAAAAATTGCAATGTTTTGGCCAACTATCTTTCCACTTGAAATAGGAATTAATCTCATAGATGCTGATGACATTTTGAACGTTTATTTGTGCCTGGCACCTGCAGTACCTAAACCCATCAGTAGTCGATGGAATATTTATCTGGATTAAGTGCTGAAGCAGTTTAGGTGCTATTAATCTAAACCCAGTTAAAAGTAAACACATTTGTACTCTGCTGAGACGAAAGTACTCTATGACCAATCATGACTTTTAATTAGTGCATTCTATAAAATTGAGCACTTTTTCAAGTCAATACAATTGCATACAACAACAATTTGCACTTATACAGCGCCCTCCATGCAGGGTTAGTGTCTCAGAGTGCTTGAGATGTATATAATGTATAATCCATTCACTTCATACTCAAGACTGGTTCTATGTGCTATCTTAATCCTACTAATATTATCTTTCAATGTCGTACTGTAATCGTTCCTAAGTCTTACATTAAATTAATTAAATAAATCTTCTAAAATTCTGACTTGCAAACTTGAAATCCCCAATACTGCAGGACCTCTGCAAATGTTAACAGAAGTCAAGTCTCCTAAAACTGAACAAATGCACTATAATTATCCTGTACATATCAAGGGAAGCAGTTTTCATTGATATGAAAGTTGTTTTTCATTCTTTTGAATTGAACAGACATGTGGATGTGGTGCGTGATTACCCTGCTTTGCGTGACTGGCAAATGCATTGGGATGGTCCTCTCATGAAGTTTTGTCCTGCACTCTAAACGCGAAAGAAAATTATTGCAATTGAAAGATTAGTGAAAGCATTAACATGTATGCCTCAATCTGTCATTTTAAATTTCTAGGCTTAGAATTTCTGTTATAGCATCTGGAATCTTTATGCGGAATAATTGCTGACTACATGTCAAACTACGTTCCTGTCGTCTGTAATTGATTCCTGCTGAAGGGTCAGATGGAGCAGTTGAATTACTTATTTTTTAATTCTCTGATTTTTTTCCAAAAGCATAGAAAGATATGGCCTTATAATAGGCTGTTCTTATTCTTTAAAGTATGTGTGTATGCACTTGTGTGCAAAATTAATTGTATGTCGTCACCTTTCGATCATAACTAAAAGGGGCAGTTTCCACACACTGGTTTACATCGTATTCGATAGATGGAGTGAGTTGAACCCTTGCTATAGTCTGGTCTCTTTATTCATTTGACTAGACTTTATGTCCTCTCTTTATTGCCGGTGATAGTAGGGTGTCCAGTCTGAGCACCACCAAGTAGTCATTTGGGTACTTTAATCTGGTGATTGTTGGTTGTGATGGAAAATGTATTAAACTATAGATAGGTTAATTTGCCATCATCATGATGGGGAATATCTATTATATTCGATACACATTCAATACATTTTCCAATATTCCAAACGGAGAGTGAAATCCAGATCCCAATTATCAATGTTCAGATTTATACAGAAACAAAGCAATTTTCATAGGCTTTGTCTCTGCAAATTAACTTTGGCCACCATCAATATTTCTCAACTCTCTACTTGCCCACCACTAATACCACTGGCAGATCTTGTAAATACGAATTGTATTGTATTTTTTTCGTATCCATTTTTGATGGCCAGACATGTTTATTGACCCTCTGTGTCTCTTGTTCTACTATTTCCATCCCTTACCTAATTTTCTCTTCCTGCTCCTTTTGTTCCTTTTCTTTTTGATAAACCCTACAAGCTCAGCCCTGCATTCCATATAACTCATTGCAGGGTTTCTAATTTCTAAAATCTCTGAGCTTAGCCTCAGTCAGTATAAGTTAGTCTGGGCAGTGGTGGAGGTAATAGGTGGGCAGGGCTGGGGAGGGACAGAGGGAGGATGAGTGGAGCTGAGAGTGATGGGAAGAGAGCCAGAGTGGGAGGTATAAGGAGAGATATAATTGTAGGTAATGCCAATAATGACCATTGGCGGCCTGGCTCCCCGAAAAGGCTTGAGATTATCAGGTAAAATAGGGGCTCCGATTCATGTGGGGCGCCAAAAAGCATAGAAGACATCTGCGTGTTTCAAAACTTTTTGTCAGGCTTAAATAGAAATTCTGAACTAGGCCCCACGGGGTGGCAAGCATTGGGAGCCATTCACAGGGGCGGTCAGGAACCATTCATGGGGCATTCAGGAAATTTCCCCATTTCCCAAACACCCAATCTGCCCCTGCCACCCTCTCCCAGTTGCAAAGCCTGGCTCTGCCACTGAGTCCAGGGTTCTATTTTCTCCAAGCTCAGCCCCACAGTCGGTATAACTTACAAGTCAACATAAGTATAAGATACCGAGGCACGGATGTAAAAGAGGTAAAAGATGTGGACCTCGCTGCCTGAAGCGGTGGTTGAATCAGAGTGTATGGATGCATTCAAGAGGAAAGAGAGAAAGGGGAAAAGAAGGATATGGGAGGGAGTAAGGAGTGGGTGGAGACTCAGGCAAGTATAGTATAAACACTGGCATGCACTGGTTGGGCTAAGTGACCTGTTCGTGCTGTACTTTCTTTATAAGTCTTTCATGGCTTCCAAAATAAATATGCCTTTTGTTTTGTGATTTGAGATGCTCATCCTATGTGAAAGGCGCCATATAAATGCAACTTGTTGTTGTTGAAAGAAGTCACGCTCGAGCTGTACAGTACTCTGGTTTGGTCCCACCCACACCTAGAGAAATGCATACAGTTCCATTCACAAAGACATAAGGAGACTAACCAAGTCCGAAAGGCAGAACGAAGGAAACAAACAAGACTAATCCCCAACATTAGAGGGATGAACTATGAGGAATGATTAGATACATTTGTGCTACATAAGTTCAAGCTGTTGTCTGTTTTGTATCCTCATATCTTTTCTTGTATTATTTAACATTTTATGCTCTTTTCTGCTAATCTTTCATCAACGATCATTTTTTCTTAACTTTCTTTTGCTTTATTTCTATCTGTTTTGTTATCATTCACCTACAAAATACACACTCATTGCCCTTAACAGTAACTTCTTTGAAGCAGTTGAGACATCCTCCTGACATGAAAGGGGCCAAACCAAATGTAAGGATTATTTATTTATTTTATTTATACTATTCTCCACTTTTCTCGCCCCCTCCAACATCTACAACATTCACATATATTGTTAAGGGTAAAGAAGATAGCACATGCTAAGAATCAAAGCAGAGAGCTAACAGATGGAACAAAAGATGAGTAGCACATGCAAGGAGTTGAGATCAAATAAAACAAAGTAAATATAAGCATCAGGAATGCAACAAAAGCAAACTTTGTGTACATTACATAGGCACTAGATGAAGTACAATCCTTTTGATACCATGCTTCCTCCCTCGCCCCCACCCTCTAAAAAAGGACTGGGTATCACAGTGCGGTATTAGATTTGGATCCTGTTGGAATGGATGAGATGAAATTACCCTCTTGTTTTGGGCTGTGAAGACCCTATGTGATTGGGTGTGGGCACACAACACAAAAGAACTATTCTCCTTTCTCACCAAAAACATCCATCAGCAGAAGTGTTGATTTTTCAGTTTGGAAATATTCTGCAACTGACAGGGTTTAAAAAAACTCTGCTCACAAGCCTCTGGGAAACATAACAGGGAATTTATTTTACTAAAATGCAAGATTGAGAATAAACGAAAGTGGATTATTTTCTAGTCGTTGGTAAATCCCATTATAAACTCAAATCACCATGCTCCATACATTTACTGACTAGTGGAGGAATTGCCATCTAAACCTTTTCTAGACACAAAATTTGTAAAAAAATGAATGTAATGTTGTTTTCTTTCTGCATAAATTATAGCTACAATATCTGATAGCAATGATGGGCGGAGGGAGGAAAAGCATTGAATAAAAAGTATTTTTCTAAATCTTACTCACCATTAATCTGGACGATCATTTGGTCAAGACAATAAGATGCAAATATACTTTTTCTTTCTTGGGGGAAAAAAATCAGTTTCAATCACTGGAATAGATATACATGTCTACTGATGTGGCTTATCAGATCATGTGTTTTTTTTTGTGGTCTAGTATGATCTCAATGTTCTATTCCACATAGTAAAGCACAACTATACAATAGATTTGTCGAATATATTGTGTGACAGTGTACAACTTGGACTTGTATCTTATGGTTCCCGACACTGTGACCTAGTATCAGCCATGTCATAAGAACATAAGCATAAGAAATGCTAGACGAAAAAAGACCAAGGTCCATCTAGTTCGACTTCCACCTTCCCGGTGGTCGCATACACATATGTCCCGAACTACCTTTGCACTATATCCCATAATGTTATTTCCTAAAAGAAAACTATCTCATCTGTGTTTGAAAGTATCAACACTTATAAGAACATAAGAAACATAAGAATGTCATGCTGGGAAAGTGTGAAATGGAGATCAGGTTCCCGGACAACTGAAGAAATACTGTAGGGCGAGTCACCCCTTGAAGGTCAAAAGTAGTTACTGGAGCATGCATTAACCAAGGGGCACTACAGCTTTCTCCTCAGCACTAGCAACCACGAGGCTCGAAATCATGAGATGTGTGTCTGTATGGTAGTCATCTGTAATATACCAACTAATATAGACAATAAGTTTATTTTAATAAATACAAAATATATCTTTAAAAATAAACATCAATTCCATGTATGGCTATAGCCCTATCCCTTTGAAGAAACATTCTAGATCACAATGTTAGTTTGAAGAGTTACAGAGAGATAGAGAGTGAAGATAAAGATGGCAGTTTCTATCTTGTCTTATGTGTGCTGGTGACTGGTACTTACTGTTGATCTGTCTGTGCAGGATCACTACTTTATTTATAATATTTCTCATTCACAAAATAAGCAAATTGTATCAAGACTTATTATTCTCATCATCCAAATGCTATATTTAGCTGTAACCACATATAAATGACTATTGCTTTCGCCCACTCAGGTTAGAAATGCGTAACTGAACCATCCCAGATATGCTCTTGATCCACAGTAAACCCAGGTGGGCATTCTGAATTTAGCACAATGTATTGTGTTATGTGCCAACGAAGCTTCACTGAAACAGACGATTAAAGGCTCCCATAGATTTCAACTGACTGATGAATAACTGTACTATCAGCCAAGTAACTGACACTTTTATGGATATACAGCGGGGGCGAAGTATGCATACACCATAATCTGCTACTGTTTCAGGATTCTCACTATAGGAAATATCCCAAATGCTATGGAAAACCTACTCTAACTTGTAGTTTTGGGACAAACGAATGTTCAATTTATAGATTATCAAGGTTTTCAATCCCACAATAGCAATGTGAAGAAAAGTAAAAATAAATCAAAACAAATTTGTGATTACTGTACTATATTAACATTCTATAAATACCCAGCAGTCAGACAGAGTCGCTCCATATCTATTTTGATCATCTAATGATTGCTCAGAATAAATGTGTTATGCAACAAAAACTTGCAATTTTTATCGTGTCTTTCACATGGGATAATGTCTCGGAGTGCTGGAAGGACAGCAGTACATTGCTGAAACTGGCACTTCAGAATCTGTCAAAGAACATTTGCCTGAGCTACCGCCTTTCATATTTACCACTGACTGCCTCTGCGCGGGGAGATTAGGTCTGAGCAGCAGACAAGCATTAAAAAAGAGAGAAAAAAATTATGATTGGTTTTAAATAACTATGCTGAGAGTGTCTGTCTGATTTGCTATGCCTCCAGACTAATATTAACAATCATTGATATAAAAGAAATTTACACAATACCCAGAAATATTGCATATTCAATTGTTCAAGGCAATAGCATATTTTTAAAAAATCATCGTTTATAATAATAATAATTTGTACACTTAATCCACGACTGTTTGTGGGACACTGCTGTGCACAGTTGGCCATGGCTTTTCGCCCACAAAGCATACAGTCAATTTACTTTACAGTATATTTTGTGGAGTGCTTTGAGAACTCTAGAAGACGTGATAAGGCGCCATATCAAATGCAAGAATTATTATTATTATGTGTTCATAAATAAAGCACCATTATAAAGTTAATTTTACCCTCACTTTGCTGTTAGGTGCCACAGTTAAAATTTAGTCATTTATACTTCTCAGGCAATTGGGCAAAATATTGAATGGAAATAAGAAAAAGCTTTTGATAAGAAACCCTTTCAGGACATTGGATATGTACATTCTTTTGATCCAAATTTACAGTCAATACCATTCAACTAGCCAGATGCATTCTTGAGATGACTTGTCTATTGTCTATTGAACCATTGTGTTCCATAGCTAATTTGATTTATCTACATCTGTCCTGTTAGCCTTCAATCTATTACTTAGTAAGGAAATAATATTTCTTCTAATCTCTAATTTTGGTGGATGGTTGTCAATTTTGAATTCATGCCTTCCATTTCTTTAATCACAACTCTCTTCCCTTTCAAACACAACTAAATTTTCTTGTAGACTGGTTGTTCTAAATAAGTTTTAGAATGTTAAGAAATTATAATTTATTTTGCCATAAAATCAAATTGCCGTTAGATTCATCTTAGTACTTCATTATCGTGTTTATCACTAACAACTTTAAGTTGACAGCAAATATCCAATAAATGTTTAACAGAGGGGTTGGAATTTTGGGTTTTGTAACGTGAGCGATAAATCTTAAATTTTGCCTAAACTGAATGTGTATCACCAATTCATGGGAACTCTGCTTCAGCAAAATCTATTTCTGGATGTGCCAGAGCAGAGTTCCTGATGGTTCATGCAACACATACTCGGTTACTGGCAGGATACAAGATTTGCGAATGCTTTGAGCATTTTATTGCCACAATTACACCACCAATCACACCCAAATCCTTTTCCCATCCATTGTTTCCCCCCTGTTTCATGCAAAAAATAGTCTCACAGTAAAATTCATCTGTTATTTCTTAGTTCAGTCACTTAACTTGTCCTGATCCCTTTCAATGCTGTTAATCTCCCGTATTCTACTCACTGGCCACATAGCTTGAGATCATAAGCCAATGTTAGAAATATATCTGTCTGTAAAATCCATGCTGCAAAACAGCTATGTTGCAATTATGGGGATTGAAAGAAGCTTTGTTCATTTCAAGATTTGGGAAAAATATTTTCCTAAACTAATTTCTCCCTCTTTGGCTTAAAATATATTGCACAGCATGAGTATACATTGAGAGAGAATAAATATGAATAACAGTTGTCATATAACTGTGGCATTCAGATTATATCTCAAATCATGTAAGCGAACCCCAAATTAGAGTATTGAAACCTTGAGATCTTTTCAATTTTACTTGTTCCTGAGCCAGCAGTGGCTATCAGTCTGGACTATTTTCTTTTCTCCTTGAATTTTCTCCCTTATTCTCCTCTCCTGAAGGTAGTGATTCATGCTGTGGTACAGTTCCACAGATGTTTGCAACCTCTGGTACCTCAATCAAGCGGCTATTCTTCATCAAACCTGCACAATGACTGCAGACGGGTGATTTGCCTAAGATCAACCCTTTCTTCATCTGGCGCTCACGCACATGCTCTTTCCTGTAGGAACCACTCAACATTGATCAGAAGTGGACCTGACCAAATCTTTCTCTCCATAGCCCAGATAAACTAAGATTGATTGTAGCATCTGAACTGTCACCCTGGGTGATGCAGACAAGCTAGGACACATCAAACTGGGTCCTTTCTACTTTAGATACCTCAGCACCACAATATGGGATGGTTTAGCCACTTGCAAACGTACGGAAATCTAAGGCAAGCATTCTCTGAGTTGTGGGTTCTCTGTCTTTACTCAGCAATTTTATGTTGCACATATAATAATGTAGCGACCTGTTTCTGAAAAGACTTGTTTGCGCGTTGCTGTACACCTTCAGTTTAAATGTTTAAAATGACTTATCTAACCTTGTATCCAAGACTTACTAACTTACCCTCTCTCCGCCTTACTCATTGCCAAGCCAAACACAGGGAGAACATTTCAACCTAAATCAACACATCCATTTTTGTTCAAACAAGATAGCTTGGTTGGTAAACTGATGTCTGCAGCTCAATTTATGAATAGTGACGACACAGAATAGACCACCCAGGCAGGTGATGGAGGTAGATTGTTCCAGCAAATTCAAGAGGGTATCGTAATTAAATCACTTTGAGAGATAGAGTGTAGGATTTTTTTATATATATATTATTTTTACTTTGGGACTGGTCAGATGGACTGCAATGATTTTTTTCCCGGTCTTGTACATTCCTATGTTCTACGTAATTTCAGGGCTCAAATGCCATTCACAAAGTTCTGAAGCTTTACTATACAAACTATCATTTGAACCTCTTGGATGAAATACAGCATTGAATCTCTCTGCCTGCTGTCTACTATACTGATATAATTATTCAGATTAATTTCAGCAAAGAGATGGTTATATTTTTACATGCGCTAAAACAACTCTTGAGGAGACAGTATCCTCCCTGCCACGCACACAATATTCTTTTATACCTAGTAATTTATACAAAGTGTATTTGTGCTGTTTTCATCTCAAAATATGACTTGGGGCCTGAACAGTGTATTGTGAAAACCAAAATGAGATGGTATTTAAAGGCTGTTAGAGTTCAGTGCACTCTAACCACTGTGGCCTAAGGCGCCATTAACTTATGGGGCGTTACCATTGACTGACCACAAGTTAAGATGGTTGAGGGCTACCGACCACGCAGAACAAAACTTTTATTTTGTAGAGACATTGGGAAAAATAAAGGTCTCCCTTGTACAAGAAAAGGTGCATATATTAATAAATTGCCACCAAAATCTCCCGGTGGTTGTGTTTGAGTCTAGCCCAGACAAATTAAATCTATTGGTTATTATAGCTCCGCAGGTTTTACTTTGTTTCTCGGGCTGGGTGTTAATGGCTCAGTGTAATAGTAAAGTATAGTAAAGTGGTAAAGTGAAGTGAACAAATGGTAGGAAAAAATATTAAGGATATGGTGGGAAGATGGGATTAGGAGAGTATCAGGCAAGTGAATTGTCTGTGGCAGAGTGGGCTTGGTGGGCTGAATAGCTTTCTCCTGGTCCTAATTTGCTATGTATTGTCACACCTAGTAGAGTCCTGTAGCTCAGTGGTTAGAGCACTCGCCTCGCAAGCGAGAGACCTCGGTTAGATTCCCGGCAGGACGATACCTTGGGCAAGTTTCCTTACTGCACACACCTGATAATAATCCCTCAAGAAGAAAAAAACAATAATAAATTGGTCACTTATATCCACGACTGTTTGTGGGACACTACTGTGCCCAATTGGCTGCCGCGGTTCACCCACAAATATACAGTCAATTCACTTTACAGTATATTCTGTGAGCACGTTAAGGCGTCTTGAAGACATGAAAAGCACTATATCAATGCAAAGATTATTATAGCACCTTTAGGAATAAGAGAACAACAACAACAACAAGATTTCATTTATAGAGCGCCTTTCACGTCGGGAGGACGTCCCAAGGCGCTGGCCATTCAGCCCCTTGAGCCTGATCCGCTATTCTTTTAGCTCATAGCTGATCTGTACCTCAACTCCATTTACGCACCTTTGCTCCATATCCCTCCTCTTTTTAATCTACATGCTCCCTCTTAGGGATGACATCTGCAGACATGGGGTACACTTCCACATGTATGCGGACGACACCCAACTCTATTTTTCCACCTCTCTTTGCGACCCCCAATCCCCTGATGTTCTGTCAGCCTGCCTGTCAGACCTCAGGGGCTGGATGAGCGCAAATTTCCTTCAGCTGAACATTGACAAGACGGAAACCATTCTCTTCGGCTCTCGTCAACGTCTAAAATCTCACGGTTCTCACCTCCTCCACCTACCCGACCTCCTCCTAAAACTCTTCGAACCTGTACGTAACCTAGGCGTCAGGTTCAACCCCTAACTAGCCTTCCTCCCCCACATCCGGTCCCTCACCAGCACCGCCTTCTTCCACCTCCGACTCATCGCCCATCTCCACAAATACCTCACTCCAAAAGCGGCTGAAACCCTGGTCCATGCCCTTGTCACTTCTCGGCTGGACTATTCAAACGCCCTCCTCACCGGCCTCCACTCCACTACCATCCATAAAATCCAGATTATTCAAAACTCTGCAGCCCGCATTGTCACCCGCACCAAACTCTGTTCCCTGATTACCCCAGTCCTCGCCAGACTGAACTGGCTGCCCGTCCCAGAGAGAATCGATTTCAAGATCCTCACCCTTGTCTTCAAATCCCTCCACTCCTCCGCGCCCCTACCTCCCTGACTTTCTCTTTCCTCAAAACAGTACCCGTTGCCTTCGTTCCTCCGGGTCTGGCCTCCTCCTTGTCCCCCGAGTCCTCTGCTCCACCCTCGGTGGCCATGCCTTCAGCTACTATGCCCCGAGGCTCTGGAACTCCCTTCCTCAATCCCTTCGCCTCGCCCCCTCTCTCTTCCTATTTTCATGTCTCTGCTGAAGACCTTTCTTTTCGAACACGCCTTTGGTCACCTTCCTCCCCCTCCCCCTGGCTCGGCCCCGGGATCCGTTACTGTGAAGCGCTCTGAGACGCCGTCCGGCGTGGAGGGCGCTATATAAATCCAAGTTGTTGTTGTTGATACCTTACGTAAAATAATAGTTCTCTCTTAAATGGCCTAGCTCTAATTTGAGCCATTGCAGCCCTGCCTCATACTCAAATTACTACCGCTGTTCAATTTGATTAAATATCTATAACAAAAAAATTGCATTTGTATAACATCTCTCATGTCAGAAGGCACCTCAAAGCTGTTCACAATGACACCTGTGACCAGTTTTTGGTAATGTGATTATCATCTCCTCACATATCACATGTTGAACTTTAGATCCCACTGCAGTTTGAAGAAGATAGGGTGATTTAGGAAAAAGTTCAATTTTCTATCTCACTAAAAAATTTTGAGCTTGCAGAGTGACATGTGACCTGCCAGAAACTGAACGAGCCTACTTTCTGAGGCTGCAGTTAGAAAAGCCAAAGGAAATGGTTTCTTCTGCACAGACTGCCAACATACAGTAGGAATTAGCAATAAAATATTAATTTGAACAACATTCTTTAAATGGATTCTTGATTTTCCATTGCCCAAAAGCGGCAAATTCCCTCAACTGCCTTTCAAGAGAGACAAAATATGTAGCTCAAAAGGTTGTTTCATGTGATTTTACTTGTTACTGGATTTTAAGGGCAAGCAGCAACTACAGAGAATCCTCTGTTTTGAAAAAGCAAATGAAGAACAAAGAGGACTTTTCATGTTTATTACTGAATACCCCATGGACAGAGAGCTATTTGAATTACTTACATTCCCTGAATATGACATCAGGACAAGACAGTTAAGTCCACTATTGACCTTCCTGCCCTGTTTTGTATGTCCTTTGACACTTCAGGCAATGAGCATAGTTTTACAAGCAGCGAGCGTTCATATGACTAGGCAACATGCCGGGGACCAGATTTTACAAAAAGACTTTTCTTTTCCAGATAATTGTGTGATAACCGTCAATAAAAGCAGTCTCTCTAAAGATCTTTTTTGCTTTATTTTCCATGTCTATACTGGTCCCACGTGACTACTTTTATTGTTAGTAAAAGTTTACCCATTGCTTGTGGATGAATTTTACAACAACAAATGGGCTTCGTACTAGTGGCCAGAACAAGAATATTTCTGCAACCTGCAGTGTAGGAAATCCCTTCCTTTAGAAACATTGCTAAATGTCAGAGGCTTGAACAGCCTTTATCGGTTTCAACCAACATAAAATCCACTGTGAACTAAAAATGTAACTGTTTGTCAAGCCAATATTTGTTAACAAAATACACTCGTATAAACCTATTGTTTTCTTTGGCTGGTATTCACAATTCATTTCTATGGTTCTTTATATTCCATGGCATAGGACTGTAGACAATACATGTGAACTTTTGTAGTAAAGGCAAGAAAACACCACCCACAGTTTACAGCACAAATACCATTTCACAATGCAAACTTGCAGCTGTTTTTCTCTACGTTAAAACTAAATCTAAATTCTACAGATAAGCTGTCAATGGATCTTACATTTTAAAACATCATGCAGTGTTTCTGAATAATTTTCTTCCAATATTTTTTCTTCATACTTTTCTCTCACCTACAGCTAAGAGAACAAGTGGGTGCTCTGCTCCCTCCCCACCCCCTACCCCACCACTACCAACGTTTCTCTATCCCGGAAAGGAATGAGCTATTAGCTGCGATCAAACTCTACACCTCAGAAGGCATGAAAAGGAATGGCTAAGGGACACTTACTGTATAAGGGAGGTGCTCTAAGCTGTCAACGTCAAGGAGTGATATTTATGATTGAGAAAATTGAGACAGGTTTAAACTTGTTTAGAGATATGGAGCTGTAGGATTGATCCCCAAAGGTCAGAATTACTGCAGAGCAGCAGAGAATAAGATGTTAATGCTTGTCATTATCCGTACATTTGCTGACATTCAAAGAATTGCCCCTTGTTTTTATTTTTCAGAGCAAGATCTGCAAAAATAGGTTGTACTCTTAAAAAGAAAATAATAAAGCCCTGTACGAAATGAGTGAAACTTGAGAGCTCTGCCTGACCTTCATTTCATGGCTCTTTGCCCGGATATAGCTAGATCAGTAAGTCTGCAGAGTGCAGATCAGACTAGTATCCAGTATGAGTATGCTATCCTGCCAATGAATTATTACTCCGATATACTGTGTCACTGCACTCCACACATCACACGATTCCAAAACATGAAGTGGTATGAATAGTAACTTCGCACATTTCTTTTTTAAAGAATAAAAATCTTGCTACTGATAAACATGACAGCTTTCAGATGCATCAAGTATTTCAACATTCTGCTGGGTGACGTACCTGCACTGGTGCCTGCACCAGTTGTTGTGAGGTCCCCACCCAAGAGGCCACCTAAAAACAAGAGCACAAAATCTGATTAGCATCAATGACATTTAGACAGTAGATATAAGCTGAACACTGTGAGTGCAGCAACACACACTATATCGTACAATGACCAGGGTCATATTCTGTAGTTTGCCATTTTACAATCAACAAGGCAATGAACCCAACAAAAACAAATGACCATGTAAACACTTTTCCAGGCGTGCAGTCACAACGCAATCATTTTAATGTAACAAAGACTTATAATATACATTCACTGGCCCCTTTCACAACAATTTGAGATTTCTATGAGAAACAGTAACTCGCCTGAAATTTTAAGTTCCACAATAGAACATTTATGTTAAGTATTATTGGGAATAATAGTTAAATGCAATCTTACAATTGTGGAGTTCATGTCTGTCCATATAAACTAATCAACCTCTCTCACTGAGGTAAAGTTGGTCCCTGCAGCAATGTTATTGTCTTCTAATTCCTTACATATGCAGTTCTCTAAATGTAACATGTGAACGTATTTCCCGATTGAAAACAATGGGAGCACTAGAGGGCAGCAGCACAATTTATAACTCATCTGCATCTGATGACAAAAAGACTATTAATGCGGGGAGAAATTTCACCTGAGTCTCGATCTACTCTATTTATGCAGCATGCCAGAACGTCCAGAATTTGGCTAATTTGTAAATACGGCCTTCATTTTGAAGCAGATTTTCTTTAAGTTCTTTTAAGAAATACAAAAAAAATAATTCAATAATTCGACAATTTTTGGAAGCTTTAAAATGCTACATAAATAGAGACCCAGATGGAATTTTTCCCCACACAGGAGGACAGAAGAATTGGATATTGAAAACCCGATATTGAAAACCCTACCACTGGGTGAATTCTCCTGTTTACTTGTACTGCATTATGTCCCAGTACTAACCCCGTTCACTCTTTGTCAAATGACAGTTGCCACAAATGTCTAGTTCTTCTTACACAAGGTGCTCTGGGATCCTAACTTGCATTAGGGGCGCTATATAATTGCAAGTTGTTGTTGTTAAAAGTAAATTTATTTCACACAAAAAAAATCAAACTGTGCTAAAAATGAGAGGCATGTGCTGTAAACCCACAACTCACTCCACATCGTTCAGACACTTTGGCAGATTGCAGAAACGTGTGATCTGCCCTCAGCCCCCAGGGGATTGTACAGCGTGGTTAACCTAATACAACTGGCTCAAGCAGCGCAACTTACCCCCCTGTGTAGTGGCACACCCAAAGCTTGCACAGTGTGTGAAAGAAAGTAAATTGTAAATTCGTCCATAATTGATTTGCCCAAACAAGCAAAATAAAATTTGACCTAGAAGCTTGTAGCGTGTCAATAAAAAGCAGTAGCTCTCGTCATTGTTTGATTGATAAAGCCACTGCTTAGTATGACCCTGAGCCAAGCAGACCTAGAAGATTTTTGGTTTGATCCCTAGCCTGAGCTGCTTTAGGGATGAGGGGATGGGTGAGGGGGGGGTGGGACTGCAGGAATGCTATAATTAGAATCAGCATTGCTGGGTTAGGGAGGGGATAAAAATCACCCAGAATTACACGACTGGTCTCTCTCTATCTGGCAAGAAAGCACACGCGATGTGCCCATCAAAGGCCATAAATTCCTTATGGACTTAATGTTAACATCATTACATGTTATGTTAAAATTTGATGTCGGGCAGAATGTTGGAAAATTCTTACATTCCGTTTTGATTTCTGCAATTCTTAAAAACGCGGTGCAGAAAAACAGCTGCAAAATTAAGTTGGCATTTAAGAATTTTTAAAAATTCTGCACAACCTTAAGATAATGACCGTAGAGCTATGATGATGAAAAATGCTGGACCGCAGCAGAGGACAAAATCAGGTTGATCTATTATGCTCTCTCCACAGCATCAAACAGTCAATCGCAGGGGTGTCAAACTCATCTGGCCACAAGGGCCATTTAAGTTAACACTTTTCACTTGGTGGGCTGCACCATACAAACAAGTTATACATTGTATTAATGTGAGTTGTCATTGGTTTAATGTGAATGTCACTCATGCAATGCAGATTGCACAGGTTTGAATATATGTCTTATATTAAAAAGAGGGTTGGTTTGAAGAAAAACTACAGTACAATATATAAATTTTAGAAACGAATGGATGGGTCACCAAATATCACCCACGGGCCATATGTTTGCACCTCTGGTTCATCACAATCACTGTCTGGGTTACACTGTGAGCCATTACTGGAGGATGCCTGGCACCTACTGAACTATTCTGCACTCTGCAGTCAGCTCCATCAGGCAAGACAGAGGGAAGAATATTGGAAGGGGGAAAAATAAGTTAGTGAAAAGTGTATGTTTTTTTGGTGGAGTTATAATAATAACAAAATAATAATCTTTCCATTTGTTATAGCACCTTTCATGTCAAGAGGATGTCTCAAAGAGCTTCACAGGATATACTATATAGTGTCGTGACTGTGTTTTGAAGGCGAATGCCTATACTTTATCAGCTACCAATGCTGGTATTTAAAAAGAACACGGGTATATACTGTACTAAACTGCTTTTGGTAAATATCTGCTGTTTCTCTTTATATTCGGCTTATATTTTGTGAAAATAGGTAATAAACAACTTTCTTAAAAATAGATTTAAGGCACACAAGCTATATCAATGATAAACCAAAAGGAACCCACAAATCTAGGGTTTGTCATGCCCCGACACTAATCTCCCATTAAAGGCATTTACCCAGTGAATCCTACCTGCGTTTCCTGCACTCGGTGGCCTCTGTGTTACTCCAGGAGACATGCTGTTCCTCTGCATAGAGGGGTGAGCCATTGGCATTAGGTTGTGGTTGCCCAGGGAGCCTGGATTACTGTAGACCAGGTTGTTCTGGTTGGACACAGGGATCGAAACTGGCATCTCAAAGTTCGGTGGTGGAACAGCCTATGCAACAGAAAAGAAGGAAAAAACAAAATAGGGGAGGAATAGACCAATGACAAAAAGAAACCAGGGTTCCATTTACAGCTTGGTTCAGTGCAACTCAAACTTTGCAAAGTATCTCAATAATAAATATTTCTGTATAGACTTGATTTAATCACTTTTGTATTGCACATTATACATGTAGTGCAAGGGAAACTCAGTACATGGAAAACATCAATAAAACAGAATGGCACAGATAGCTCAGAAGATGCCTCAGAAATGTTTGGGAAATCCTACAGTACTGTATAGCAACTTAAATGATAGAAATTTTAGACAACTTGGGTTAACTACAGAGAGTAAGAACATGGGGTGTGTGTTTGTTTGGGGGGGGTGTCAGTTGAGATTGTTTTTGTTTAAAGGTCACACAACTAAGGTAGACAAATATGTATTGGTTTTATTTTCAACTCTTGTAATTTTTAATTAATTTCTTTTGTTAAAATGAATGCAATAAATCATCCAGTATTTATAAATTTAAGAAGTATCCATTTTGCAATTCCTTATTTTTTTTGGGGGGGGAACAAGGGTAGATGTTATCTACCTCTTTCCTGTCTATCCATTCCAGACGCTAATTACTCTCTGTGCGAAAGAATACTCCCTGGTGTCTGTCCTAAAATTGCCCTTTCCATCCCTTAACCTGTGCCCTCTTGTTCTATTGCTTTGGCGTATTTGAAAGTAAGGATTAATAGTTTCAAATAGGAAAAAAAACGAGGTGAATGGCCAGAGGCCACAGTGCAGAATGCCAACATGATTAAAAAACATAGGAAATAAATTAAGGAACAGTGATAAGGTGATATTTTGGTTTTGAAAACCTGTGGATTGTAAGAGGAAAGGAAAAATGAGAGAGATGAGGAGGTGCCATAATTCTGAAGTTCAGGAAAGAGTGAGCTTGGATCACCAGACGATGTGATGAATTTTAGTTAGATCTGTTAATATAGTGTTTTATGATTTTAAAAAGTTGCATATATAAGTTCCAAGTAACACATTGTGGAGATAATGATTTTTCATAACTTTAGTTTATTTGTGTAAATTGTAGTACTGTATTTTTGTAAAAGGAAAACAATTATCTAATATAACTGCAATCATTTTACTCCCTTACTTATTTCAATTGTTTCTGTAACATTCATTCCTAAGTGTAACATGTTCAGTAAGCCACCAATAGTAATCATCGGACATTAATTTTCCTGTCTCATTTGATTCAATACAAAACTTAAAGATCTCATACAAAACAGGCGTCCTCTCCTTTGATAAGTTCTGCACAGATTCCTGTTAATGCTCAGAAAGCTGCGAGGTCTTCCAATTTATTTTTCACTACGCGCTGAAGGATTTTTTTCATATCTGTACTCGTACAAAAATAATGCATGCTAATAAATACAGTACATAGACATGAATGCTGCAAGGAAGGCTGGTTATGTCATTAATAATGCTGCTTGGGATGGATTGCAAGTTTGTAGAAGTTGCAATTTGTCACCTTGGAAATGCTGTAAGACTTAAAGTACAAGGCAGTTTGCAGGCACTTTTTACTTGTTTTCATTGACAATTTTCTCCCATTCTCTCCTCTCCTGAAGCCATAGATTTCTTGTTGGTTCCACGGATATTAGCCAACCTCTGCTACCTCACCCAAACAGCCATTTCATGTGTGACACTTGACAGTGAGTGTTGACAGATTGTGAGAAGCATCACAGGCAAGCTTGATCCTGCCCTCATCCAGTGCGGCACAAGCTGATGACCAGGCGGGATCACACAATACAATTGGGAAGGGGACCCTGGCTGATTCTCCTCTCCTTAATCGAAAGATGCTGAGGCCAATTATAGAGCGTCTACTTCACCCCAGCTGAGATCAGCTAACGCAGCACAGACCTAGGATTGAACTTAGGGTCTTTCTAGTCTGTATGGATCGGCTGCTCACTTAAACTCACTGAGCCAGATCAGAATGAGCAAGATAATTGGCACGTGCAGTCATGAAAAACAGCAAATAACATGGAGGCTATTGTGTCATGAGAGTTTTCTAAATTTTCTTAGAAAACCCATAAATCATAACTGCTGTCAGCTCGAGCGCAATTTGATGGTCTTTCATTTTTAAGAACATTGATAACACATTATCAATGCTGTAACACTGCACAAGAAATTCTAATTCAGTTGTGTTTTAGAAAGTATTTTAAAGTTTGGATCATTGATAATTAAATGCTGCATACTTTAATGTCATTCGGCAATGCATTCAGGATTTACGATCATGAAATAAAAATGATTTGCCTAACGTTTTGCTTCAGCTGAGTTGTCAGGCTTAAAATATGGTAACAACGATAACGACCCTCTTATGTGTGACACTTCTGTTATTTCTGTGTGCATATATACCTGTGTGCAACACTTTACTTGAAGCATACAAGAAAACAAAAATGAGGTTATTGTGAGGTTAATGAGCAGGGCTTGGTGACACGGATAAAAATGCAACTTCTGAGTCCTGCAGAATAGAGGGGCACAGGGTGCTGGAGCACAACATGAAGCATTAAACAATGGTGGGACGTGGTTTCCCTCCTGCCTGAGTTTGGGATCTTAGCAATGTCACTGCTGGTAAGGAAGCCACTGAATGGACGCCAGGTGTCTCCCCACAGGGAGGGAAGGAAATCTGGAGGAGACTCCATGACTTCTGATGGCTAGTTCAGAACATGCTTGGCAGAGGCCGAGGAATGGACTGTCCATCTGCCCTCTTGGCAGCAGTTTCCGGTTTGTTCAGGAAAGGCAGAGGGTGAGAAATGGGAGGGAGGGAAATTAATGGATTAAATACATCATTAAAAAAAAGTCCTGTTGGTTTATTTTTCACTGACAAGGTTTTTCCTCAGTGTTTCTATTCCCTCTACTTACTGTGTAAAATCCTCCTTTATTCAGAATCGCTGATCATCCAAACTGACTATCATTTAGTGTAGCTCTCAAGAGGTTTACCAGTTAATATTCTGGTTTATCTTTGTATTATTTTAAATGTGCATGTTCTTAATTGATCTGACCCAATTATAACCCAATTTCCATATATCATTATGTAATTTAGTTCAATTTTTACCTTTTATAAAAAAAACTATCTTTTATTATTCTTTGCACTGGAATAAATTTTATGGTTTAACATGCAGTGTACAGAAAAGTACACGTGGCTCCAGATTTTAACACCATTTTAATATCTTTGCTAATGAATGTCTCTTGGAAATGTCACAACACATCCAATAGATGAAGGACTGTTTCTTTTGGCTGCGCTGATGTTTTTTTTTGGTAATTTACGTGAGGTTTTGGACCACTTGGTCATGTATGCAACCCATTTAGAATGGCCACATTAAGTCAGCTCTTCAATGAGTCTTTTACTTGGGTCCTGTTGACCATGTCATCTTCAGGACCCACCATTTCATCTCTGTTCAGCAATGTTCTTCCCACCTCTACTTTGTGGTCTACTGGGCGAGGTGATTTGAAATGGTGATGCTACGCCATGCGTGTGTAGGCTTACAGTAAGCTGTCATTTTGATGGTGCCATCCTTCCTGTGTGAGATGACGGCATCCATTACTCGGATCTGGCTGCCCTGCTGTCTTTAACCACACTGACCACAAGCTGAACTGTCACTAGCAGAAGCTGGAGACTGCAACAAACATTTTATTTATTTTTCAGTGAATGTCAATTGAATTTTGCAAAAATTTGAAACGCTTTGAAGGTTTTTTTNAAACTTATCCGTTCATGCCCTTGTTGAATTATGGACAAAAATAACCAATTGAAGTCTTTACAATAACAGTGCTAATGGTATGTTAGGAAGAAAGACGATTGTATCCATTTTCATAAACACAAGCACAGTTGAAAAATAAAGAAAACCTGATATAGTGCACTGTACAGTATTACAAGTGATCACATTGGTGAGCTAGTTATTCATGCAACAGTAAGCACATGCAATAGTTATGTTATTTCTCTCAGAGTTCTGGCGAGGCATATGAAAGACTGTGAGTGTTGAGGCTTTGCTTTAGTTGTCAACAAAGTAGCTTAATGTTAAGGCAGGAGAATAAATGTTCTTGACGGGACGCAAAGCAATTTTTGTAATCCTGTTAATTCACCCCAGCACACAAACGTGTTTGAATTTCATCAACAGGATTTCATGCAGCTTGACGCACTACAGCGAGCAGTAAGCTTTAACCCTTTGGAGTACAGGTACCATGATTGTTCTGTAATGTAACGGCCGCAAATTTGAGATAAAATGGAAGTGTCCTCTGTTTAACTATTAGAAATATTACAACTTGCTTAAAGATAAAGACTAAGCTGACATCTAATGCAGTGCTGGGGGCGTATTGCATTTTTGGAGGTGATGTCCTTCAAATTAGACGTTAAACTGAGTTCTCGTCTGCCTGTTCAGGTGGACGTTAAGGATCCTATGGCACTATTTGAAAAGAGAAGGGAGTTTTTCTCAGAGTCCTGGGCAACAATCCCGCAAATAAAATTGATCAATCACTCAATGGCTCTTTGTGGGACATGTGGGCTACGTGCAAACTGGCTGATACGTTTCGCCCACAAAATAGACAGTCAAACTGCTTTACAGTATATTCTGTGAAGTGCTTTGAGGTGTTTTAAACAAAGTGATAAGACACTATATCAAATACAAAGATTATTAATGAATTTTAAAAATTATTGGCAAATAAACCAATGTGGTTAAAACAGTGAAAATAAGTGGAGCATATAACACCCACAACATGCAGCAAAAAAGTGTAAGAGGTTTGAACACTGCACTTTCACCTGGCAGATCTGAATCTAAATCCAGCTCAGAAAAATGGGTGGAAAAAAAATCTTTCTTCAATGCCTTCTAAGGGTTTCACGATGCCGACGGACATGAAGGGTGCTATATATATACAAGTTGTTGTTGTTTAAGGGCTTAATTGAATTGGTTGGTCTCACACTGCTTATCAATGAGTGTGAGTTCAACACAACACTGCCCTGAAATCTGGCACTCTCAGCTGTACTTTGGCAACATCATTTATACAGCCCACAAGGAGATGGTGTAAGAGTCATAAAGAGCCTCACTGGGGCAGGAGGCTGTCTTATATAAAGTTGGGACTTCAGGCACATTGCCAGAGTAGTGTTGAGGGAGCTCAGTATTACCTCTCGTTTGTGCTATAACTAACAAGAAATTGCTTGATGTGTTTATTGAGTGCCAAATGGAGAAAACAAACATTCCATTTCCCAGTTCTTTTGTCATTTGAGAGGCACAAAAGGCCAAAGGTAAATGCATAAAAGAAATAAATAAAACGGCTTATATTTTTCAAGCGACAATCATTGTCATTTAGGGAAGAAATTTTCAGTAGCTTGATTCCAGAGGATCTCAGTGCCAGTTCTGTCATTATTCCGTCATTGCAAGAGATACAATGATGTTTCAGAAGCACACATGGTATTCTCACAATGTAAATCCTGTCATCACATGGCATGTGAATATTCAGATGAAAAAATGTTGTGTAATAATGATGGTATCCTTTTAATTTTCTAAAATTTCGTTCTGCTTTTTTTAATTATGAAAAGTATTGCTAACTGGACAGATTGTGTTTTAGAGAGTGCTTCAATATTTAAAGTTGGCGTATATTTGTTATGTTAAAAATAAAAATGGACTTTGTGATGAAAAGTATGAGATATAGGAATGATCCATCTTAAATGTATTACTCTTAAACATTACTACATGTGATGGAAAGTAAGATAATGTTTCTACCATGTGTTGGTTAGGAATGCTTTGCTTATGAAAGCATTTGTTTAAATATAGATCAGTATTCTCTGACATACACACACAAGGTACTATTGCCCACCTGTCACCTCCTACATGGTTTTATTTTTAAAGAGTGTGGCTGTCGTTTATTTTTAACTCATAGTTGTAACTGATGGTCAGAGATGTGTTATAGATTTTGTGTCGTACATTTTGCTACATTCTGTTTTAGTCACTCAATACTGATGCCAATGATCAAGTGAGGGTACAGCTAAAAATTGTAACAAACTTTAATGGTAGAGTGATTAAAGAAGAAATTTATACAAACCTATGTAAAAGTCAGTGCCTTAGTTTCTCAAGATCTTATACAAAGTCACTCCTCCCCGCTGCTCTCGATGACAGCTAAAATGGATGTCATTTGGATTATACTATACAGCTAGGAACCAAAGAAGGAGGCATAATTTAGTTCTGCTTGTTAGAAAATGTTATGTGCATGAAATGTGCATAAGTACTAACTAAGCATTTATGTAAAATGTGAGATATCTGCACTAAAAGGGTAAAGGTTACTGCAGCAGTCGTCAGCACAACAGCCATCTAACTCATGGTACTTACAGGTATTTTATGATTCCTTATCATATTATCAAACTCTTCATTAATTTTTTTGTATTTTTCTTCAGTGCGTGGGGTAAGAGCGTAAGAGGAGTCAGGATCAGGGCTGTCACAGCCTTTGTTTTCCTTCTTGTTCAATGCCTGCCAGGTTCAGAGAGATATCAAAAATAAAAATGAAGGAAGATCCTTGTACTTACACACAATCTTTGCCTGCTGATCATTAGATCAATATCTTCATTTATTTTTCTGCACTTCTCGTCAGACTCAGGGCTGTGACCCACTGAATCGTCTGCTTCTGGGTCTGGGCTGTCACAGCCATTTAGTCCCTTCTTTCTCAACGTCTGAAATACACAATTTGGAAAGTTCAAACTTCTATACAGATCACAAGGGACATCCCGGAACAAAGGATGTGTAAAATCCGAGCGCCTTTGATCAAACTACAGCCCATTTCAGACCAAAAATCATCAATGAATATTGAATCAAAGGGACCAAAGGAACACTGCAATCCACTAAAAGAACCATGAAAATTTTATATAAAAACCACATCATCGTTTGCAACGCTCAGTGTGATTACATTAATTGCTGTCTGCAGCACCATTTTTCTGAACTCAGAATTCCAATCAAATTGCAATGTCCTATATGCAGCTCTGTGTTTAACTACCTTAAATCTCAAGGAACAACTGTTTCATTAACCCATTGAGGAATAAAATCATTTTTCAGCTTTCACACAAACATCTGCAAAATTTATTCTCTGGACATCTCCCATATTTAATATTGGAAGTACAGTAATAATCATATATACAGGCTTAAGAAAATGTGTCACATTCCTAGAAATAAAAATGTACATAATACTGCAAAACAGATTTTCTTTTTGGTTGCAAAATACTCCTTGAAGGGTTAAGACAATACGTTCTAGTTTGGTCATTCATATGTAGCTAAGAGATGTGCATGCTCATCTTCAAAATGTCCCTCTTCTATTTCAGTGCATTTTTGTCCCAATGGTTTTAGATCATTTCCTTTCCCACATACTAGCAGACATTTTCCATTCCCACCAGTTGTTATCTTGGTTCACTGTCATTTTAATACATTTAATTCTAGTAAATATTTTTGAGTTAGTCATTTGGAAAAAAAACAAATGAACTAATGAGTGAAATTAAACACGCCTAAAACTTGAAACTCTCTCCTCAAATGAATAATCATTGAACATGTTCCAAAATGTCTCTACTTTTGTAGAAATAGTAGTTTTCAGATTATGACACAGGTAAAGTTTTCTTTAAATGAAAGCCCTTCCTACATAACTTTTAGATCTTTATTAATGTGCATTTGAAAGCATATTCATTCCACACACTTATGAATGTAATTTTTTGTATTGCATGCTATTTCTGGCAATTTCAGATAACCAACCGTTAGTACTTTCCCTAGCTTGTATTGCAGATTCAGAAGGAACATATTGACCCTCATAGACCCCCATCAACAAATTATCTCATGTTTCCAAAATGAAACAAATGTCTGACTCAGCGGGGTGTTAAGTGTCTTACCTCCGCACAACTCTTGTTACATCTTGCTCACTGCTTCTGTGGTTTTATCAATCTTGTGTTTATTGACAGATCCACCATCAATGTAACTTCTATACAGCTAAGCAAATCAATTTCCAACTCGCTTTACTACACAATAACTAGCACTTTAAATGCAAATACTTTATTTGGATTTTCTATCCACAAACACATATAACAGCAACAATCTGCACTTATTTAGGGCTGTTCATCGAGGGAGAATGTCTCAAAGTACTTTACAAAGACTGAGTGAGAGCCTGAGCTGAGAAGCAGACAGGAGGTGTGGGAGAGAGGTGGGGGGAGAAGAGAAAGCAGAATAGGAGGGAATGAGGCGGAGAGATTTCTGAAGAGATATCCAGAGGGCAAGGGCAAAATGGCTAAAAACGCACCCACCAATAATGGGACAACAACAACTTGCACTTATATAGCACCCTCCATGCAGGGTAGCGTATCAGAGCGCTTAACGTTGTGGAGTCCTGTAGCTCAGTGGTTAGAGCACTCGCCTTGCAAGCGAGAACACCTGAATTAAATTCCAGGCAGGGCGAAATCTTGGGCAAGTTTCCTTACTCCACACGCCTAATAATAATCCCCCCAAAAAACAATAATAATAATAAATTGGTCATTTTCAATCCACGACTGTTTGTGGGACACTGCTGGGTGCAATTGGCTGCCACATTTCGCCCACAAATATACAGTCAATTCACTTTACAGTATATTCTGTGAAGCGCTTTGAGATGTCTAGAAGATGTGAAAAGCGCTATATCAAATGCAAGGATTATTATTATTATTTAGTATTAACAGTGGCAGAGCCTGACTCTGATAGGGGGAGTGGTAGGGGTGGGGCGAGGTGGCCGTAAGCACAGTTGAAAAGGAAGGTTTTCAGGCAGGACTTGATAATGGGGAGAGAGGGGCCAAGGCGGAGGGATTGAGGGAGAGTGTTTCAGAGTTTTGGGGCGTAGTGCCTGAAAGTGCAACCTCCGATGGTGGGGCGGAGGTTGCGAAGGACGAGCAGGAGGCCAGTGCCAGTCGAGCGGAGGTGCCGGGTGGTGGATTGGAGACTGAGGAGGTCGGAGAGGTGCCAGAGAGTGAACAGGGTAGGAATGAGAAAATGTAGATGGCAGAGCTGAAGGAATGACTGTTGAATACGTTCACAGGAGATCGCAGAGGTAGGATAGGGTAAGTTCTACAAGAGTTTTTGAAGGTATGATGAGGATTGTAAAAGTTTATCCGCTGGAGTTAGAGAGGCAGTGGAACTAGATGAGGATAATAATAATCTTTGTATTTGATATACCTCAAACATCACTGGGATTAACTCCTTTCTCTTTTTGAAAAGTGTCATGGGATATTTAACATCCATCTGAAGAGGCAGACCGGCAACAGGATGGGGGAGATGGACTCACAGAGCCTGGTGGAAGAGAGGGTGTGGGCTTCAGAGGTCAGGATGTTTTTGAGTTTCTGAAGGATGGATTTGGGGAAGATGGCAAGTAGGAAATTGGTAAAATCAAGTTTGGAAGTGACAACGACTTAGATGGAGGTTTTCAACTGCATAAGGGTGGGATAGTAGCAGAAGCGGCTATGTTGTGGAGAAGAAAGAAATCATCTTCCTTAGAGCCTAGATGAAGGGTTTAAAAGAGTTGAGGGTTAAACAAATGCCAAGGTTCCTCACGGGCTCCGTGAGTTGGAGTAAGAAACCGCCGATATCGATATTGGCTGCACCTCTTGTGAGGAGGTACTGACGGGAGCCAAGCAGAACAGCCTTAATTTTGTCAATGCTGAGTTAGAGAATGTTAAAGTCAATCCAGAGGTTGACGTCTGACAGGTAGTCTGTCAGAACAGCAGTAGTGCTGGAGTCGAGGGTGGAGGCAAAAAGGTAGTTGGGTGTTGTCTGTGTACAAATTGAAGTGCGCCCACTGCCCACAGAAGATGTCAAGGTGGAGCGTGTAAATGAGGAAAAGGACAGGACTAATGAAAGAACCTCGAGGAACATTAGCAGTAGGAGAAGCCATTAAAGACATAAATGGAATATACACAGTTTATCCCCTACAAAATGCATAATTGAAAAATAAAATGCAGTGCACTAACACTTCACTTTGTGATAGTCAAATTAAGAAAAATGAATCCTGAACTTCGAAAAAATGCTAATGTAATGGACAATTATTAACAAATAACTCAATATCAATGTATTTGGAACTATACAATTGCAGGATACGTCAACAAGAGGTGATTCCTAACAGGAGATTCGATGAGCTGATTCTGATGACCAGAAGTGCATCAGGCCATGTCACCAAAGCGGCCCAGACGTCAAATACTTCTGATCATGGGGTTGGCGTGACATGATTCTGTTTCCTGGCAGGAGTTGCTATTTGCAACCCAGCTTCACTATAAGTGACTCCTGTTACAAATCACCGCATACTAAACCTGAGTATATGTGGAACAAGGATTTGCAGTCGCTAGGACCCGGTGGGAACACCCCGAGACGACTGACTTGTCAGCCGGGTCCTGCTCTTGTCTGCCAGTATCGTTTCAGCTGCGCAGTGACACTGCCAGCTGTCCAGCAATATTCCAAGGGCGACAGGTGCGAATGTCATAACAGTAATTCCCTCAAAGAATAAATATGTTAACAAAAACGTGCGAATGATAGGAAGGCTTCTTCACTGAAGAAAAACTGGTTGAGTTCTTTTTTTCTTCAGTAAAATTACTTTCTTGGAAATCATATGCAACTATCAATGACTTAACTGCCTTGTAGTAATTTTTGAAAATCGCCTACTTATTATAATACAAAATGAAACTCTCCTTTCATGTGACTTTTGTGGTATTACTTCATACTATAGTTGAATTAAGCATCTAAAGAACAACTATTTGATCCCCAAATAGCAGGTGCTGGGTTATTATTTCATACTCTTAAATCTCATCTGAATTTTCGAGTATTGCTGCAAACACTCTGTTTCTTGTTTGAAGGCAGACTGACCTTTTTGAATGAACTGCAATTTCAGACCACACATATGTTAAAACCGATCCACACAAGCCTCTCAGTAAACAAAAAAAGAGCAGCAGTCAACAAGTCTCAGACAACTTGACTGAGGCTGAGTTCCTGCAAGTTTACAGTAAATGCCTGCTGGACAAACAGCTTGGAATCCTTATGCCATTTCCCAACTGACAGGATTACATTTCCCAGGCACTCTGAAGGCACACAGATACAATTTTCACAGGATTTAGTCAGGGCTTGGGTCTTGTCACCCGGGAATTCATGCGGGGCTGAGGGGGTGGGCGGATATCAGCATCAAGTGATCTGAAAGCATGCGAGTTGGCTTCATATTCTGTTATAGCTCAGCATTTTACAATCTAGCACGCGGCTACATCATTAGCCATCAGCAATTTTACTCATCCAAGATATCCACACCTGTCAACAAATCTGCACCTGTTGTCTGGTGAGGATCGCTCCACAACAGCCAATTGCAAATGACGGTTCAGCAACATAGCCATAGATGGCTCTGTCTGTGGAGTCTCCAATGACCATCACTGCTAATCTCCAAAGAACTCTGGTCTGCAGCTTTGTCATTTGAACATTGTCAAAAACACATTCTCCCAGTGTACCAAATAAATCAGAACCGCCAGCTTCAGCGTAGGAAATAAAAATAATTTTTTGAGGGGAAAAGGGGTGTGAGGGTGGGGGGTAAGCTATTCATTAACTCCTTGATGCTCATTGTCATTTGCTGTTTCAAAACACAAACATGTTCAAACATGAACCATTTAGTGAAAATGCTTCTTTCTGCACTTTATTGAAAAAAATTACATTGTGAAACTGGAGAAGTAAGTCAAACTAGAGAATATTTCCTCATTCTAATATAGTACAAAACAAGAGATTGAGTTATTGTAAAATTTAATCGGTGACATTCTCAAAGGACTTCATGATAATACTTTGGTAATATATAACAATTTGCATTTATATAGCGCCCTTCACCCAGGGCAGTTTCTCTCAGAGCTTAACAGTAGCGGAGCCATATGCTGAGCTGGGGGGAGGGAGGTGACCATAAGCACGGTTGAAGAGGAAGGTATATATGGTAGTAAGAACATTAAACTGGGGACACCTGCACCTGTGCATGTCACTGGGATATTCGAATGGAGCCAAAGATCACTGCACTGCACAGTCACCACACTACAGCTTAAAGTAACTATATGCTTTCTAGATTATTTGGAATATTTATTTTTTTAGAAGAAATACTCGTATTTACTCACAATTTCTGAGGGATCAGTCTAATACTTTTTAAAATCTTTTTTTCCGTTGCGATAATTAGGGAATTAAAAGAGTGACCTATCACATCATGCCATGCGTGTAGCAGTGTATGTTTATAATCTGAACAGCAATATGGCACAGTGATCAATTTAGCCAGTCATTCTAAAGCAGTTTAAGGAACTCTTCTCCACTTATTAATTTGGCTGCAATTTCAAAAAGTTGTTTCATGTGTTGCTTGAAAAAGAGCTCCGACACTCACACAACTTTGTTTTTTAGTCATAAAAGTCAGACAAAAATTATATTTCATTAACTTTAATAACAAGGCTCTGAGCTTCAGCGAGCTCTGTGCTTCAGGAACATCTGTCAATCTGTCTGCAAAACAGAGAGCTTTGATCCTAAAACATGGAAAATCAGTCTCTCTGAATGGTGACGGATTATAGAGACAAACTATAGACTTGCAATATCTGCAACTGCAAATTTAACCCAATCTAAAGCCACTACTGCATTGAGTTTCAAATCAAACCCAGGATCGGAGCTTTAGGCACAAGTACACGTTCCATTTTACTTTGGTGTGAAAACAACGCCCAAAACAAGTGAGGGTGAACTAGTCCAGAAGGCACTTGAATAGTCTGAGAGTGTCAGCTCAAAATAACATGGGGGTATGTATGGATGTAACTGGCATCTCATGTGTGATAACAGCAAAGATTTACATATTCCTTAAAACAGTGCATGATAAAAAAAATTAAATGCTGGAAAGACACAGCAGGTCCATCAGCATGTGAAACATAAGAGCAAATTAATGGTTCCGACCCGACCTTTCATCAGAACCGATGGGTTACATTAAACCTCCATATTAACTTGCAAATTCTTAGCTAAAACATCCTTATTTTAGAAGGTTTAAAATGTGATATTTGCAAACTGGATGCAAAATTGTATTAATCTGAGTGAAAGACACTAAGATTGATGCAAACATGGGAACGATAATCTTTCATGGCCAAAACGTGTGAGATATGTTTGAGCTACAACAAACAAAGAAATTATGTCTGTCACCCAGGCTCCTTTAAGACCATTATTTTTATGAACCAACCCAGTATATACAGTATAAACAAAACCAATGCATTTCCAGCATTTTCTATTCATATTTCCGTTTCCAGAATTCCTGGTTTCATCCATAGCAAAATGCCTGTAGTGTAGGTTTAGAATGGGGTAAATTTATAAGTGCAGATATTGCGAGGCTAGAATTTCTAATGTCTGTTACCATACAAAGAGTTTGATATTCTCTATACATTTTAGGATCAAAGTTATCAGTGTGCGAGTGCACAGAGTCTCACATCACATAAACATCGTGGATCAGTAAAAAGATTTTAACAGTGTAACTTAAATAATAACAACAACTTGCATTTATATAGTGCACCTCATGCAAGGTAGAGTCCCAGAGCACTTGAATCCAAGCAATTTTTGAAGTGTTCTACAGTGTTTGGCAAATCTTTCTCTGTTTACAACAACAACAACAACAAGATTCCATTTATAGAGCGCCTTTCACGTCGGGAGGACGTCCCAAGGCGCTGTACAGTTGGGTTGGGACCCGAGCAGGGGGGAAATGGTCAGGGTGAGGGGAGGGAAGGGAGGGAGCGAGGAGGGGGTAGAGAGTCGAGAGGGGAGCTGAAGGCACGGTCAAAGAGAAAGGTCTTGAGACCGGCCTTGAAGGAGGAAAGGGAGGAGGCGGCGAAGGCACTGGGGGATAGAGTTCCAGAGCCTGGGGGCTGAGAGGCTGAAGGCCCGGCCACTGATGGTAGGGCGGTTGGGACGGGGGATATGGAGCAGACCGGAGCCAGAGGAACGGAGGGTACGGGCAGGTAGGTAGGGGGATAGTAGGTCAGAGAGGTAGGAGGGAGCAAGGCCGTGAATGGCCTTGTAGGTGAGGATGAGGATCTTGAATTCGATCCTCTGGGGGATGGGGAGCCAGTGGAGGCGAGCGAGGGTGGGAGTGATGTGGTCGCGAAGCCTGGTGCGGGACAGTACACGAGCTGCAGAGTTCTGAATGACCTGCAGCTTGTGGAGGGAGGTGGTGGGAAGGCCGGCGAGGAGAGAGTTCCCATAGTCCAGCCTTGAGGTGATAAAGGCGTGGACCAGAGTTTCAGCAGCGTGAGGGGTGAGGTAGTGCCGTAGTCTGGCGATGTTCCGGAGGTGATGGAAGGCGGTGCCAGTTGTGGTGCGGATATGAGGAAGAAAGGACAGCTCAGGGTCGAACAGAACACCGAGGTTCCTGACTGGCTTTGAGAGGTGGAGAGTGCAGCCTTGGATGCTGATGCAGACGAGAGCCAATCAGGAGGGCCTCAGTTTTGCGCACGTTGAGCTGAAGAATGTTGTCTCTCGTCCAGGACTCGATGTCGGACAGGCAGCTGTCAGGACATCGGTGGTCGTGGAGTTGAGGGTAAAGGAGGAAAGGTAGAGTTGGGTGTCATCCGCATACATGTGGAAGTTAACCCCATGTCTGCGGATGATGTCACCAAGGGGGAGCATATAGAGGGTGAAGAGGAGGGGACCGAGGACAGAGCCCTGAGGGACACCGCACGACACAGTGCGGGGGCTGGAGGAAAAGCCATTCGTGGAAACAAAGTGAAGACGGTGGGAGAGGTAGGACCTAAACCACTCAAGGACAGGGCCTTGAAGGTTGAGGTGGGAGGACAAGCGGTGGAGGAGGATAGCGTGGTCGACCGTATCGAATGCTGCCGATAGGTCGAGGAGGACGAGGAGGCAGAGGGAGCCCTGGTCACAGATGGTCAGGATGTCATTGGTGACCTTGACCAGGGCAGTTTCTATGCTATTGGCAGCACGGAAACCCGACTGAAGGGGTTCGAATAATGAATTGGTGGAGAGGAAAGAGCGCAGTTGGGAGGTGACAACTCGTTCCAGGACCTTGGACAGGAAGGGGAGGTTGGAGATGGGCCGGTAGCTTGACAGCTGCGACGCATCAAGGGAGGGTTTTTTCAAGGTGGGAGTGATGGTGGCAGTTTTTAAGGGAATGGGAACAGAGCCAGAGGAGAGGGACAGGTTGACGATGTCTGTGATATGTGGGGCAAGGAGGTGGAGCTGGGAGATAAGGAGTGGAGTGGGGATGGGTTCAAGGGAGCAGGTGGTGGGTTTCAGGGATAGGATGAGTTTGGTGACAGAGGGTGGGGAAACGGGTACGAAAGTGTGTAGGAGAGGATGGGTAGGAGTCGGAGTGTGGGAGGGAGGGGGTGGGTGGATGTTAGAGGGGAAGTGACCGCGGAGCGAATTCCCTTGATTTGGGATTCAAGGAAATCCAGCATCTCCTCGCAGTGAAGGTTGGAGGAGATGACCTGCGCGGGGTGGCGGGGGGGACGGAGGAGTCAGGATGTGGTAGAAAACGGTAGCCTGGGGTTGTCCTGGAGTAGAAGGACGACTTGGCCGAGGCTGGAGTGGAGCGGTAGATTTTGAGGAGGTCCAGCCAGATTTGTCGGTGGACCGTTAGGCCAGATTTGACGCAGGTGCGTTCAGCGGCCCGCACCTGGCTTTTCAGTGAGCGGAGGTGGGTGGTGAACCAGGGGGAGGAGCGAGAGTAGGAGACAGTACGGGAGGTGATGGGGGCAAGAGTATCGAGTGTGGAGGAGAGGGTGTTGTGGAGGAGGGTGAGAGGAGAAGAGGGGTCAGTGAGGGTTGAGGGCCAGAGGGAGAGGAGTTCAGAGGACTCCTTCAGGGGGGTGGAGGTGGTGAAGGAGATGAAGTGGTGATCAGAGACGGCCTTGTCGGTGATAGTGACATCCGAGACACTGAGGCTCCGGGTGATCACCAAGTCGAGTAGGTGGCCGTGACTGTGAGTGGGGGAGTTGATGTGGAGGGAGAGGTTGAGCGAGGAGAGCATGGAAGAGAAGTCTGAGGAGATGGAGCGGGAGGGGGTGAAGTGCAGGTTGAAGTCGCCCAGGATGACGAGGCGATCAGAGCAGAGGCAGAGAGATGTAAGAAGTGTCGAAATATCGGAGATGAAGGTGGGAGAGGTTTTGGGGGGCCAGTAGTGGTGGAGGATTTTGAGCGAGAGGAAGGAGGGGTGGGAGAGGGTGAGGTGCTCGAAAGAGGGGAAAGAGCCAGAGGAGTAGGAAGATCGGGCAAATGGTGTCCTAGATATCTTGAATCACAGAACACAGCGATGTATGTGTTCTTCCTCACTTTGACATGACAGTATGATGAAACAACACTGCTCTATTTTCTGGGTCTTCTCTGTAATACCCAAAACAAACATTTGCCAAGCACGTTTCCATTAAAGAAGGCCCCTTTATTGAACACTTACATAACGGAAATTCAGAATAGGCATCTGCGAAATGCTTAACTAGACTAAACATCCCAGTCTCAACTGACAAGATTTAGAGATTAGTCAGACTACTACGTGCCACATGATTTAAGACTTTATTATTACAATTGTCAGAATACTGGGAAGCTAATCATTTGTGGACTAATACCACTGAAGCTTTTACTGTTCAGCCTGTAATAGCTCTCATTAAATTTGGATTTTTTTTATTCCATCGGTCATGTGCATAGCTAACAATGTTAGGTAATGTGGAGTGAACTGAAAACATACTGGAATCCACAATAAAACATGGAGAGAGAAATGACTGTCCAAAGCATCATTCCTTGTTACAAATAAACTAGGTATTATCCATATATCATAGCTTCTGTGGCCTATCATAATGCAAACAATAATTTGGCATTCAATACCTTTATTTTATGTGATATCTTTACTTCTAATTCGTCTTACTTGGTACGATACCTTTATTTCATGCATTGAACAATAAAGGAAAGGTTTGACATGGGACAGTTTTTCCACTGTAAAAATTTGGCTTCAAATAAGTAATTCCTCTTTGATGCCAAAAAGAAACTAAAAACTACAGATGGCCAAATTAATCCAAGGAGTATTCCTGGAATTGTGATTTAGTTTACAACTAATGAGTCAAACATAATTTCATTTGGTAGTAAGATTTTAAAAAAGCATCAATCTATAAATTGCCACTCACTCCAGCAATGGACCTTTTTTATATTTATCTGAAGTAAATGGAAATATATACTGGGGGGAAAAAATATTAAAGGTGAGGCTGATGATTGCTGTGGTGTAGTGGTAGTGAGAATGCTTGCTCTACTCCGCAGAGGTCACAGGTTTGAGGTTTGGCACATCTCAGTTGGGCCTCTAGATGGAGCATGTTGCAACAGAGAGTTTTATCTCATGGAGTAGTCCAGCACTATGCCACTAAAATAGGCTGCACAGATGCTGCGTGAGTGTTGAGAGATTTTTTTTCACACACATAAATCCAAATGAATAAAAGTAACTAAAAGTATTTTGAATTCATTTGACGTGAAAAGCCACAGTTGAAAGGCAGGAGTGGTGCAGCAACATAATATATTTGCCCACTCTTACACTGATGTGCTGATGATGTAGGTGGTCGTTAATTGAGAAATTAGAGAAAAAATAAAATCACAAACTTTTATTATTTGAACCAAATATTTTTGCTCGATTTCCTGAAGTTGAGCCATCCTGAATACAGGTCCATGGGTATAGGAAACTCTTCAGTACAATAAGTCACCCATCTGCCTTCAGCATGGTGGAAGGAACTACTATCTCTACAGTTGTCTCTCTCTCCCTGCCATAAAAGTGGGAAGGTCCATTTGTCAAAAGCAATTCAGAAAATAAACCATACAGTGCTCAGTAAAATCAAAGTGTCATTGAGTATCCTGGAGAACTAACACATTGCAAACAGTGTACCGAAGACACAAAATTCCACATAATCTTGGCATGCAAGACGATTTTCTGTCAAAGTTTAAGATCATGCAGAATTGTGGAAAATTCTTAAATTCAGTCTTTAATTGGAAGCCTATTTTCTACAACTGGCCTGTTTTAAGAACAACTGGCTTCCAAATTAAGACTGAATTTTTCACAATTCTTCATGATCTTAAACTTTAACACAAAATGGTCTTGCGAGCTTACACTAGGGGAAATACCGACTAGGGCAAAAATACAGAAATGATAAATCAATAAAAAGCGGTTATGTGACATAGAGTTTAGATTAACTTCAGGCTTCAAAATTTTAGATTGTTAAATTTGGGATGAGAGACTGAGGAACAGATTGGGTGGGTGAAGGGAAGAGTTCAATTGGTTGGTTAATAAGAACAGTGGGAGCAGGCAATAGGAATAGAGAACATAGGGAAAAAGTCTAAAGTTAACAGAGCTTATGTAAAAATGCAAAAAGAAACACAACAAGCAGAACATTCAAGGAAAACAAACTTGTTTGGTTTGCTATCTTTGGAAAAAAAGGAATTTTATTCCTTCCTACTCCTTCCCTCTGAAATCTGCTTCTAATTAAGCTACTTTCTTCATCTTTTTCCCACTTGGCTTTGCTTGTCAGGGCAATGCTCTGTGCCAAGCTCAATGCAGACATGGTGTCCTACATAATCTGTAACCTTCAACTCAAGGTTTGTAGTTGTAAATTTGGGTTGCAAGCCCTGGCCCTAGCTGTGCAGTTGGCCCATCTGAAGCCATCTCAAGCCAAGCTTGGCCTTTTGCAGTAAATAACTTGGGATCAGATTCAGAAATGCATGTGTCAGATTGCCACTCGGACCTGGTTAACCCTCTGTGCCACTGTTATACAAATTATACAATCTTCATAGCATATTCTGCTATAAAGACAGGCTTTTATATTTGCAGGTATTCTCAACACACACTACAAATGCTCCAGATTATTTGATGAAGTTTGCAATTGAGGAACACCTGTTTTATTTGAGTATGCTTCCCGAAACCTGCTTAAAAACTGTCATACCGAGTACAGAAGAATGAAAATATTAGAACCAGATGAGAACAAAAAATAGAAAAGTATAATTTTTTAAAACTAGTTTGGACACTCCAAAGCTGTGTAATAACTCAAGTTTATTTACAGAGTGGTAGCAGTCAAGGCGTAACTTCCAACAAGAATATCAATATGCATTGAATACCTGTATTGCACTCCCAATGTACACAGTTAGGGAATAATTACATGTGAACATTTTGATACACTTATGGAGTCAAATTACATTGTGTTATATTGAAGGGCCATACTGAGATTTTATCTGCAGTTCACTTCTTTTGATTAAAACAGCTTAGCAGAATGTTCAAAGGGCCATATGTACTCTCTGCAGATTAAAGCATGTGCACATGGTCTGATAATGTACACTAAAATGTAATTACACTTGTTTATGCCTCATATAAAGGGTGTTAATAAATAGGTTTTAGAGATGTTAAATTCACAATGGTAGATTTTAAGGGATTTGCTTTGAAATTTATTGTAATGGCTGCTGGTGACAATCTTCCTTTACTGTCAAAATTGAACAGATTTAAGGCTCTGTGTTGAATATTGTGAATTTAGGGAGATTATCAATTAATACATCAAACAAAAAATGTAACTCAATGGAATGGAATTAAACTGAATAGGGTTGAGGCATACAGAATACTGTAGTTGTACAGAACCTGTCTGACTACTGTATTACTGACTGTGTACAGGACAATGTTACAATATTTTTTATTATAAAAAGTTATTGGTGCCATAAAAGATTAATAATAGAATACAAACAATAAAATAATTTGATAAAAATATACATCAATAAAATACTATGGGAAAGCAATGTGAAGAAACACAAAGTTATATTTTCTCGTGTCTGGGAGAGGTGGAAGGAGTAAAAATGCTCTTAATTTTTACTCCTTACACCTTTCCCAGATGCAAGAAAATATGCTTTCTCGTGCTCCCAGAGCACAAAAAAGATGATGTATCAGTGGAAATTAAGGGTAGGAGGTGGTAAAAGAGGGAAGACAAAATCAGTAAAGGTATTTATATGTAAAATTAAAAATGTTGTTCAAATTGCAAACGTTATGCATTTTTGCCACGTGCAAACAGGATTGAAGTTTGTGCACCTTTTTATTACTGTTATTTTGAGGGACAGGGCTCTTTTACAGTTCATGTTTGACCACAATCTTTACATTCATTTGTGTATTTGAAATGCATGCCACGTTCTCCAAATCTAAATTAGCTCAGTGACAATCAAACATATGTATTGTGTCAGCCTGGCTCAGTTGGTAAGACTCTCACCTCTTAGTCAGAAGGTTGTGGGTTCAAGCCTCATGACGGACTTTGAACTTACAGCCTCGTCTAACAATCTGATGCAATGCTCGGGTGTGTTGCATTGCTGGAGGTTGGGATGCTACCCTGTGTGAAGGGCCCTATATAAATGCTGTTGTTGTTATATAAAAGTTGTTGTTTTTGTTGTTATTGTTGGAGGTTCCATTCTTTGGATGAGATGTTAATCTAAGGTCCCATCTGCCTGTTCAAGTGGACTTTAATAAAGATCCAATGGCACCACTCACAAAGAGAAGCGAGTTTTTTTTCTGATGTCCTGGCCAATTATCATTCCAATGATTTCAACTGGTCATTCCCTTCATTGCTATTTGTGGAACACTGCTGTGTGCACATTGGCTGCCACATTTGCCTACCAATAAAGTCACTACACTTCCTAGTAAAATTCTGTGCTTTAAGATTTTTCAATGGTGTGATAAGGCATGGATTCTTATTCATTTTTAGGGCTTTGCTTGAGACTACTTTTGAACTTCAATCGTCCTTTGGGCGTTTTACAAGGTTATATCTACCTGCCCCAAGGAGAGAATGGGCATGAGGTATTCCACTTTGATAATGACCTCCTCCCACCCAAGTATGAAACTCGCAGAAATTGCTTTCAAAATAAGTGGGTGGTTTAAATAGAACATTATATGCTGGCCATAAAATGTAATTTATTCGTCCACTAAGGTGGCTGGTTATAACAACTCACAAATGTCCTGTTACAAAGCTAGACCCGGTAAAATTGTTTGTTTAGTAATTTTCAATAATCTGAAATAAATGTCCACATTGATGTTATTTAAATGAATTCAGCAATACACATCACTCTAAATGCAGGGATCGACTGATTGGTGAAAACGGTGACATTAACAATGTTAGAGTTGGCTTGTAATGGAGACAGTCAGCTAACACCAATTTAGCAGGGTTCAGTAACAGCTGAAAATTGGGAGAAAACTGCAGGGAACCAATGGAATGCAATGCAAGGTCCAAGCACACAAGTCAAAACAATGTCTAGAAATCGCACTGTGGGGGAAGTGGGGATTGGCCGTACGTTGACAAAGTAGAATTATACAGTATGACTAACTGCACCAGGCACAGCGGAACCGTGCAAAAATCACTTTGAAGTTGCTAAAAAAGAAATGACACCTAGGAACTGAGAATAACAGCCCCACTACAATGTATAATTGTCCTTGGATAAACATTCAAAATGAACTGGTTTGCAATAAATGTTTTCAACAACACGTTAGCTCCTTTTTTNGATGGCTTTTACAGGAAAATCAATGAGATTTTCTTTTCTCCCCTCCTCCCCTGAAGGCACTGATTCATGCTGGGCTCTGTGGAGTTTCCCAGGTGCTGGCTAGACTCCAGTACATTGCCCAGGTGGTCATTCTTCAAAGTATAGCCTGCACAACGAGCATCAAGGGGAGAATTCACATCTGAGCCCGAACCTGCTGTCATTCAACTCAATGTCCGTACACACTTGAACTTTCTACCATTGGTTACTTGATGGCAACCACAGGCTCAAAATTCCTCATGATGTCAGTCAGCATCTTAAATTTTTAGATATTGCAGAATTTGGAGAATAAAAAACTTATCTCAGTCTGAATTTAGAAGCTAGCAGTTTTCCCACAATTTTTTTGAAGCTCAGTAGAAAAACAGCTTCTCAAAAATTCTGAACAATTGTAAAGACAATGGTCATAAGGCTAAGGTGATGAGAAATTTGAGACCTTGGAGTGTAAAGGCTGTCTTTACTATACTAGGCTATACTATACTATACTATACTATACTATACTATACTTCCTATACTAGGCTAATTATAGGATACCCATTATCCTCACTTCACTTTCCAATTGAGGACACGTAACTCAAGGATTGAATCTTAGACTGTTAGACCTTGCTGATTGTCACACTATGAGGAGTACTTTCATACAAAGTTACTGGGTGGGTGTGGAGGCATTCCATCATGTATGTTCTATAAACTAAATCTTGTTGTGCCTTAAAGCTTAGACCTACCTTTGGCGGCAAAGCTTTCAGCCACAATGTCCCTCCCATGCTGTGGCACTCTTGCTTCACAACTACTCTCATCATCTTCAAAATCCTTCCAACAACCTACTTTTTCAATCATATATTTAGTCACCTTCCCTCTATTCTTCCCACTTCAAATCAGTTCTGGACTAATTTCCCATAAAGCACGTTGAGACCTTCTGTTATGTGAAAAATGCTGTATAAGTGCAATGTACGCTATGAATACTCATATCTAATTAGTGCAACTAAAAATGCTTAACAGTGTTTTCATGCATGACAACTTAAGTGTTAAAAATGCAAGGATAAGCAGGAAGAGACAAGAAAAAATAAGAATTCCTTCATAATCCTGACCTCCAAACTCAGAGGATGTCCACAGTAAAGCACTGAGACAAGCCAACAAGCTGATAATGAAAAGTGTTTGTTCTTCATTGAAGGTCTGAAATGTCTCTTGACAACAAAAAACAATATAAGAGTTCATCCTCAGTAGTCGTACTGAATTGACATAGTGAATTCCAGTGTGCTGGATAAAGAAATTGCTTTAGGTCTATTTTGCTACAAAGAGCAGTGATGATGGTGAAGGGAGGGGTGGGGTAAAGCAGAAGAATAAATACTTTAGAGGGAGCTTTGGGAACTCAGACATAAGGACCACATTTGTTTCCAAACATTCTATGGCACCCTACATCAATTATCGGCTTTTGTCACCAAAGCTTATCACAAAATGCCTTACAGGAAGGGGTCTGCAGCTGAAGGCAACAATAGCGATGCATTTGACCCTCTGAACTATGGTAACATTTCCACACCCTGCAGCTTATTATGCAAGAGTTTTGGATTATTCAGACATTGATCTAGGTGAGTAAACAACTGCTTAACACTAGATGTATTACTTATCCCATACTATTTTCTTTTAATCAACTTTTTATTTTATACGCCATTAGTAATCTTGTTTTAATGTTTAAAAACAACCGTCTGCAACCTTGTATACACCTTTATAGTGTATAGATTTTATTTTATTGAGACCTTTCTGCAGAATATTTTTGACACGGTGAGCAACCATTATATTTGAATGATTGCTTCTGCCACCCCCCCACCACCACCACACCCCCACGCCCCCCCCTCCAGCCAACACCCCCGAAAGATGATGTGGGCAGTATCTATGAAAGTCTAATTATAATACAACAATTGAGCCAAAATTGCTTTGTTTACCCCTTATTTCCTGCTCTGTGTCTTCGTTTTCGAAAATATTTATATTTTATTATCCAAATGCAATATAACATCAAAAAGACCCAGAATGGGAAGAAACATGTATAGTCAGCAGATAACAGCCTTTAATCATATAAAAAAATCCAATATTTTAGTATATCAATGCAGCACTGTGTATTTGTGAACAGAATTGCAATAAGTTAGAAGAGAAAAATTATGATGAATTTATTGCTGCTCCCAAATTTTTCCAAACTAACTACAAAGAATTAAAGGCCATCATCTCGAAAACCATAGAAATGCAAGAAATTGAAATTAAAAACAAATATTGAATGTCTGTGCTAGATGGTTTTATTACTAAGAGTGAGGCTGACTGTAACTCATCCAGTTCTACTGACAGAAATAAAAACCACAGGACACAAGCAACCATTCTGCACCCTCTATATATATGTCAAGTGAAAATGAGGCATTAATAAACGATAAGATGTGCATATATTGTAGGGGTATGATGCTATATGTCTGGGATATTCAAGATATGATGCCTTAGTCCTAAAGCTACAACTGCAGCATTGAAAATCTCAGTATATACTCGATTTGGAGCTCAATATTATAATCAGACCAAGGGTACGACATTCCTATTTTTGATTAAAACCAAGTGTAAAGCCTGTTTAACATATTTTTTTCACAAATAACTAACTGAATCCAAAGAGGGCCCAGTACTCGCGAAAGCCCTTTGTGACAAATGCCATTTTGTTAGCACTGAAATTGTGGAATTTGGGGAAACATGGCTCGACAGCAAATTCCTGAAGCTGATTTTTGGAGAAGAAACAGCAAGAGCTTGTGTACATGCAAGTGGAGAGATGCCAGCACCCTTTTGGTGGAGGAAATCAGTTCTCTCCCCACCAATAGGTAAACAATGCAGGATGTGTGGCAATACGTGACGGACAATGTCAACTCAGTCTCAGATCAATTTCAGGCGACCTGACAGGAAGTCTGGAAGAAAGTGTTCAAGTTAAAGCAAAGCACCAAATTACAGTATTAATATTTGCCATAAGTAGGACCATGGGACCCAGTGGAGTACTGTAGCCTAGTGGTTAGCAAGCTCGCATCGCAAGCAAGAGGACTCGGGTTCAATTCCCAGGCAGGGCAAAACCTTAGGCGAGTTTCTTTAAACATGCCTCTGTTTACCAAGCAGTAAGTAGGAACCCGACTGTTAAATGATTGACGGATCGCTTTCCGGGGTAATAATCCCTCAAAAAAAATTGGTCACTCAATACACGACTGTTTGGGGACACTACTGTGGGCAATTGGCTGCTGTGTTTCGCCCGCAAAATACACAGTCAATCCACTTTACAATATATTCTGTGAAGCGCTTCGAGACGTCTCAATGACAGTGTGGGATATTTAAAAACAAATTAGACAACCACATGCAGAGGAAGGATATTAGAGGGGAAACGGAAGAGCAGACAATTGGGAATAGGGTGGATGGCTTGCTTCTGGGAGAAGCAAACACAGACGACAAAAAATGGGTCGAATGATCATACATTTCCATGGCTCTAAATTGCAATTAACATTTCATGAGAGAAAACATGAATATACCACAAGAAGGATTTTTCATTGATCAAATCAATACATCTCATTTACCACTGCTCCTACTTTCAACAGCAGAATTGGTACAACAGCACAAAAGGAAGGCATTGAGGACAATAGGTGATAAACCCAGGTCTGAAGCAACTCACTCCATAGAAGGAAGAAACAGTGGTGTTATTTGGGAGGAAGATCTTGGAAGCCTGGGGGCTATTGACCTTATAATCCTGCGAAGCGCTTTGAGACATTTCGACAATGCGACAAGACGTTGTATCAAATGCAAAGATTATTATTCTTATTGTTACATGTTAACACTGCAGTTGTCAGGGCAGCGCAGCAGTGCATTTCAGTGCCCAAATGGATCCTTGTGCATTTCTGCTCTTTACAAAACAAGGACAACCCAGTGTTGTATCTGTGTATTCACCACACCACTGAGCAACAGCTTTACTGCCCCTGGTTGAAAAAAGCACCAGCACAGAGACAAACATTTTGCAAACTCTGGCGATGGCATTTGAATAGAGTATTCTCTCTCCTGTGCTGCTTTATGTACAGCTGCATTTTCGCTAAAACAAATAATGTAGGAATGTCGGGGCCTAAGATTCTTGACAATATTATGTTTTTTTGATCAAAAAATCTTGATTTGAAATGAAGTGTGATGAGTGTCTTATTGGGAGCAAAATACAAAATGGATGGATGGAGAGAACAGCTGCAATTCACAGACTTTCTGAGAATGTTGACGAGTAGGGGTGGGTTGGGGTAGAGGGTTAACAATTTTGTGGTAATAGATTCAGGTCATTTCTTTACTATGGTTTCAGCAGTGATCTACAGGTAAGTTAAGAACAGGCAGAGTTGTAATATCCCTTTTAGAATCATTGTTTTCTATTGCAAAACTTGAAGGACCAACTGTATTTGTCACACTGCTTTACAGTGTATTTGTTGTGTGCAGAAAAATACTTCATTCGTGAGGATCAGTCTCTAGCAGAAAGGAAAATAACTATTGAAGCAAGCGCACAAGGTAGGGGTCTGGTTTCTGCAATTTACTTTGCACAATATAAAGCTATAATAATATTTTCCATGCAGAAACCGTATAATGTTATATTTGTTGCAACTGCTTTCTTTTCCTGCATCTAAAATCTGTCTTTCACTGTAACACTGTTAAACCGAAAGGAAAAAAAACTTGTATCCTTGGGCTAAAAGACTTATTGGCACCCAGAAGTCTGAAGACTGGAGTTGGAGACTGTGGCTTTTTTCAAGGGCACTTTATCATTGCCTATGTTCTCAGAGGGATCGCTGAATGAATAGAGCAGGATCAGAGAGACTGAACTCCACGCCCATTCCTCTCCATTCTCCTTGGCAAGGCACAGGCTTTGCTATTTTTAGCTGCACCAGATCCTATTTTTAGGACACTACCGGTTATGAGGCATTTCTGAGCAAAAGAATAAAAATACAAAAGGGGGAGAACTCCCATTCTCATAATTTGAAACAAGCCCACAATCTGCTAACTCCGGGCACTTCATCTGCTTCCAATCTTAGAAAAATAAAGACTATTCAGAGTTCAGGGATTTAAAAATAAACTTGCCCTCTGGCAAGCAGACCAAAAATAGTGAATACAACAAGCGTTTACTGTGCGAAACAGTGACTACTAAACAAAGAGCTGTCTCTACTGGGGAAAATATAGCAAAAGCCAAAATATAAATATATAATTATAAAGCTGCATTAAACATTCTTACACACTTGGTTTCTGATGAAGGGAGATTTATCTTGCCCACTGCAACTTGGCTCATGTTATGCTTCAAGATGCAAAGTTAGGAAATAAATAGAGTCTTGATGCTATTTACGTTGACAATGTAAAGCTATGAAGAAAACCTGCTGATAACATCTGTTTGTGCACAGTACAGTAGTTGCTCAGAATGATGAAGCTCAGTTATCTTATGGTTCTGGTTCTATATCTTAGATATCTGAAAGGTGAGAGGTTGCCGATACAAACGATAGAAAGTGATATCTGTCTCCCAAAGCTCTTACGGTAATGAAGTGGTGTAACTAACGACTTGGGGTAAACCTCCTTACTTCCACAAAAGCTGATTCAGTATTCAATCCTGCCTAATTCCTCTGAACTCACAGATGCAGAAAACGAATATCATCTTTGAATGGAATGAGAGTCAGGATCCAAACAAAATATCGGGAAATATCTGTATTACTAAAGCAGCAATCTTTACCAAGAGAAACACCACCCTTTAACTATCCCCAGCTGAGCCGTCAAAACTAAGGAACATTTATGATCAGGCTGAGTGAGTGACATTTATAATCAGGCAGAGTGAGACGGATTGCAAAACTATTTGAACATATCGAACTGTGCTTATTTTTAAGAGTGACAACCATTTAGCAAAACAGGGTTCTGGTTTTAAAACCACAATAATGTGAACGGCTGCTGCTCTTCCTCTTCTGCCTCAGCTGCCAACGGTAACCATTACAACTCCACATGGAATAACCTCGTTTTGGTAATAATATATTTTAAAATAAATGTTGACTATCTGCTTCTGTTATTGTCATTACTATTTAAGCAGGAGCAAGGTGCCATTAAATCTCGCTTAAGATGCTATGGAGGCTTTACTTGATGATGGCTTCATGTATTAATTGTAAAATATTCTCAGAATCCTGACCATGTTGAAATCAAGATTTGTTGCTGTGTTTCTGCTCTATTTTATTAATTCCCAAGTCCGAAAGACTGGCACAGTATGGATTTAAACTTAAGCTTTGTATTATCTAGCCACCATTTCTTGATCCTGTTCTACCTCCTTGTTTAGCCTTGATCGTATACTACATTATTTCAACCGAGTATCGCAATGAAAAGATTAAAAGTGCAGACAACCACTTCTTTCCCTGCAGGTCATTTACTCCTGTACTGCCTAACCGCACCTTCCTTTTATGATGCCTGCTAAAACAATCCAGTTATCCAATGGTCAAAAATATTGAAAGGTTTTAAGATTATTCTGATTTTTCAAAGCCAATAAAGTAAACGTTAATAAAACCTCTCCACAGTTTTGAATTGCATTTATTTATTTTTTTGCAAAAGTTGCTGGAAAGCCTTCAGATAGCCAGAGTTTTAGAAATGTATTATCAGAGTAGGAATCCATTAGCATTTGACCTCCGCAAATAATTAACAGAGATTTCATTCATCTCGTTCAGAAGTTGTTACCAGGTGACTGAGCTGGAGCATGATGTAGAGCAAGCTGCTGGGCTGCTAGATTTGACAGGGATTACACAGACTAAATCAGTCAGGAAGATGGGATTGCTGGATTTCTCTCAGATATAAAACACTGTGCATGTGGCATGTCACGTGTGTGTGCGTGCGTGTGTGCTTTGTGTGTGTGTGTGTATTATTCAGCTTGTCCCACCAGAACGCCGTATTCTGCACCACTCTTGGTAATCATTCCCATACAGTAGTCATAAGTGTGCATCCTGTGTTTCCTTTAATTTATTTGTTATTATTATAAAAGTGGATTTTCCAGGATAAACAAGCACATTAACTTTAGAACAATTGTACTGTTCACCGTTACTTCATGCTCTCCAGGAGCACTGGTATCATTTTAAAACAAAATATGTAAGAAAGATATGGCAGAACAACATATCCTGTGTACAGTTGAATGCTCAAACACCAAACAGCCACCCCCACCCCACCTAAAATTTTGAAAAAGATCATGTTGCTCATAAATGGTGGTTTCACTTCAAGCCATATAACAGAATGTACTGTACATTCTGGTCCTAAATAACAGCCTGAACCACCATCCCTGAACAAGGGTTTCATTGATACTCCTGCTGTGTTTTTTTTGTAACTAAAAGTCACAGGGGATTAATGCCACTCTATATAATATTAAAAAGATTCTAATTGAGGCTTAGCAAACCTCTGCACACAAGCACATGCTACATACAGATTGAATCATTTTTCCTACTTCTGTGTTTGCAGACACTACCAAATGGCTACATAAAATGGAGAGGACAGAAACTATCAGGAAAATAGCTGCTGTCTAACTATGCAAAGAAGTGAATTCTCTCGGATCGAGAATACAAAAAACCTACCATAGATAATTAATTAATTTTCCTTGTAGCCATTCTTTATCAGCACCAGCAAAGTGGAAGCGGATTAAAGAACGATGCACATTGATATTGCCGTTGTTGGTTTTGGGATAATAGTTGTAATAGTAATAGCTGCCCTACCACCGGGAGCACGACTAATAAAAATAATCAGCTCAGTGTCTTGTTCTACATTTTTTTTTACATTTTTAAAACATCCTGCATTCACACCCCTGTTATTCTGCAGACTAAGGCTGTAACTGCAGACTGATCTCATTTCCCTGGCACTCCATGACTATGACAACGGCCACTTCAGCTCATCTAGCAGAAAACTCCCAATTGCTTATCTTAGTAATAACATAAAAGTATGTTAAAATTTGATTAACTGTGATAATAGCCATGTGTTAGCGTACACAAAGTACGCTTCAAAGACCTTCTGTAACACATTTTGCACTGTGAGAATAATAGAGAGAGGTGATAGTGTGTGTGGGGAGGGTGACACCTGCTCTGGCTTTTGCACATTGTTGTAGCCTGATAATGCAATGCCATGCATTACTCCACTATCCTGCATCCTGACGGAGGTTTCAAATAAAACATGCAAGTCTGAGTCTCTTGGTATTTCAAGCAACGGGTCAGTATTATTTTTGTTCTCCCAGTGACCCTCGTCTGCATTTGTTCCACACTATACGCCACAAATTCTTTCTAGCATGATCATAAATAAGATTGGAGTCTAAATTAATGTTAGCATTGGAACTAGGAGTTTGTATTGGTGCACTGCAGGACACTGGATTGCATTGCTACTTATAGCTTGTGTGACGATTGTGAGCCTGCTTCATTGCTGATCTAACGATGCTACTAAATTTCTATTACAAAAATATATGGGAGTGTTTTTCCCTAATTGGATTGCAGTTGAAAGAAAAAACAGTTGTTGGACAGGAATGTTACCCTGGCATGCTTCCTTCCATTGCCATGGTCTTATGACTAACACAGTCCCTTTGGCCAATTGAAGCCACATTAAACAATTATTTAAATGTTTATAAGATGCTGCACAATAATATGATGCAAATAAATGTAAAATGCAACTTTTGTGCTCCAGTGCAAACGGGCAGTAAGATACTGATGAGACAAAATATATTTTCTAAAAGGCCCCCGATGTTTGTCACATATCCTGCAATTAACGTAGCACGAATTGACAAAAGGTTAAAAGTAAAGGACAGAAGACACAATAATTCTACATTTAAAGAAATCCTTAATTAAATTACCTTTATGAATCTGGAGGCATGTTGTGCAGTTCATTATCATGTACACTAATTTATTGATGTTTGTATTGCAAACAATATCGAATGTTAACGGTTACAAATTCAAGCCCACGAACGTACCATTTTGCATTTGTAGATTTTAGTGCTGAAATCGACAGAGATCTGATGTTATGTGGCATTTTTGTGGCTGTTCAGTTCCCCCCAAGTAGAAACCTTTTCAATCTGTCTAAACATGTCTGAAGAGCTTTTACAGGGCTTTGCACCAATGTAGCCGCACCACTAATTATGAAGCAAAGGCATGCTAATTACACAGAGCTTCAGCTAATGTAAAGATCTGCTTTAAACACCCACGCATGCTGCTGAGCTATTTCCTCTACCCATGGAACTTGCTGTCTTTGGTATGAACACCAGGCAGCTAGTTTTATGAGGAAACTATACACAAATCACCTGAAGAGTAACTACCTCTTTCTTACAGTAAAAATACTAAAAGAAATTGAAACCTGAGGTTGCTACGCAACATCACTGTAGCAGTTCCTGTGGCAAATATGTTGGCTGAATACTTCTAATTACTAAAAAAAATCTTCTGTCTTTTATATGAGTGACTTTATGTTGGCATGTGTTCTGTCTAACTTTATTTTTCTGTTTACCTCCCTCTAATTGTTCCACCTCCCCTTCTGAAGACTTTGAATTTTCCTGGAGCAGATTCTTAACTACTGGTACCTTTCCTCTTTCCCCAGTACCTCACTCAAGTGGCTGTTCTTCATGTGTAATCCAGAAGCTGAGTGTCAGCAGGTTGTTTAGTTAACGGATCATCTCAGTCAAGCCCAATCCTGTCCTCACCCAATGTCCACATGTGCACTTTCCAGTACGAATCACAAACTGGCTGTATCTTCTCCTTGCAATTCTCCTTCTCAATTGCACTCAAGCCAACTTTAGCAGCCCAAATACCAACCTGGCTGAGATTAACTAATTGAAAATCAAGACTGAGACCTTTCACATTTCTAAAATTCAGTTGCACAACAGGTTGAGAGCCATTGAGAAGAGCCTCCTTTGTCTACTTCCAATGTCATAAAGCAGAAATGTGCCTGCATACAGACAGTCACTACATTCAACAGCAATTACAGTAAAGTGCTTTTGGAGGTTTCAACACAATAAGATACTATAAAAATGCAAGGTCTTTCTTACTCTCCCTTATTACAAAATATATTAATTAGTAAAATTGCTCACAGACAGAGAAATTAGCATAATATGTTCGCAGTCACGAGGTGATGCATGAGGAAGTGCTACACATTACAGCTGGAACTTGAAGCACTCTGCAACTGTACTTAAAATTATATTACACTTATGCTCTGCTTTCAGGAATTCTGAATGCGCAAGACTGGATAGTCACCTTGCCGTTCTTGTTATGTTAACAACAGTGAAACCTCTTTAACTGCTCTTCAGTTGGTCACCCTCTTCTTTCTATTGGCAGTAACTAACTGTTATTATCAGAGGCCAAAACCCTACAATAAATAATCTGAGACAATAGTCAATTGGACTCCATCATAACTCACGGCACAATGCATTTATTCCATGCTGTTTTTATTCAGTTCGAGAAAAATATAAACTTATAATCGAATCTCGGACTTATATAACATTTGTATGTGCTCGAGCACAATAGATTAGCATCCAAGTAACTCGTTGCTTTGGCAACATATAAGTCAAGTTGGATAAAAGGCTTTATACAGAGCACTATGAAAGCGCCAGTTTTTCAGCAATCCCATCCTACATGAGTGTGGAATAAAGCTTCCATATCTTCTATTTCATTTGCTTTAGCCTGCCATGGGAATCACAGCTCTTTATTACAATTTGGCAGCTTTTACGGTCTTGAATGCAACTAATCATTATCACTAATGCACATGTCAGGGCAAATCTTACCTCGACAATATCTGAATTTGTTCGACTCTCATGCGGCTCGTTGTACTCTGTATATTTCAGAAGCACTTTGTCCATATCAGTGCTGGCATACTGGAACAATTTGTTTGTGCTGTTAAAGATGATTAGAGCAATCTCACAGTCGCACAGAACACTTAGCTCATAGGCCTTCTTCATTAACCCAAACTTCCTCTTTGTAAATGTCACCTGCAAGAGACAGAAAAGCACATTAAAGACCAAGAATTATAGTCTAAAGTGGTCAATGTTATCACTGTTCAGCTAGGATCCTCGAGATGTGAAGAGCTGCAGAGGGTTGGCTTAATTACATGTTTCAGAAAAGTTCAGGAAAATCAGAAGGCTGTGGGTTTGAGCCCCACATCAAGATTTCAGTTCTTAATATAGACTGACTCCATGTGCAGTACTGAGGGGGTGCTGCATTGTTTTTGAAGTGTCATCCTTCTGATGTGACATTACAATTAATATTCATTCCTGAACCAAATTCCCCATGCAGCAGATTCATTTGTTCATCTCCTTGTATTGGTGGGAACATACTGATGTGGATTAGCTGTCACGTTTGCTTATGTAACAACAGTCACTATGATTCAAAGTAACTTGTTCCAAGAAGCACTTTCTGAGATGTTTTAATGTGTTAAAGCACAATACCAAATGCAAGTATTATAATTACAATTACAACTGTTACATACTGCTGCAATGAGTCCAGCAACGAGGGTTACCGAGCATAATACTACAAATGTTCACACAGCAATTGATCTCCTGTCCATTCCCACTGGTGAGAAGAGGTGGGCTCTTTCACGAATGCAGATGTCATTGTTTATCTATTTCTCTCTTACTGTTGGGGCTGTTATAAGCAACATTCATGACAATGGCCAAAAACCTGTAATGTCTAGTATTGGTTGTAACTTGTGCTGTTCCCCAGTGACTGTTGCTTATGGAATATCAAGAAGAACAAATGTGTATTGAGTGAGAGGAGAAAATTTGTCTTGGATCCAGCTCAATTCAACCTGCTGTGAGAGACTCGTAGAGTATATTTCAGACTAACTATTTTTGTGATCCCATTCATCATCTTCAGATAACATCTGTACATTCCTTGCCTGTATGTTGTGTGTTTAGCTATCAATATTATTTGTTTTTTAGCAGGCGCATCTGACAATGTTATCCAGTGTAAATTAACCACTGGTCTGACGGGAAATATGTCTGGACGGTTGTACTTCATGCAATTAAAATCAGGTTGTTTGGAAATCAGTAGTCAGCTTTGGTCTTGGCCAGCTATTGTCTAGATTAATTGGCTCTTCACTTCATTGTGTTTTTGGGACACAGATGTGCATAACATGGTTGCCCCGTGTACTTGCAAAAAGCATTTCCTACACAAGACAGCGGTTGCTGTGAAGTGTCTCGAGATGTTTTGACATATGTGTACAAAAAGCTCTTCTTCTAATCTGATGTTTTTCATGTTTGTGGTCCAAAATTGAGGAGAAAAAAAACAGAACAAATGGCTGAATAGACTGAGGCCCATATGATGCTCCTGTGGCCTTTATACACGTGGACGAAAGTTAAATATATGGGCTGTTTCCAAGTATTTTGTGCTTGTTGTCCAGTCTGACCACAGCACAACAGCTATTTAATACATTTGACCATGTATTAAAACAACAACTTTAAAGCAAAATCCAATTCTAGATCTGGAATTGTTTTTATAAAAAAAAATTAAAAATCATACTTTCTCATTTGACTCCGAACAGATCACTGCACCCAAGAGTTTTCTTGCTGTCATCTTTGTAAAATTGCAACAAATCACACACACAGGCTCGCTCACACTTCCAAGCCTCCCACTAATTGGCAGAAATTAACTCATGTCTGCTTCATGTTTCTTGTTACATACTTTTTTTTTACATAAGAGTTAACTAATCAGGAGAATAGTTATTGGATCACATTCTAATTAGGTGTACAATGGGTTTCATTCTGCACTTGATGCACATAATGAACTAATTTGAATGGTGTACCAGTCAAAACATTTCTTAATGCTGGACATTGTGATACCATAAAGTGAACAAATTGAAGGGACCTTCAAATCACTAAAGTTGCACAATTGACAGGGTATAGTGCACCTGAAGATCATCACAGGAAAATACATCTGACGTTTGGGTTCAGTAGTCTGGATTTATTATGGCTTTGAAAAGGTCCAACATTAGATCTCCAGGAAGATCAAAGCCAAGGACATATCAATGCCAGGCCAACTCATCATGACATTGCCAGGAGTACAGATGCTTTCCTGCTTCCCCAACAAAACAGAGCAGCAGAAATGATTGTATTCCTACCTTCTTAAACAGTGATAACTTGGAGAGACCATCCCTCCACTTAACCTTTAAGCCATTGTATAGAACATGCTAATATGCATATAATATATATATATCTATAAACATTTCGAAAACAGTATCTTTGGCCCTAGCTATAGACATGTGATTCTCCTTACAAATACTGGCAAGGTAATGCCTAATATGTTTTTATAGATGTGCTGAGCAACATTTGTTCTCACCAATTTGCTTTTACAGAGCAGGCACGCCTGAATCAGAAGCTGCCTGAATTGGACTAAATTCAAGCAGATCCCACTGGGCTAATTTAGGTCACTATTGGTAAAAATTTAGATTGTGCACTCATCTCAGGATTGAATAATGTGATATGGCATGCTTTTATTGGGAAAGATAACTTTGTGATTATAACAGAAAATGATCACAATAATAAGAAATGCTATTGATCACTGTAAAACATACTGTGTTGGACAAGTATTATACAAGCAGAAGAAGTGAAATGAAATGTAATTAATTCCAACAATGCTGTTTGTCCTTAGTTAAACGATACCTCACAAAATCTTCCCAATACTGCAGTGTTAAAGTTATAAAATTCTAGTATTCAAAGTCTGAGGACTTTGTTCTCTAATCGGTTGCATTATCCTCTCTCACAACACTTTATTTATCTCCACCTCCCTTTAAAGCCTGGCTTACTGAATACTGTAAGTGAATGTGACATGACATGTGTCACGGGGATAGATCCCCTTATGTGTGACCGTACCTGACCCAGATGGGTTTTGTTATCTTGTAACCTTTGCTAATACCCTGTACAGACTATTGCTGACACGAGTACCAAAAAGGTGACACTAAAACATCAATAAACACCTCCTCCCCCTGGCTAACCTTGGCGTGATCTAAGTGGATACCTCCGTTTGTTAGCACTCCAATTTGACATTGCATACTGCATTTACTCATTGCTCATATTCAGTCTTGTTAGGCAAGAATTCAACTTTCAAAACATTTCAAAAATACAATTATAGTTCGAGTTACAACATGGTCTTTGCTGACAGTGAACATATTTGTCATATCCAAAAATCTTCTGTATATGCGGTTAGTGGGCATATTTCCAATATTCTTGTGTATTGACTACAGTTGAACATTTAAAACTGGGTTTGAAAAAGGAACTAAATAATATCCTGGAAATTAAAAGGATTCAGGGTTATGAGCTGAAGAGCTAGATGTGTCGAAGGATCATTTAAGAAATTGGATGGATAGACTTGATGGACCAATGCTTCTACTCTCAGAAACTGTTGCTATTCAATACACATTACACTTGCATCCTCAATATATTTTCATGGATCACAATTTGGGTATTATTACCATGAGGCAACTCCTGAACCACTTGCAAAACTAATTTAAAGTTCACTGTGGATTCCGTTCTGACTCTATAACTTATGGTGAAACAAAGTGTGAGCCATCAGATGAACCCCCAGAATTTCCTAAATGGAATATTCACAATTTTTAACCTTTATTTAAAACAATTTACCAGAAGAATCAACCGTTTAAGTTCTCCTCCTGATAAATCAGGCTTCCGCTCCAGAATAGACTAGTTATGTTTTGCAACCATCTCAAGCCTTGGCATGCTACAGACATCACAGGGCAGTAACACGTGTTGCAGAATATCCTGGAAAGTGTAGCTTGCAGGGCTTTTTCAAAGCTTTTCTGTGGCAACATTTTTTGTTCTTGCAGCACTTTTCTATTCATTGATGGCCAGTTGTCAGAAACTGTGGCTGTGGCTACAAGACACTTGTGTACAATGGAAATGGATTATGAGAAATCACATTGCTTTTAAAACTGTGTTGATTCACGTTTTCCACACTTCATGATATTTTACATATGGCAGCTATGTGCAATGGAAGTAATGTTGCAATGTTTAATCATATCTCCCTCCACCCCCCCACACACAACACACACACACCTCTCCCAAGAAATGTTTTTTTGAAGGCAAACCCCNAAATATTCATTCCACATGTTCAGGTCCTGGATCAAATTTGAATGTCTTTCTAAACCCATGCTTTTCAGGTCATATTGATATTTGCTTGTTTAAATTTCTGTACGCTGTGGCATTCAAAATATGCAAATCATTTTAAACTGGCCACTCAATGGACCACAGTGGTGATTTCTGGTCCTGTGCATTTCTATGTTCACCTTCTATTGAAGAAGTGAGACTAATGGCAATAACTGGCTGACCTGTTTGCACTATGCTAGCCATTGCTTCACAATCATTATGTATAGCTGTGACTGGGTGAAAGAATACGAGGTTTCTGAAAGCAACAAGTCGGAAAAATGCCACAAATTCTCCACATTGCAATACAAATTTGCAGATAAGTTATGGAGAAAAGAAATCCTTTTGAAAACAAGGTCCGAAGTCCCTCTCTGTAAATGAGTTAGCTTGATCTAATGAAGGAAAAGTATTTCAAATTTTCAATTTAACTGTGGGACTAGACAAGATATTATTGTCTGTCTCTCATTTATTTTGCAGATGGTTTCATAGTTACCCTGTGTTCTGTATCTTTCCAATTTACAATGCTTTTAGTTTGGGATATATTTTTAACTCTATGATGGGAGAGGGAAAGGTAAAGGGATAAATAAGTCTTATGTCTGGAGGTCTAGTTGGGGAAGTTCAAGAAATGTTGGGAGATGCGACTACGGAGGCATTATATGTTTGCAAATGTTTACGTGTACCTCCCGCTTTCATTGCATTTTTTTCCCTGTAGAAAAAAATTACATAAAATTAAACTCATTTAAATATTAAATATAAATAATCTGAGCAGACAGTACTTTTGTTTAGCATCTTATCTGCCTTGTTGTGTCAGCCTACCTACATAAGGACAAAGTCCTGGCATAGATATTACTATGTCTGAATTTAATACCAGCTAAATAGCACAACAAAGAAAATTTCCCAGTTTTGCCTCTCCAGCCCAATTGGCATTGTGACCATTGATTTGGTTTTCATTTTGTCACTGGATGCTAGTGATCTGTTTCCTTTCTGAATCTTAAAGATTCCCAATGAAAGGGTTAAGGATTCACAATGGAGGGGGAGGGGGTGTTGGGAATGGAATAGTCTGAGGGATCAGCTGAAAGCTGCAGCAGACAGTTGCTGCCTCAGAGAAAATGCATTTGAAGACCAATTCAATGTAATATGAGAATGGTGAAATGAGCTTTGCTTCTTCTTCAATCCAGGAACTGCTCATCTGCGTTTCGTCCACAAATATACAGTCAATTCACTTTACAGTATATTGTGTGAAGAGCCTTCAGACGTCTTGAAGACGTGAAAAGCGCTACATCAAATGCAAGGATTATTATTATTACTATTTTCCTTTAAAATGTGCAGTTTTGTAAATCAATTTTGCACACCAGGCCTTATGCTACTCCTTTACAAGTGAAAAAAAGCCTCGGAATAGAAAACGGTCTTAAACTCATCAAAGAATAAGAGTCCATGTTCTGCTGCCAACAGTGCATCAGCTTCAGGCTTGATGGCATGAGCTCAGTTGCCTACAAATACGTAGTCACTACACTTTACAGTAAGTCCTGTGAAGCACTTTGAGATTTATAGCTCTATAGCACCTTATAATAATCCTTGCATTTGATATAGCGCTTTTCACGTCTTCTAGACGTCTCAAAGCACTTCACAGAATATGCTGTAAAGTGAATTGACAGTATATTTGTGGGCGAAATGTGGCAGCCAATTAATAATAATAATCCTTGCATTTGATATAGTGCTTTTCATGTCTTTTAGACGTCTCAAAGTGCATAATTGCGCACAGTAGTGTCCCACAAACAGTCGTGGATTGAAAATGACCAATTTATTATTTTTTTGTTTTGAAGGTATTAGGTGTGTAGAGTAAGGATACTTGCCCAAGGTTTCGCACCTTGAGCGACTGTATAAAAAAATGGACTAAGTTGCTTTAAAGTTTATAAACCACAAATCAGTGTTAATTCAAGTATGATATGTTTCTAGCAACCACAAATACTGAATCACCACAACTAAACGGACATATTCATCTTAAACACTTAAATAATACTTTAAGTCATAAATCCATCTAATGCTAAATTACCTGACCTGCAAGTCAGACTTTGTGGATTTCTCAGTCAATAACTAACTTTTCAGATTTGAATGGAAACAGGAATAATCCTACAAATAAGCAGAGTGGTAACTCAAAAGACCCAACGGACTGTATGAAGACTCCCGTAACCTCAAAGTTGATCAAAAATTAATTCATGATTGTCCGATTCATCTCCAAATCACCATTATTCAAACCTGGTCTCCTGCCTTCTTCAAACATTCACAAATCATCCACAACAATAAACTTCTTATACTTCCCAAATATATAATAGCCAGACCAAATGACCAAAATGTATACTTTTCTTCATAGTTTACCTAGCCTCCAAAACTCTGGTCCACCATGCCAATTCTTAAATATCAAAATATTTCTCTAGTTTACAGCAACAAAGTTCCTTTCACAATCAGCACCACAATCTGTTCACTTTATTCACGTAATCTCTTTATATATCTACTGATTGGCATTGGTGCTGTTAACCACTGTACTGTGTAAACACTTGGCACTCTGTAATTATACATATGTACAGCATCAAACAATTTGTATATTTACTCATTAGTTTGAAACCGTTTGATATCTGTTCCTGATCACCGTTTGCTTACAAATATAGTCACTACACTTCACAGTAAATATTCTGTTTTGTAATGGTTCAACAATGTGATACAAAGTGCTCCATCAAATGGAATGATTATTATTTATTATTAAAAGAATAATAGCATTGTCATTGTTTTGCTGTAGAGGGCCTACAAATGTAACATTTGTTCACCTGTTGGTTTATCATACAGAGTATTTACTTTTCCTCTGGTCACATAGTCCAAAGATAGTGGTTAGCCTTTTCTGTTTTAATTTTTTGAAAGTAGTACAATCTGGTTGAATAATTGGGTATGTTTGTATGCACTTGAGTGTCTCAGATGTATCCATCCAATGTCTGCTTTTGCTCAGTAACACTGGAGTCAGTGCTGTGAAGCAGGCAGCCAACATATTGTCCACACCTTCAGAAACTGCAACCAATTGTTTAGGTCTGGTTTTGTTCAAGGACAAACAACCAAACAGGCAATAGGTCAACTCTTTGCTATCACAACAGCCTATCCTTACACCATTAACTAGTAACAAGCTAGACTTCTGTGACTCTTAGCAGACATCATTTCATCGTTTTTGTTCTTACTAATTAGAAATGTTTCCTTGCTCCAAAATCCATATTGTTGTTCCCCAACATAGCACATCATGGTGGAATTCTATTGAATGTTGGAGCCAAGACATCCTGCAAAGCACTATTTAAAGAGTTTACCCAAGAATGGCTCAAGACCACCTACGTGAAACAGGATTTATATTTCCTGGTTTCTTTTTCACATTATGTCTACAGGTATGCATTAGGAATCATTATGGAAAAACATGTTTGTCAAGGCAACAAAAAACAAGCTGTGCCTCAGCTAAAGGTCAAAGAAGAGTTCATTCCCTCCCGAGTAAATGGTCAGGAAGCACATTTGTCTGCATTTCCTGTCATAACAGGAAGAATGTAACTTCTTCCCCTCACAATGGCTTCAGTTCTGCTTCCCGCCTCTTACACTCCCTCAGGGCCTCCAAAAGAAGCTGCAGAATAAAGAATAAATGCAGCCTGCAACAATCAGATACTGGTGCACATCCAAATTCTGCTGCGTCTGTTAACATTTAATATTTATACATCTTTTCAGCACAACACATTTTCTGTGGTATATAGCAGCATAATTTAATAGTGGTAAAACTGTTCTAAAAAAATTATATTGATAAATAGCTTTAATAATAGAAAAATACTGCTGCTATAAAAAAGTTTATTTGCTTGCTGAGAATCTTTCTTGCATTCTTCTTCGAAGTTTTGTGGTGGCAATTATTATATTTTATGAGTGAAGTTGCTTGTTGTTCTTTATTATGCTCTTATAATACCAGCACTTCACACTTTCCTGATTTGCTACTGGGATGGGTTTATGCTGTTATATGTGATCCTACCACACAAATTAATCAATGTTACTTTAGTGTTGCTTAAAATTTAGGTAACTTTTTATTCCCGATACCAGTGCAACTAAACAGTGTTAATACTGTGATGCTCATGATATTTCACAGCAATGTTAAAATGTATATTTTTAACCCTATCATCAATCAGGAGCAACGGAATTTCACACATCACTGTGATAAGATGAGATAGGAAAATATTCCTTGAAGTATTGGAAATGTACAGTCATTAAATTCTGAATATTAATTTGGCTTTGTACAGCCAAATAAAGTAGGAGTTCAGCATTTCAGTGCTCGGGCTGTGCATAGCCTAGAGAAATATTAGATATGATTTGTATTGCACGTTTTGCGGCTTTTATAGACAATTCATTAACAACAATATTTCAAGTGAGTTAAACTGGTCTTTCCCAACGTAAAAGGCCTATATAAGTACAATGTGTTGTTAAATGGGGGCTACCACATACCACTTGCTAAATATAGCAATTTTTTTTTGGGGGGGGCTGTTTACAATGGATTTCCCATCTTAATATTAAAAAAAACTCATTATTGTTAATGATCAGTGCATCATGGACCTCATAATAGTTTCTTCGTTAAAACACTTTTTAAAAAATGTTTTGATTTACTTGTGTCTTTAAAATCATTGTGTTGTTGGGTTGGAGAGTGACAAAGAAGCTAAGCAGTCCATAGTAATGTGGCTTAAGAGTCTATCTCACAATAATTTGTGACACTAAAAGCTAAGACCAAGTTCCCAACAATCTCCCTGTTAAGAGCAATGGGCAGCAGATGTTCTGGAATCTCAGGCTGAGTACAAATTTATCTCATGTTTCAGCAACCCAGCCTTGAAAATGGAAAGAAAATGGTGGCATTACCATCTAAACAATTCCCACTAATGGTACTGAATTTTTTGGCATTTCAGCTTCTCAGCATGATGGAAGCACCATACAGAGAATGTTCAGCATTTCAGAGTCCTCCAGAGTGGAAAGACGTGGGTTTGTAATGCCCATGATTTCACACACATTGAGTTATTGATGTCAGGGAAGTAATCATGGGGAGATTGCTAATAGAGGCTGGGCGTTACCTACCGAGAGGAATGGAAAATCCAACAGAAAGAGGGAGAGAGAAGGAAATGGAAGGTGCAATCACAGTGCGGTATTAGGCAGACACTTCCTCGGTGAGATGAACAGAAAAAAAATCAATGATAAAGGAACAAGAGAGGAGAGGAAAGGAAAACCAGAGAGAGAGAGAAAGAGCAGGCAAATCAGTGAGTACAGGAAAATCAAATAGATATGTTATTAAAGGAAGCTGATAAACACACACTTCCTCCGTGAGATGAACGCAAAATCAGATAAAGAGGGTGAGGAAAGGAAAATCAGAGAGATAAAACAAAAAAAAATCAGAAAGAGACAAAGAAAAAGAACTGCAATGGTAGGAAGGTGACAAGAATCCAGACACTATTCTCCTCCCCACCCCTACACTCCGCCCCCACACACCCATGAGGAACAGAAATCAGAGTGACACACACACATCCCAGAGTTACTCATATGAAGCTACCAATGATCAGTTACAGAACACATGCAGCAGCCTGGAAACAGGAGCCTGCCAACTCTCAGTTGTGGGCGGTGTGTAGGAGGGGAGACAAAAGAGAGGAGGAAAAGGGAGAAAAATAGTCCTGAACATAATTAGAATACAACTTTAATTTAACTTTAACCCAATATTGTCGCAGTGTGTTACGCTAGTAGAATTTAATGTTTGAAATCCAGCACAACTGATCTTATAATGAGGCCAATGTATTTGAGTATTTAGGAGTCCTGTAGCTCAGTGGTTAGAGCACTCGCTTTGCAAGCGAGAGACCTGAGTTCAATTCCAGGCAGGGCGAAACCTTGGGCAAGTTTCCTTACTCCACACGCCTAATAATAATCCCTCCAAAAACCAAAAACAATAATAAATTGGTCATTTTCAATTCTACGACTGTTTGTGGGACATTGCTGTGCGCAAATGGCTGCCGCGTTTGCCCACAAATATACAGTCAATTCACTTTACAGTGTGTTCTGTGAAGCGCTTTGGGACGTCCTCCCGACGTGAAAAGCGCTATATCAATGCAAGGATTATTATTATTATTATTATTATTGAGTGATTTGCATGGATAACAGTTCTGATGCACTGATTTTTTTGATATATTTTGAAACAAAAATTATATTGGCCTTATAAAGGAATAACACTACCATCTGCTGCATAGAAACCATATCAAAGGTTTTTAAATATGGTGCTCCTTAGGTTTGCATTTTACCTTCTTTTTTCCAACTTGCCTGGGGGTTCACAGACTTCTTTTTAACTGGGAAGACGGGATGGTTCAGGTCATGCACTGCTAAAGTTCCTATTGACTGGATTGTTTCTATTTGAGGGCTGGGGGATTGGGGCAAATGGCTGGAGACAGTGAACTGTAACCCATAACCCCACGACTTTTATTTTCACTCTGCCTTCTGTCTTCATGCAAAAGGACATGATTCTGTATTCATGTAAAAAGCCCCATCTCTCATATTGTTTTCTGTTGGATAATCTTCTGAATTGTTAGTACAGATTTTGACTGCCAGACTGAAAAAAGCGAAAGGTGAAGGATGGAACAGACAAAGAGACAAAGCACTCAAAGGAACTTATTAGTTTGTGGCGCTAATTTTAAAGAGATCTGTCACAGTGCACAAAGACTGTGAGGGTGCTGATTAAATAGCTATCACTGAGGCAGCCGTTGGTTCTGTCAAAATGTGTTCAGATATAAATAGCTGCAAAGAGAGCTGAAATTAGTTGTGAAACCAGCAGTTCAGGGTATCGGGGGTCAGCAGGACCCCTCTAGGCCTTCCTGTAGCTGGTGACTTCCTCTCAGGGTATTTCCCTCTCCTCCTAAAGCTTTGGCTGCAACCACTTGACTAGTGTCTTTCAGCAATGATAAGCTATCACGTGACAGACCATGCAAATGCCAATCACATTTGGTGCATTATAACACAGGAAATAAAATAAAGACATCAATGTCCCGTATTGTGGGTCATTTTTAAACTTCTCACTGGATTAACAACAACATGACTTGTTCCTTCAACAAGTCTTTAAAAGTTGAAAGTATTAATTTGGTAAAATATTACATTAACTAAATATAATTATAAAGCTCAATCAGTAAATGTCAGCATTATTACTGTTTAGTTAGGTTATCAACATGTTTAAAACTTTTAAAAGTTATTTTTTCTTTGTAATTAAATCGGCAATTTATTATTAATAATACAATCAACTTCCTGGGCATTGTATTTAATGAATAAATTCAGATTAACTGTCCATTCACCTTGTGGCTTATGGTGGGATCTTTGTGGTATCAAAGGCTGCAGTGTTTGGCTTCATAAGCAGTAACTACACTTAATAGGTGGTAATTCCTTATGAAGATTTGAGATGTTTCAGTATAAAAATGTTTCAGTATATAAAAATGCAAATCTTTATTCGCTTTTAGTATCTGAGCCTAAAGCGTCAGCAGGCTTCTTAGTTATGGCTGGGAGTAACATTACAGCTGAACTTGATCTTTAACAGACATGCATTTTCCAGAAAGGGCCGCTTGCTGATTTTCTCCTTCCTACCTCAGGAGTGCCAAGGCCATTTGCAATTGTGCCAGCTGAGATCAGCCGACAGCACAGACCAAAGATTGAAGTTACGACCTTCTGGTCTACATGGCTGAGAACCACAATGTCTTTACCTTCAAGTCATAGAAAAACGGCTCAGAAATATGTCTCAATAGTCCACAGGAATAACAACTTGTATTTGTATTCAAGTAAAATAACCGTTTGGACACTCTGAATGCTTCAATTAAACAAATTAGCAATTAACCGCTTTAGGATGTCCCAAAGACGGGATAAGGCGCTATATCTATATAGCCTGGCCAGAACTGGTGAGATTGGGATACGGAGTTTGGGTAAGTGTGTGGGCAGCAGAGTTCTGAATGAGCTGGATTTTTTGAATAGTGGAGCTGGGGAGATCAACTGTCAGTACATAGTACATAGTACATAGGAGTCTTGTAGCTTAGTGGTTAGAGCACTCGCCTTGCAAGTGAGAGACCTGAGTTCGATTCCTGGCAAAGTGAAACCTTGGGCAAGTTTCCGTACTCTACACACCTGATAATAATCCCTCAAGAAAAAAAATTGGTCACTTCAATCCATGACTGTTTGTGGGACACTGCTGTGCGCAATTGGCTGCCGCGTTTCGCCCATAAGTATGCAGTCAATTAACTTTACAGGATATCTGTGAAGCGTTTTGAGACGTCTAGAAGACGTGAAAAGCGCTATATCAAATGCAAGGATAATAATAATATCAAATGCAAGGATTATCATTATTAAACGTCCAGGTTAAAACTGGGCCAGTTACTACTGTATGATGGTAAAAGCACTCATTTATAAGTCAATGCAACTGATTAACATTTCTAATAAAGCCAACTTAATTCACAATGATTCTGTGGATAATTTTAATAGGGAATCCTGTTAAGTGGCCTTCTATTGTAAACTTTTCATTACCAAAATTCACCCTCTTTTGGGTCTCCTTTCCCAAGCTACGTTTCATTAAACTGTATGACCCAGAAACAAGCAGATGGACTGGTCCTAGATTTCTTTCTGTGATGCTTGATCAATGGGCACTAGGAGGTGCACAAGAGCACTTTGACTTGTATTTCCTTCCCTCCATATAAGGATGAGTCTTGCTTCTATTCGGCGCTTCCCTTAGATAGGCTGAATTTGGAAACTTATCAACAACAACGACTTGCTAACAAGTTACATTTGTATAGCACTCTTCACCAGCACTGCGTCTTGGAGCGCTTATCAGGTGGGCGATTCTCAGAACTGTGACTCAAAGCTATTTTTTGGAACATCCTTTTTTTACCATTAATTTTGCTCTGTGAATGGCTGGCTAGAGGTGCAATTCAAGCAGGGGAAGCTGAACAAGGTGATTTGGGGCCTTATATTTGATAAATTACTTGGCTTTCACGCAGGGGCACAGCTGAGAAAAAAAGTAAACTGATCGAGGTGAGACATGTTCACATGATAGGACTTTATAGCCTTCATAGAACATGAACTTGTGCCTTGTCAATCCAAGAGAAGGCCTTGACTTGCTATCGCTCAGCCATTCAAAACATTTGTTGTTTTCAGGGAGGAGTAAATTGCTGCATTCTCACACTTAGTAGAAATTCTGGTTTAGTCTGCTTGCAAGTTTCAGTCAACGAACAAATTGTTCTTTGAATTGAAGGGAAGGGAATAGTATGAAAACATATTTAACCAGCACTCTGCACACATATGGATTACCAACCATACGCACAATTATTAACAAATATGTTAATTTCTGAACTGCAGGCTACTGATTTCAACAAAGCGTCAGGAAGCTACACATGTTGCACAGCAAGTCGCTGAACAATTGTGGAACAACATTAACTGATTTCTGTTCCTTGAGCAGAATCTACACTCACATACTACAAATTAATTGCCTGCGCATCAGAGATCTGAGCTTTTGGTCAGTCTTTTACCACATTGTTCCTCCATGTTTCCATGTAACTTTAAACAACTTTACAAGTAAGCATGGAATGAGAAAAGGCTATTTTGAGTTCACATTGTTCATTCAAAGAGGACTCTAGGAGGGACTTCACCCCGTTCACTGGGTCTTGGAGGAAAGCATGGATACTTCTGAATCCCAAATAAATTATGTAAAAACTTTTGAGATATTCATCTATTTCCAATATTCATTTATTTCCTATATTCATCATTTTCCACATATTGACTATTCAAGCCTGGCCTCTTTCTCACTACAGACAGCTCTTTCCCACCCCATCCAACTCCAGTAATGCAAAAAACATTGTGTCCCAAGAAGAAGTGGTTAATTTCAGTCTACACTTATGACTCCTTAAACTGTTCTCAAGCAGATATTTAATCAGCCTTTTGGATGCTGCAAAGTGGCTCAGCACCATCTGTTTTTGTTGTGAGTGTGTTACACTATTCTGTGGGAAAAAAATCTGATTGTTAGAACTGTTTGAATTTTATTCATTTCAAACTATACCTTTTGAGTTTTGATTTCCATGGTCTAATTCAAATCGACTGCTTACATCAATCCCTACTCAACCTGTTTTTTCTGACGAAAACAAGTGCACCATATGCATTCTTATGGTGTACTATCAATGTGCATCAGCCTGGCTCAGTCGCCTCTAAGCCAGAAGGCTGTGGTTCAATATGGGGTTCAAGCCCCATATCGAGACTTGGAACTCATATCATCTAAGCTGACACTCAGATGCAGTCCTGGGGTGTGCAGCATTGTTGGAGATGCTGTCCTTTGGATGAGATGTTAAACTGAGGCCCCATCTGCCTATTCAAATAGATGTTACCTCTGCCACTATCCGAAAACAGAAGGGAGTTTCTCCAGGGGTCCTGGTTAACAATCCCTCAAATAAAATTGGTCATTTGCTACATGGCGGTTTGTGGAACATTCCTTCCTGTGTGCTAATTGGCTGCTTCGTTCCCACAAAACACTTTACAGCATGTCTTGTGAAGCGCCTTGGGATGTTCTCACGATGTGAAAGACGTTATAACACAATGTAATGATTATTATTAGATTGCTGATGAATAAATAGGAAGAAATTCCAGGTGGGTCTAGGTATTTTCCATTAATGTACCATTTCAGAGCAGTCAGAATTTGTCCCAGATGGAATTTTATTTTATTCAGAATTCATTTATATTTATGGGCACAAATATTACTGTTGCAGACCATTGCCAGTGCATTGTATAAGCCAAGATTGTTATGGGGCGGAGGGGTGGGAGTAAAAAAGGTTATCCATAGTTGACACAGTATAATTTTCTACCTTTTGCTTTTAAAGTGAAAAATAACATTGAAATGCAGTTCCTTGTATTTCAACCAGCTGCCACCCTTTTTGACAAATCTACAAGATTCTTTGTCTAAAAGCTGCTGACTAGCTGAATTTAGTTGAAGTTGATTAGAACAGAGGTGATGTTTCCAATGTTTTCAGTGACTGTAAGTTGTCTCTTAAATGTTTCTTGTTATTCACTGGGATGTACATTACTAATATATTATCACTGAGAAGCACTTTCATGAAATGAGAACTCATTCTTTTCACATAAAATTATCTTCAGGTTTCCTGATGTTTCGTGACTCATTCTATAATGACACAAAATAATATCATCCATTTTTGAGAAAAGGTAAGGTTTGTTCTCTGTGCAGGTAAGAAAGCCATAGATAATAAAGAGCAAAGCCACACTTGCAGTAAACAAGGCAATAGAGTCAAATAAATTAAACACAAATTCTGACACTGGGACATGCAAATTGAAAGGCCATTACCTGGAATAAAGCAATTTAATATAATAGTTCCAAGTTATTATATATTCTAGATAGATTTGCATTGCTTTTACTATTTGTTACAATACTGTCTCCTGTTGCACAATGCTGATGCAAGTGTAATATCCGATTTTTCTGACACATAAAAAGAACAGGTACATAAAAAGAATAATATGTTACACAAAGCAAATTTGAACTAGTAGATGGAAATGATGGATCCTTGAGTGAAAATAGTAAGCAATATGTATAGTATACATATGTATATATGCGCCTTGTATATATAGTGTTGTAAATGCAAAGAAACACAATCCTCTTCTATGCACAAATATGATAATTGAAATGTTGTGGAAAAGATCAGTAAAATCCCTCAAGAAAGATGCCCTGGTTTTTGCCTTTTTTTAAAATTTTTGTCCCAATTTCCTCTCCTGAAAAAGGATAACTTGTTCTGTAGTACAGTTGCACAGGCACCAACAACTCCTAATCCATCAGAATATTCTTCATAATTTAGCCAGGGGGAAGGGGAGAAGGAGGGGTAAAGGGAGCAGTCTTATCCTGCTATAGTTTGGCAGTTTCCACACTGACTCTTCCAGGAAGACATAACTAGATATCGATTAGGAACACTGTGGTCTATTCCTTCCTGAACCCCGGGGTGCTGAAGTCAATTAAAGCTCTCTTTACTATTGCCCCAACTGTGCTAAAACATCATGTAACTTGTTGATCCACTGAATTAATAGCAAGGTTTGTTCTGGGCCCTTGTAACACACCCCAAGACATTTATTATTCTCTAATCCAGTGCAGTAGGTTATCATTGTTCCTCTATCAAATCAAACACATTATAAACCAGATTGTGTACAATTTAAAGAAATGCCAGAATAATTGATTTCTTAATTGAATGGAGAATATGATTTTTTAAAATGTTGGTGACCTTCGGTTTTCATGATATGCATACTCCCTTTGGGTAACTGAGAACCTGGCCCAGATTACAGACATCTTGAAGAGCGAATGTCATCATCAGCACCCATTAAACCTCACATCAGTTTCTAAATTGTAAGATTTGCAACACTAGTTATAACATTAGTTACAAATCCGTTTGTAAATCTACAATTTTAACTTCACTGTGAAAAAGAACAATGATAGACTTGATTAATTGGTGACAGATTGATTCATTCCTGCAGAGGTATCAAAGTTGTTTGTATTTAACTGGCTGGTGCTAGTAAAGAAATTAAACAATGATGTTATTAATCTAGCCAGGTTGCTCTATGCATGCGGTGTTACGTTTCATCTTTAGTGGAAATCAGAAGATAGGGTTTACGTGGCAATTATAATCGTGTTGTATTGGTTGCATACAATCAATCTATTGTCTTGGATTAGTCTACCAACTTGGGGAGGGGGTGGAGGTCAGGGATAAGGGAGAGAAGGTCAAACATCTAGTAGACATAGAGTGCCTTAAATGGAAATGATGATCTAGGCACATTGTGACATGTATTGGATTCTAGACAATGTGTCAGTGCCAGCTGTAGAAATGTAACTGACATAGTGCCACTACTAAGCCACCTCTCTACATGGGTCTTATTCAGAAAACCAGAGTGAGATTTGACCTTTCTTACATGGAGGTGATACAACCAGTGAGTTTTGACCTTTCTACACAAGGAGGTCATATGACCAAAGTGAGATTCAATCTTTTTATGCAGTACTATATATTTGAGTAAACATACACTACAAGTACAAATATGTTGCAAAAACAAATCTCAGTAATAAAAAAGGTGCAAGGCAGCTGAATGAACATCCAAAGATAGCAGCATTAACCTCAGGGGCTCCTACATTACATTTGAGTTCTGTACCTCCTCTGAGCTATTTTCCCTGATGATGTCACTAAATCTTGGTAAATAAAAAAACAACCATAGTCACAGCAGTAATTATAGGGATCTTAAAATTAATTCAAATCATTCTTAATTTTTTTTAAAAAAAGGGTTCTGACGGTGAGGTTCTTTAATGAAGTCAACTTTCATTCATTTTGTCAGTTGTGTTGAGAAATTGAATTTGGAATTAACAATAACAACAACTTGCATTTGTATAACAGCCCTCGTGGAGCGTAGGGGCCCAGAGCGCTTTAAACATCGTTTAAGGACTGCATTGAAATTGTATTTCACTTTACTTTTTGGCTTCTTAGAATTTATATACTGTACAAGGGGTGAACCAATTTCAGTGTCTACAATAACTTAATGCAACAAACAGGCATGTGTACTGTAACACTGTTGCATTTACAGTTCATGATGGTTAAACAGAAACACATATATCGTTTGATAAATTGGGTAAATAATGTTGTACAATTTAATATGAAAATAGAGAGAAATAATAGCAATTCTGATATCCCATCAGTCAAACCAAGTTTTGTAATTTTTAGGATTATTTTAAATAACAATATAACTCAAACCAGATGAGCCTATACCTCATCTGGCATAGGACCCGGAGGTCTCATTTCCATCCAAACTCCTTACACACGAGACACGATCTAAGGAATTGCTTATGAAGATATCCATCAATAAATAATTCTGCTCATCAGTTTAAACAAAAGTAGATTAACTATTATGCAAATCCAGCTATCCCAATTTAAAAACTGATCATTGTTCATATAATAACATGCATTTATATAGCGCCCTTCACAAAGGAATATGTCTCAGAGTGCTTCACAGTGGCAGGATTGGAAGCCAAGCAAGGAGGCAAGAGGAGGTGACTTCTGAAGTGGTTGAAGAGGTAGGTTTTAAGGTGGGATTTAAAGATTAAAGGGAGGTTAGGAAGAGGGGATAGAGGTAGGGTTAGGGGAGTAATGACTGAAGGCACGCTAAGGATGATGACACAGAGGGGGTGAGGGACACGCAACAGGCTTGTGTTAGCTGATCTGAGGGCAGGCAGAGGAGTGGGTTATGAGCAGATCAGAGAGATAGGGAGATAATAGAGCATGATGGAACAATAACTAGTTAATTGGTGGTCTCACAAGCTATTTTTAAATGGTACAAAAACTATATCACTTTCCTCTAAAGGCTCATTGTATTTCTTTAGAAAAGAAACCTTCACGGCTCTGTCTTTGACTGGTTCAGATCGCATCTCTCATACCGCCTCCACTTCAACTCCACAAACAGTTTCTCCTCTAGCCCCCACATCATCTCATGCGGTGTTCCTCAGGGCTTTGTCCTTGGTTCCCTCCTCTTCAATATCTGTATGCTCCCTCATGGTGACATTATCCGCAACAACAACAACAACAAGATTCCATTTATAAAGCGCCTTTCAAGTCAGGAGGACGTCCCAAGGCGCTGCACAGTTGGGTCATGACCCGAGCAGGGGGGAAATGGTCAGGGGGGGGGGGGGGGGGGGGGGGGGGGGGGGGGGGGGGGGGGGGGGGGGGGGGGGGGGGGGGGGGAAAAAGGGGGGGGAAAGGGGGGTGAGGGGGGGGGGGGGGGGGGGGGGGGGGGGGGGGGGGGGGGGGAAGAGAGTCGAGAGGGGAGCTGAAGGCTCGGTCAAAGAGAATCCGCAGACATAGGGTCACCTTCCACATGTATGTGGATAACACCCAACTCTACCTCTCTGCCTCCATCCTTGACTCCAGGACCACTGCTGTCCTGACAGAATGTTTGTTGGACATCAAGTCCTGGATGAGAGCTAACTTTCTTCAGTTGAATGTCAACAAGACCGAGGCTCTCCTGATTGGCTCCCGTTCAGCTATCAGCTCCCTCAACTATCCTTTCTGCCTCACATCTGCGCCATGAACCGCTCTGCATCCCCCACCTCCGGAACGTCACCGGCTCCGACATTGTCTCACACCGCAGGCCGCCAAAACCCTCATACATGCCTTCATTACATCAAGACTCAGCTATGCAAATTCACTGCTTGTCGGCCTCCCTAACTCCTCCCTCCACAGGCTGCAGATCATCCAGAACTCTGCAGCCCATGTCCTCTCCCGCACTAGGCTCTGCGACCCTATCACCCCCATCCTCACCTGATTCCACTGGCTTCCCATTACGCAGAGGATACAGTATGAGATCCTGGCCCTCACCTTCAAAGCCCTCCACGGTCTTGCTCCCCCATACATCTGCGACCCCCTAACCCCCTACCATCCTGTTCGCTCCCTCTGCTCACGTCCCCCGTCTTGCTTGCCCCACTATTGGTGGGTGGGCCTTCCGCCACTCTGCCCCCACCCTCTGGAACTCCATCCCACAGTCCCATCTCGCCCCCTCCCTCGCCACCTTCAAGACCCATCTCAAGACCCTCCTCTTCGACTGTGCTTTCGATCTCCCTGCTTCCCCCCTGCCCTCCACCCTCTCTGATTCCCATCCCCAGTTCGGGTCAGAAAACTCTTATCTGTCCAGCGCCTTGAGACGTCCTCCCGACATGAAAGGTGCTATACAAATGTCATTTTATTGTTGTTGTTTACAACTTGACTTCAGTATGAAAATATAACGTAATAAACTAGACACGTATCTTGAATCAGACTCAAATACCACTGATGATGTTTGTTCAATGAATGACATTAGGTTTCATTATTTTTAAGCTTGAAAAATTGCAGGAAATCATCATGTATAATTCATAAAAAAATTAAATCCCTGAGAATGTGTTGTAACCCGATGTCTTAAGAGTGAAATTTAAGGAACCTATGACTATTACCTGAATTGTCAGATCAGTTTACTGCTTTAAATTCATTCTATCAATTATTTTTTTCTGATTTGATATATGTGCGCTTTTGTGCATGGGAGATCTATTCTGTTACTGTTTTCTCCCGTGTCTACGGTTGTATCAATGCAACCCATCTCCTTAATGTGTGATAATGTTCACCAAGTGTAATGTCTTTACTACACCAATGTGCCTTTATTATCAGGAAACAGACCTGCTTTGAATGTACATCTGGCATATATTACTATTCCTCAGCAATCTGCAAATTATTTTGCAATAACTCATAATAATGATATTACAGTTGTAGATTGCTTTCTGTAAGCGTTGCCAGACATTAAGTGCACAGTGACGTCGGGTAGTGGTGCCCACAGTGGCAATCAGTGTTAGTGCAGAAAGTAAAGACTGATTAAATATATCCCATGAAATTGTACTATATCTGTTATAAATAACCTGGCTACAGGCATTGATTTCAGGGCTACAAACTCAGTGCTACATGATTACAGTAACATTTATAAGGTGATTATGATTTGTTCTTGCAATTTAAGACATTAGCTACACCTCTTAAATCATATTACTGTCTTGCATTTATTCGCTGTTATACATTACTCTGCAGTTTAAAACTTCCATCGAATAGTTCATTTTAGGAAATGTATGAGTCTTGTGGTAATAGCTGGTGAATGGCGTTACCAGGGATCCTGGTCCATGAACACACACCCATATATATAGGACTTGGTGCCTATCTTGATTGGTATGCAGAGAGGCAAGTAGCTACGGCTGAGGCTGTGCATTTCCAACTGGTGGAACCATTAATCAATAGGTAGGATAAGGGCAGGAGGATGATGGCAATTTTGTCACAGATTTTATGCTGAATTGTGCTATTCACCAATTGGCTGTTTGTCTGGATTCTGTTACTTGAATATATTCCTAAAGAAGGTTCAAACCTGTGGTTGTGTGATGTCTAATGGCCATCTAGTGATATTCCTTCTTGGGATGACATAAACAAATCTCTTTGGGGCTGAGTTGGTTCCAAGATGACACACCTGACAATGGAAGATTGGAATCAAGTCGACCCTCTAAGGTGGGTCTGGTAGTCTAGTCCCTGTGCCAAGCAGGCTTGAGGTATTGTAAGGTACTGTTGATTATAGACCAGGAAGCTGGCATATTAGACATGTCGCTGGCGACTGGGATTCTTCACACTTGATGACGGCAAGCCAAATCCCCAAAAGTATAGTAATCCTAGCAATCCTAGCAAGCAGGTTGAAGCTAGCCAGTATTTGCAAAGACAAGCTGCACAATGTACATTCTAGGATCCTCAATTATTGGTTCTTACCTAAACTTTGTCTAAACTCTCCAGAATTGGGTGAGCAAGATGTGTCACTCTGGGGAGAGAACGTGAACTCCATACCAGACAAACAGAACCATACAAATGTGAAACTCTCAGTAGTTTGGAATGAAGACCCATGAGCATAGCGTGGGGAGGGGGTGGGGGGGGGTTGCAGAGATTGAGTCAAATATCTGGCTGACCAAAAACAAATCACATTCTGAGTCAAATTATTAATTGTGCATTCAGGACTTAAATCTCTGAACATGGTCAAGGAAACTCCTCTGCAATAATTCTGGAATTCTCCCACTGCTCACATCAAAACTCTCTTACAGTGGGAATTATATGAATGTTACATTGGAATAATGAACTGAATCAGTTTGTTTGGGTTCTACTTGTTAAATAAATCCCAGAAATTGGTAAATTATTTGTATATGAAGTTTGAAAAGCTGATTTTTTCTGTTCATTAAGGCAAGCAATGTTAGCACCAGAAAACAGAGCACCATTTCAAGCATCCAATATCAGCATACTGCATGCCCATCTCTATTTCCCCCTAACTTTAGCCCAATCTCAGAAGAGTACCCCTATAGTTTCAATGTGATTTTTTCCATTTCCCACAAGAGCCATGCGTATGGGCTCTTTGAGGTTAGCTGCATCAAATGCCAAGTTAAGTGTAGGATTTTATTATAGGCCCATTATTTCCTAGATAATGATTTGAAGCAAACACAGTTTAAGTATTTGATATACAATCCTGATAACCATCAAAGGGAAGATTTCCATCTCAGCATCAAATCCAGACCTCAGATGTGAAAGGGCAGTATGCTAAGCTATTATATCACCTAGTCCCTCAAAATACTTCTGTTTTATCTGTTACATTTTTAAGAATGAAGGTACAGTTAGAGGAATCACCGTACAATTCTAATACCATAACTAAAGAACGTCAAATCTAAAACATAATATTTGTAACAGGGTATCAAATGCTGTTGTGACTCCTGACAATCGCTGGAAGTGCATTATTCCAATCTATGGAAACTCCACTTCGGAAGTAGATCAAGTTAAAGAGGTTTAAAATGATGTACCTCTGGTGACCACTATTTTGGGACTCTTGTGTTTAGATCCCAGCACATTTCTGTGTTTGTATTAGATACATCTCAGATTAAATCTCCTGCAAAAAGTTTACATATTTTGGTTAATCAACTTTTTAGACTCTTTATGTGCAAAATGTACCCATGGGAGAAGCACATTTCATCCAGCTTCTACACCATCACTATACACAAAATAACTGTTACTGCTTTGGTCTGACTAAAACCTCAATGTGTAAATTGCATTCGTTGTTACGGTGATTGGGGAAATGGGGGAAGTGTCTGCATTTATAAATATCTATGAATGTCTTGCAAAATACATGACTAAAAGGAATAGGCAACACATTCAATTGGTTGGCAGCGATATAATAATTTATAAAATAACATTAAAATTCTTAATTTCAGTTCTAACTGTAAGCTATTTAAAGAAGCCATTGAGACTTGGATTAAGGCAACATGATTGCTTTCTGACTTTCCTTGAAGCAATAACCAGCCTAAGGGAAAAAAACATGGAATGTACTCATCATAAATTCTATTTCTGTTTGTTCTTTAAACATAATTTTCCACTAAGAGTTGTTCTTTCCCAATACATAGTATTGTGTTTATTAATCCAATGGAGAGAATCCTTGAGAGCAAGGAAATGAGATTTGTGCTTAGATTGGTTTCTTTCAAGACAATGTTATGAGGCTTACAGAGATGAAAAAAAAGATAGCATCGGAGAGATTAAGCAAAGAATAAATGGAGGAAAATAATTTTAATAAAATATAAAACACTGTGCTGAGATCAGTGTACTTTGAATGTCTTTTTNCTGATGCACTTTGATGCCCACAAAGCAATTACAGTATCTTAAGTTTAATCTAACCTATCTTCTTTCAAAGGAATATAAGGAAGGTTGTCTGTCAATTTAAGAGCACTGCTAGTTTTAATTTGTTCTGTGAACTTTCAATTGGATTGGCTTAAATCATTACTGTCTGTGTCTTTATTCAGTAGTGGTTATTAAGTATTGGATTTATAGCTTATGGAAATTCTTAATATAATGAAAAAGCTTTTCTGTGGTGCAGAAAAATAGTTAAGATGTAGACTCGGATTCTGCACCTTCAAAGCTGCGAAAAAGTCACAATATTTTCATTACCTGTAATAACCCATTCGTCACCATGTTATACCCGGAAGGACGATGCAAGCACACATCAGCAGCTTTAAGCATCCATCTGTTCATGGAGATGTTTTTAAATTTACATTTAAATGTAATTGGCGCACACAGAAAGTTGACTGCATCCCAACTTATTATTAATGATGAATGAAAAATGTTGCTGTGGCAATCCTTCATGGATAGGTCAACACTGAAAGATTACAAACTGTTCCACTGCTGGAGGATTCAGGTTAGTGCTCTAATAAGGGTTGAATTTGATTATTGCCTTTTGTTAGTTATCTCTTACCTGTCTGTTTCGTTCATCCATAATCCGCGTGATCTGAATCTTTTTTCTCCCCATACTTCTCCCTCTTCTCTCCTGTCCTAGAAGTCCTGTACTTTTGACGTTAACTCACTCCTGTTTTCTCAAGACCAGTTCTTTCTGCTCAATCCTCACTCAGTTCAGTTCAATTCAATTCACAGATTCTTGCATCTGTTCCTGCTGATAACAAAAGTTAATGTTATAACAACAATAGAAGACAAAACTAACAAGACAAGAAAATACTGGTCTCTTTAGAGTAGAATACAGTCTTATTTATTGCTGTAACTAAGCATAAATCTTGTCTTTTTTATGATAGAACAATTTTAAGGTACCATATACTGTGAAAACACTTATTTGTTTTTAGAGAAGTAACAAAATGATTTATAACAGTGGAAAAAATATTAATTTATAATCATATTCCAATATTCTTCTATTTTATTATGGATTGTTTGATATACCAGTAGAGGGATCAAGTTAATGAGGGGAGGGGCAGCGCTATCTGGGAAAATTAATACAACCACGCTTGTTAATAAAAATAATAATAATAATCCTTGCATTTGATATAGCGCAGGGCCTTATCAGGTCATTGAGATCAGTTATTGATTAATCATTGGGATTTCATCGCTGAAATGCACCACTTCAATTCACATCGTGGAGTAGGCCCTTCCTTTATGAGGCTGTTTTTGGACCCAAAGAAGATGTGCTTTATAAAGGAGGCATTTATAATAGTTCTCCATAAACGCAGGAAGCCATAAAAACAAACCTTATGTTAAAATTGTTGGTATATCAAAGAATCTTAAAAGTAAGGACTAATCTACTTCCAGATGCACACATTGTTCACAAGGATAACCGGCTACTACAACATGTGCAGAGGAACAGCTGTACCACAGTTAATGAACCTGCAATGTGCCTAAGATAGGAAAACTAAATCCATTTATGAAAGGAAAACTTTTTTTTGCCTTGACAATACTGATGGTGGTGTGTTCCTCATTATGCAAATGGCAGAGCTCGTTACTGGAATTCTGTTGCAGATGAGATATTTTAACAGCTTTGATTTTTTTAAATAACCTTATAGAAATGCTAAATATTGAAAGACTATGGAAGCTCTAAAGTACTATATTGCTTTATGAGCATTTCAGTGTTCCCATATCACAGAATCATAGAATTATACAGCACAGAAGGAGGCCATTCGGCTTTTAAAAATTGTGGTTCGTTCCCCTGCACCGAGTCCCACCCCACCACCACTGCTGCCACCACCACACTGTTTGCATGAAAGCCCAACCCAGTCTGATTATGTTATATAATAATCATGACTATTGCAACTATCATTTTGGACAGATAGATACCGGTTTACTGATTTAATGCGCTTTTCAGTATTAGCTTGGGTGCGGAATCCTTATGGTCATTCTGTTCAGGCTGTTTGTTAATACAGGACTACTATCTGGAGTTGTTTTCAGTCAGTAATGAACAAATCTACTTTATTTATACTGTATTGTTTGATCTGCACTTTAAAATAGTGCTTCAAGTCACTCCAGATGAAAAGACTCAAAATACTGACGTAATACCTTTTTTAAAAAATACAATAAATTTAAATACAAAACAAGAGATTAGTTCCCCATGTTGAGAGATAATGCTCACACAAGCTTTTGCAGAGCAGCATTTGAGGCAAATTATACCCTACGTTTTACATGCGTACACTGCCTTTCACATCGGAAACGTGTCTCAAAGAGCTCTTCATGTAATGGACTGGGGGTAGGGAGGCCGGGAGGAGGAGGCTGAGAAGGGGAAGGGAAAGGCAACATTTGAATGTGGGATGGAGTTCCAGAGAGCAAGAGCAGAATGGCTGAAGGCTCAACCACCGATGGTGGGGCGGAGCAGGTGGACAACACAAATGCCGTGGAGGTATTTGAAAGTGAGGACAAGGACCCTGAATTTGATTCTCTGGGGAATGGGGATCATCGGAGGAGCCAAGCAAGGCTGGGGGTGATAGGCTTACAGAGCTAGGTACACAGAGGTCATGGGCTGCAGACTTTTGAGTGATCCACACACTGCGTAGAGAGGAACTGGGTTCTCCCAATGAGAAGGCTGTTAAGAGTAATTGAGCCTAGAAGTGATAAAAGCATGGATGAGGGTCTTAGCAGCCTGGGGGTAGGAGGTAGTGGCAGAGGATATTGTGGAGGTGAGGAAAGCAGAAGAAGTGAAAGATGGATGTAAAGTTTGAAGGACAGTTGGGGATTTGAACAGGATAACAGGATTTGCACCAGCTCGATGAGGTGAAGTGCGCATCAATTTGCAGATCGATGCAGTTAGTCCCAGGCACTGACGGGAGCCAAGCAATTGAGCCTCAGTCTCACCTACATTGAGCTATAGAAAGTTGGAACTCATTCAGTACTTCATGAACAGCAGTGGTCCTGGAATCGAGGGTAGAGGCAGGGAGATAAGAGTTGGGTGTCATCCGTATAGATATGGAATGCACGGTCCTATACCTACAGATGCAATGCAAACCATAATAACCAAGGGTTCGAGTTTGTGATTTCTAAGAACACTCAGATGAATCAGTCGTCACCACATTTTTTAAAAAAGTCATGTCTTTCAATATCTTTCTTTCATAAACATAAGAACATCAGCAACGAATTTACAAGATTTGTGTAACCTGGATTACAGGTAACATCAGATAAAATTCTAATTTCAGTATTATTCCTGTTATTTTGCAAATCTGTGGTAAAGAGCAATCACTTATTTTGTTCCTTGGAGCAATCTAAAAAAAATCATACTTAAGTTTACTTAACACTAGTGCAATTCCCTAATCCATGATTTTTCCAGGCAAAGCAACTGGAGTGAACAGCTATTGAATGGTATGTTTGAACCTAACATGAAGGACTGTTTTGAGATGTCAAGTGATCCAAAACATACATTCCTAATTTTTTTTTAATGTGCTATCGAAATCATACATTTTAAAGTTACTCAGAAAGACATAAATACACAATTAATTACTACATATTATTAGAATGGATGCATTGTTTTTGTTTTTTTATTGGCATGCAGCTCTACTTATAGTTGGATAAAAAGTCAGTGTACTCTTCAACAAATCTTCTTTCAATCTTTGCTGTCTACGTAGTTCGCTTCAAAATTATGCACAGTTACACAGAGGATAATATTACTGTATGTTAGACACTGTCTAAAGTATGTCAGAACTGATGGGTGATTTCTAATTTTTTTGCAGTTGGGATCTAATTTTCTCTGCTGTAATTGTAAGTCTGGTATTTCAAAACAAGCAGCTATTTAACAGTTGAATTGGCAAATACAAAGATCAGGCAATATCCACAACAATACTCCCTCTCTTTTTACATTTTATGCAATCATAAATGGCAATAATTGGTAAGTATTTAATGCTAGTGAGCTAACACATACTATTCACCGAATATCCTAACTCACAGTAAAATACTGTCCAATAAGACATATTAATCTCTTTGTGAATATCGTCACATATCAAGGACGTGAAGCGTCACCAGCGCAAAAAATACGGAATACTTCCCTGTGCCAAACAAAGGACAGTATCATTCTATGAAAAGTAGCACAGTAAGGAGTTTCAAGGTTTTAATTTAATCTCTAAATAACAGTTTTTTATTTAAAAAAGTATGTCTTTGTTGTTCAAAATATATTTAAAAAAACTGTTTTCAGCAAGTAGAGTAAACAATTCTTCCAGAAAGGGAGACTGAGCTCTCAACAGAAAATGACCACAAGATGATCTAAGACAAACCACAAGAAATATCTCTACTCATTGGTAAATATGTCTTTCTGTTATGCAAATACAAACAAATATGGGGGAAATGAGTTGACAGAGTCCAACACCATCACAGAGCTGATTCATGGCAGCAGATAATTGGGGATAAACTGTGTCTCAGTGAGATTGAGTCCTTGCAACTTACTTCTAGCTATGTAAATGTCTATAAAAATGTACAGTGCATATTAACACTGACATTTCATCAATGTATTTCTGCAGCAGAAATTCTCAAGTGAAATAAAATCGACAAAAATTATGCAAAATGTCCCCAACAGCAACACAAAAGCAGAGGCAGTGTATATCAGCAATTTCATTTTGTAAACGTGTAAAAACAAGTAAATACCTATCAACATGAAAGGAAATAAAAGTGAGGAATCCCTACTGCAGCAAGAATTCCAAGATTTACTGTGGGCACATTCATCTGTTTGAAAATGTACCCACCCAGGTAAGAAAAAATTAAAATATTAGACTCTGAATGACTTTCTCTGGGGTAAGACAATATGTTAATGCACCATAGGTGCATATGGAATGCATATGGAATCAACTACATATGACAGCAATATTGCCTTATGAATCTGTACCAACATAAACTGATGTTCTTTGGATGGTGGAAGGATTAGGAAGGATCACAAGATCGTTTTGAATGAATGTCCGATCGCATTCTTCCAGAACACCCAGCCTACCTACCATTCACCCCATTACAGCATCAAGAAGCTTTTTAAATGAGTCCAGTGTCCTGGCCTCAACCACCCTTCCTGGCAACCTGTTCCAGTCGTTGATTAACCTCTACATAAAGAAAAACTTCCTGGTATCTGCCTTGAAATTCCCCTTTACAATTCTAAACCTAAGTCTTCTTATTCTACCGTCTTGTTGCATCCTAAAGTAATGATCTGGCTTTACATTTTCAATCCCATTTAAAATTTTGTACACTTCTTTCTGTGGCACTGTATAGAAACAATTTGGATAATGATAATTTTTAATACATTAATACTGTTGAGACTCCATTTCAATTGTGTGAGAGAGTTTTTACATGCTCCAAGCAAAGTGGAAATATCTGGGGGGGGGGGGAGGGATGGGGCCAATATTAATGCTGTAGAAGTTCCAAATGATAGAACTTTTTAAGATGGGATGTTTACATGACCTTTTAAGAGACATGGAATTAAAAAAGTGATATCAAGGATCAGGGAGAGTGTGAGAATTTAAATCCCCTTTGGCATACTGTAAATGAGTCCATTCACATATTTTGTCTCTTTTTTCACACACTATAAAAGGACTATATTGTGGGAAAATAATAAATAAAAACTCAAATAAACCAAAATGGAAGCAGAACTGAGTCCATCAGTGTTTCTTTATAGCAGTTATGATTTGAAAGGCATAACTTTATATAGAAGCTTTTATATGAAGAATGTACTGATGAGGTTCAAACTTTGTAACCGCATTGGATAAGTCTCAACAGACATTGATGTTATGCAGCAGTGAGCTCTGCTTTACGTTCGTACTAAAACCAAACACCCTCCCTATTCTCTTCTCACAGTGACGCACGCTCTTTAAATAGCAACGCTGCCAATATTCCTGACCCGTTTCTGTTTTTGTTCTATATACAGATATCATGATGTGTATTTACTCTGCTGTTTTTACTGTAGTTATTTCTGAGCAGAGTTCCAATTATTCAATGATCACAATTCATGCTTGACCAAACTCTGACATTACACATCACAGGAGTCAAAACATAATCGTAACAGCCACTTAAAATGTAATACCCCCAAAACAAACAGATAGCGAAACAGCACCCTATCCTCACCCTACAGTAATCTGTAAAAATAACTTCACTTATTATGAAACCTCCTTAGGATAAACACAATTGCAGAATAGAGCAGAAAGTTACTTACGAGTAGGGCTCATAAATACTTTATCAATAAAGTTCAATTATTTCCTTTTGTTTAATTTTCAGATTAAGAATTGTTTAATAATCCACCACACAGTGCATTCATTGTTACAACGTTAACATACTTACGGAATTTAACTACATCAATGAGGGGACAGAATATATTTATGGCAGGTACTTGATAAGGAAATATGAACAATCTCGCCTTAACTTCCATTAATCATGAACAATTTGCTCTGTTGTGGACTTTTTTCATTTTAATCTCCTAAAGAGAGATTTTGCAAAGATCCCCAAAGGTAATTAAGAGAAGCTCCAAAATGTTCATCTAACCTAGATTTTTCAATTCAGCTACTTTCTATGTCATGACATTTCTAGGATTCTAGCAGTTTACATTCTAGAGAATGATTTATTTTTTCAATCTGAATTTACCTTTGTTGCCTTTAATCCTAGTTCCAACCAGAGACTCGGACATATTTTTTAATCAAACTGAATAAATTGACAGCTTTTGGTGAGCGTTTGATTCACCACTCTTGTTTGTAGACTTGTTTGAAGCTTCCTAATTTTGTAGTCCCATCTTCTAATGCTGTGCTCACAATCTAAGTTAAGTACCATTGTTCTATACATGATGTACACATCTCAGCATCATGCCCTCCTAATCGTTTCTCCAATACTTTTGTTCAGTGTGTATTGCTTAATAACCTGGAGCCATTTAAGCTCTGGCACTCATCTTTGAACTCTCTCCAATATGCCAATTATTTTTTGAAAAAGTTTGATTTATATTTAAAATTGATGGATTGTGTATGTATTTCAGTGAGTTAGCAATAATAAAGCTATCCTTGTGTTCAGGAGGCTTGTCCATGAACCTGCCATCAGTCCACTGATAGCTGTAAAGATTATTCCTGAAATAATTAAAAGGCCAGAATCATTTTAAGGCAGCAATTCTGTGAAAGGCTTCAGATGATATAAACTTGAGAGATTTATAACTGTTGCCTGTTTCATCTTTAAAATACTCAGATTAGCAAAGTCTGATAAACACCGTTGTATCGTTATCCAAGTTGGTGCATTCATCGTTCTTGGACTCTACTCTGCGTGAGGGGCACTATATTAATGCCAGTTGTTGTTGATTAATTATGTCTCTGGATTAAGAAACTTATCTTCCTACTACTGCAAATACAACACCTGCAGATCATATATCTCTACATTTTTAAATGACCTATCTGAGATGCAACTTGTTTAAGGAACATCAAAAAACACTTTTTCGCTTTTATCAAAATAAAAAGTTTCTTTTAGGTGGTGAAGGGGGGGTCTTTTTGTGTGTCATAAAATGAGAGAAAATCAGAGTGTATGCGTGTGTCTGTGTATGTGTGTGCGTGGGGGGCGGGGGGAGAATTTTATTAAAAAAGCCCAGGCAAATTCAGTAAAAATCTTGATTTATTTTGGTATATTGAAAACAGTTACTGTACTGATGAACACTTATTGATGCACTGGAGAGCTGATTTACTGCACTAATTGGGACTGGTCCCTTTGCAGATAACCAAACAGTGCAGATAATTGGACGTCAGCCAGTGCTAACTAAAAAAAGTTGCATCAAGAATCGCAGTCAGAATGTAAACTGTGTCATTATCATTCGTATGTAAGGTAACTTCTGTACACAATAGTTTAATGCACATTTTTCTCTCTGTACCACAAAAATGTATTAAACTTTAGCAAAAAAACCCATAAAACTATCCGTTCATGGAGTGGATGACTACTTCCTTCAGGTGGCCCATTAAACTGATCAGGTGGATGTTCAAGATCCCATGGCACTATTCGAAAATAGAAGGGAGTTTCTCCCCATGTTGAGGCCAACAATGCCCCAAAATAAAAAAAATTGGTCACTCACTCCATGGCTGTTTGTGGGACATTGCTCCGCCCAACTGGCTGCCACGTTTCGCCTACAAAATACACAGTCAATCCACTTTACAGTATGTCCTGTGAAGCGCTTTGAGACGTTTCAACAATGTGATAAGATGCTATATCAAATGCAAGGATTACCATTATTATAATTATGACCACGCATGTGACATTACAGATCTAGATGACATTTGCAAATGACAGGAATGGGTATGTGTATAAAATAACTGATCTGGATAAATGGGACAAAGGAAAATGAATCGCAGTGAGACTTCGGCAAGGTGGAACCTATGAGTCAGAAAAAAAAATCTCAAGTTGAATTATTTTCCAGGATTTTATTGCTCCCCTGGCAGTCATTCTATGTACACCACAGACTAGTGCCATAAAATAAAAGATATAATTTCACAACATTAAAACATTCTGGGGGATCCTAATGCCCCTGCAGGTGATCAGAGGCCATGTGATGGCTTCCAGTTTATAAAATAAACACCTGCAGCTAAACAGTGCTTCTCAGACCGCATATGTGGTGTACATTTATTTTGGTCCTACCACGTTGGGTTAGCAAACATTTAGCCCACTCACATTAACTATGGATCTGTGAAATTAATTTTGTAGCACTCCAGGATGCTACCCTGCGTGAAGAGCGCTATATAAATGCAAGTTGTTGTTGTAGCACTTTGCAAAGAAATGATCAGTTTATTAAACAATTGTAAGTAGAGATCTTGCACATCTGTTTGAACTTTAGACTTCACTGTACACTTCACAGAATGCATTGCTAAGCTACAAACCACAATAACTCTTCCAACAAATCGATGTGTTAAGTACGGAAGATCCTTACCAAGTTTTTTCATATCAAAGTGGAAAATAGTGCACAAAGCTCCATAAGTTCTATTCACCAGCAGTTCACCACTTCCCATATCTGCCCTGCCAGCTGCACTCACAATGTGGGGAACAGTAAGTACTACCACTAGTACTGAAAGCAACCGATTGAAGAGCTGTGGTCACGAAGCAGCTTCTCTTCATTCCAGAATTCACAGATACAATAACAACTACTGTGACGCAAGCAAAAAGAGTTGTTTACTTTGTACGATTCTGCTCCACTACATGAAGCCAGTCAGTACAATAATAAAGCCCTTAGCCATAAGGGTACCTTCATTTTACTGGATCTGGCTTCTATTAAAACCACAGCACCAGGCTACAGAAAATATCCCATATTTAAGTGTCTTGCAACAATAAGGCCACTTCTTCAATTTCAAATGCAGTAATTCTTTAAGAGTATGGAAATGAACGTAATGCAGCAAAAGAATATTGCTAAGATCCTTTAGTATTCTCCAGGAAAAGTTAAAATATATTTAGAGTATACATGAGGAATTTCACAAACATTCTTTCATTAAGTGTCAGCATCTTGTAAATATGCTAAAAATTTAAAATACAGAAAAGGCCTACTTAACTCCTTTTTAAGAGATATTGGCGTTTCACAATGGTTCTAACAGTAGGAGTGCAAAGTGAGACTTGTAAAACTACACTGGAACCTCAAATCTATCCTGTAATAATCAAACTGTAGTTTGTTTACCAAACTGCATGAACCTATTGACTTGATAGATCGGTGAATCATTTACAAATATAACCTTCTATAAGATAAGAGTATTAAACCATTCACTATTATGAACAACTTTCCGTCTGCATGGAAGAAATGCAGGTTTCCTTTAAATACTTGTAAAAGCCAAAATTATTGGTTATAATAATAATAATCCTTGCATTTGATATAGCTCGTTTTCATCTCTTCTAGAGGTTATAACTATTCAACATTGGCTTTAACATTGATATAGCGCTTTTTCATGTCTTCTAGATGTTATAACTATTTAACATTGGCTTTCCTCAGTCTATAATCCATTGTCTCAATTAAGACGAGTTTTTTGGAGGGTGATGAATGGGTTAATTGCCAGCACTGTGGACAGAAACTGTTTTCAGCTGTGTTACTTGCACAAGACAGGAATTAAAAAATCTGGTACTGTAGCTGAAGAAAAGGGAACTTCATTTTGGCGGGCTTCACACCAGTGTATGATTTGGCACAAGCAGCATGCTGGAGGAAGAGTGGTTTGACTGTGAATTAGGAAGAAGGATTGTGGACAGCTGCTGTAGATCTCTCTCTCTCTCCTATAATATAGCTCAGGCCCTACAGAATGGCAGGAAACACGCACAGAGTGGTCGCGGAAGGATATGATGTCACCAACCACTAACAATAAAAGGTGTAAAGGTGCTTCCTTCCCTAAACTGTTCCAGAAGTGCAAAATGGGAACCAAAACTCTCCACTTCCTTCTCACAGTAGAAACCGTCTGAATCTGTTTTACTGCAGTACCCCACATAAACAGTCCTTTTTGATAAAAGTCACTTTGGGGGCATGGAATGAGTAAAGACCCAAAGCAATCTGAATGCACAAGAATATTTTTTTCTCTCTGACCCACAAGAAATCCCACAGCTACTCATCAGTTTTAGTGGAAGAGGTGGAGTTCTGCCCCGAGTATCCTTATTCTTTTATCATCTATTTGTTCTCTTCTAAATTTAATTAATACAGAAAAGTATAGGGTGACAGGTTAATGAGTAAGTAGGGTATTTTTCTTTCACACCTGGCACTGTCAGCTGTTAGGAAACCATTGTATTATAACAACAGGCATTAGCTGCAAAAGTGAAAGATCACAATTGGGTCTAAATTGCAGGATTTTTAAAGGATTTGTGATAAGGAATTTGGAACTCTCTGCTTGAAAGATGATGAGTTGTTAGTGCCAAGATGGCAATGTAAAAATTGAAATTGAGATCAGGCTCTGAGTGGAGTTCCAGAGGCACACGGCTGGGTACATGCAGGATTCACCACAAATCCTTTTTTCAAATCTGAACATTTAGAAACCATTGATGTTTCTGATCGAAATTCCCACTCGTCGCCCTTGATGGTTTAGCAGCCCGTACAGCATGGTACTGAGCCATACAACGCAGCCAGATTTAGTCCATACTGACAGTTAACCCCAGGCAAAGTAGTAGTAGCGTTTGCCACTACAATTGGCATTCCCAGGATATATCAATCAATGGGAGCTCCTGCTCGTAATCACAAGCCTCTGCTGGAAATTGCAAATGTTGGCTGAGGATAAGATTGAGCTCCGCTGTGACTATCCGCACCCCTCCCCCTAACAACTGGGAGCCTGCTGACACTGTCTGCACTTAGACACGAAAAATAGTCACTTTGGCAATCCACTGGAATACTGATGATATCTGCAGGACAATCCTCAACATGAATCAATATGAATCTAGGACACAATGGAATAAAAGTTATTAAAAATAAAAAAACCTTATTGTGTAAATAGGAAAGTAAAAACTCCTAGGCAGGTTTGAGAGAAGTATCTGGGCTTTACATGTGGAATGCCATTTCTGAAATCTTCAAATGTTCAGACTTCAGTATCATTCTCATGGCAGCATATGTTTACTACAAATGCTATTACTGATCAAAAGAAAAGTCAATAAAATAAGACTCCCCGATGGTCAAGTGAGCCAAAGCAACTCCCCACCTTCCACTCCCCCCACACACACTGAACCATATAAACCAAATATTTGCAAGTTTAATTCCTGATTAGCTGATCTTAGCTGAGGTAACTGCTAGGGCTTCACAACTGACAGAATAGATTGGAGCAGATTTCCTGTGGGGCGATGTGTCGTGCTTCCTGTTATCGGAAGGAATCGTCATTTGTGAGAATTGTCATTTTGTGACTCGGATCCCTTATTAAGAAATCTCTTTCAAAATCACCTTAAGATAACGTGTTCTGAAATGTGTCCTGCCATGCAGTTAAGTGACAATCACCGCTTGCTTTTCATCTTATTTTCACTGCATTCAATTGTCATGTTCCTTAACTGTCGAATTATCACCATCCACAAAATAAATCATACAACAATTTACATTTATATACTACTTATCATGTTGGTTGGATATATCAAAGTGTATCACAAGATTGACGGGGAGCCCAAGCTGAATGGGAGAGGCCAAGAGGGGTAAAGATAGCCGAAAGTGCCATAGAAGGAAGATGGGTCTTAAGGTGGGTTTTGATGGTGTAGAAGGAGGTGGAAAGGTGGAGGGACTCTGGGATTGAGTTCCAAAATATAGTTTGTCTCTTGTGGAAACATCATATCTGTTCATTCAGGCCCTGGTTGTATTATAGTTCCATATTCACCTTTGTGCCCCTTTGTAAACGATTTGTGGTAAAAACGACTCTGTGTGGATGTGAGATAAAATTTCCTACTTGTATTTTAATTTGCAGTAATCTCTCAAGTTTAGATGTTACCTCTGGAGACAGCTATGATTCATGAAACAGTGGATTTGAATCGGTCTGGTACAGAGAGCCTAATGCAAATTTCCTGTGATTTTCTGCCTCAAAGAGCAGCCCAGCGCAGATATCAAGCAGAAACGAATCATGACAGCAGGGGATAGTGTAACGGCTGCATGAGTACAGTCAGTCAGAGCCATCCAAACGTGAGTGAAACACATTCTCAATGTAAACAGGTCCTCAGAGGTGCTTGCGGACTGCTGATCAGTGGGGTACCCATTTCTCATGCAGCTGTACATTAAAGCAACTTCACCCTGGGCTTTTCTTCCTGGTGCAAAGCAGACATTAGTCGTAATTTGAAATGAGATGCTTCTGATAGTCAATTGTACATGATTAGACTTTTTTTTAAAAAGGATATAGTATTTAGGGTTTAGCTCTCATGAATGCAGTACCTGATCATTTGAGAGCTGTATAGTATCTTTCATCAGTCTATCGACTTGTTTTGATTCTATAATGGGCAACAACATGGAACAAATTCAAACACATATTCAAGACTGAGGTTGATAAGATTACATATTCAAGACTGAGGTTGATAGATATCTAAAGGATAGAGGGATTAAGGGATGTGGGGATTGGGCGGGTAAATGGAATTAGGTTAGAACATCAGCCATGATCTTATTAAATGGCGGGGCAGGCTCGAGGGGCTGAATGGCCTACTCCTGCTCCTATGTCTTACGGTCTAACAACACAACACAATATTACACTCCAGCTTCACATTCAGGAAGGCAATACTTCACTGCATCTACTTGTGCTTTATATATAAATATTGTACCAGCTTTACAATACCTCAGCTTTGTGTAGGCAGACACCAAGCAATCTGATACAGATTTTACAAACATCTATCCACAATCGCCGTATTGAAAAATTGTCTTTTAACCACATCTCTTCCTTAAGGTTGTTTTGCACATAGAAAGGTCAGGAGGGGCATTCTCTCTATAATCATCATTATCTTCTCCGTACGCAGAACAGAATGACAGAAAAATCCTTGGGTGCTTTGTGAAAAAAATGTCACTGTTAAAAGAAACCTGCAAAAGCCTTGCAGATTTGACTTGTGAAATATCTCGAGGAATTCTAGAGACCAGGGTCCACTTCAACACTACATGTGAAATCATCCAAAACTCATGTGGACACACACAGCCTGGCTTAAATGCAGCTGGACAGCTTTAAAATTAAACCTACACAAAAAAAGGCTTGCTCTACAATTGTTCAATATTGCTTTAAAGCTGCATATTTTTATACATCAGGAATGGTCATTAAAATAATGAGCCTCTGCAAAAAGAAAAGAAATGTCCCAAACATTCAGTGTCGTTCTGAAGATAAAACAATTTACTAACAACTGAATGAAAATGGTTTTATTATCCAGACATTCGTTGAGTCAGCTTAACATTTCTATCAGATATAAATTAAAATATAGAAACAAAGGGTACCTGAGATTTCTGACTCAGCACACTTTGGGTTAACTTGTTCTGCCAGCATTAACCAGGATTACTGGCAGTATTGGCAGTGTTTGAAGCTGATCATCAACTTGGCAATAATTGCAAGTACCAGCCATCCAAATGTAATAACCAATGTGAGGGATCAGCGGAAGGAAGTAAGTCATTAATGATTTCTCTCTTTGGATGTTAGTGCTAACCTACACAGCCAGTTAGATGATCATTAGGTCTATTAGCATGGGCAGATACAAGGACCACCTTCAGAACTGAAAAATAGATTAGCTGGACAGTAGTCTACTTAAAATGAATGAAACCGCTACCACCAACCATAGGGGATATATCTTATTATTTGAGATAGACATCCAGGTGGAGCAGTGAAATAAGCAGATTTGTACATAATTACTTGTGCAAGACGCAAGTAACACTCAGAGGATAATAATAATAATAATGATAATAATAATCCTTGCATTTGATATAGAGCCTTATCACGTCTTCGACACTTCTCAAAATGCTTCACAGAATGTACTGTCAGGTGAATTGACTGTATATTTTGTTGGCGAAGGATAGGAAGAAGAGAAAATACAACTCACAATTTTTTAATCCTCAATCGGTTCAAATAAGCTATGTGCTCATATAAAATTTGGTTTCTTGGTGATAGGCAACTTTGACCATGATAAAGCGATATATGAATGAAATACAAACATTTTGTTATTTAAACCTTCATTCTATGAAAAAGCAGTTATACAAGGAGCTCAATATTTTAATGAGCACTCTTAAAATTAAAAATAAATACTGGAGACCAGAGAAATACAGATTTAAAGTTATTTTAACTTTTGCAAAGCTGACTTTTAAAACTTTCTCTGTGGCATCTTAATTACTAATGCAGTCATTAATGTGCCGTTTTGCAGAGCTCATGGATTCTTTATAGCTTGTAGTGAATATATTAAAGTGACCTTTCACACTGCCAACTAATATAACTGTATTAATAGTGTGAAAGTTACTTCTAGGTCTCACAGGGCTGCTAAGGCAAAGGTAATTATAGCAAATGTTTATTAAAAAAAATTAAAGTGGTTTCGATGGTGCAGTGGGTAAATGCATTGGGAAGTCTCATAACAACAAATTGAAACCGGGCAGCAATAGGAGTGTGAGAATTGGTCTCAACGCCTCAGGTTAGAATGGAGAAAAACTATTCTAGGTTCCAATTGCTGATTACGATCCAACAACCTTTGCTGGAAGGTGTATGTGTGCAAATGTGGGTGAGGACAGGATTGGGGTAGGGCTATGGTGCTCCCTCAAGCTGAGTCGTCTACGAGTCCTCAGGTCCATGAGGAATTGGATGGGTGGGTGAGATACTGGTGGGTGACTGACATCTGAAGACCACACCCCAAATGCAATCAGAGAGAAGGAAAGCGGGAAGGAGAGAAGGAAACAATGGTACCACCACCCCCACCCCCACACTCACTAACCAGTAAACACATCAGAGGCATAGTTTTATTGAGGTTATATAATCCATAATGATAAAATGTGGACTTTCTCCCAAAGATTATTACCCTTTCTTAATGGTATAGAGTAACAGTCTCGAGGTAAATGAGAAAAATGAGAGTACAGAAATGAGAGACTTTGATGGAACAATATCCATATACTCTGGCTTCTGTCAAAGACAAAAAGGTCATACCCTTACCAGTGCGGAAACTGTATGCCTTACTAATGTATAAAGAAGAGATCCAATCCGGATCCCTTCACCTCAAACCACATGACTGAGCTCTTGAGTATCTGATTCATTAAGATGCTCTACTCTCATTGATACAGTCAGCAAGCTTCAATCACATGCTGAATGAGGAGTGTGCTTTTAGTTTAAGTGCCACCTATGGCTTTGGATGCTTCCTACAACCAACACGTACCACAATTCTAAATCTGAAGAATGATGTAAAGATTCTGATCGATCTTGCTGTGCATTTCCAGCACCTTCCATTTTATATTGGATTCCCAGAATTAGTTGTTTCCCTTTTGATGCCAAAGAAACATACATGGATGTTAGGAGCCATGTTATTTTTACACTACAGGTATTTCCAACAATTAATCCTTAGAGAACCACTGACATACGTACCCACTGTGGTGCTGTCTTACCTGATTTGTTACAGATACAGAGCTACAGTCACACTTGGGGCCCCAAATCTGAGGCTCTTTAAAATCTAGTACTACTCTTTGAGAATGTGGATGTGAACAGTTGTACAAACCGCACTATGGCTACTCTCGAGCATATCTCCACAACAATATATAGCTCAAACCTAGAATGTGTATAGGCTCTGACATGAAAGATGCCATTTTGGACGAGATAAAGAAGGTTGGCCGCTGCCCTTAGAAATGATCCACAGCATGAGTTAACAACTTCAGAAATCAAAGGAAGAAAACTGGAAGAAAAAAACAACTATATTGCTCCATCGCTGTTTTTTGTTTTTAATATCAGCTGGAATTGGTCACATTTAATTAATCGAAGCAGAGATTAGAAATTTACAAGGGACACATTTTCTAGTGTGCTATATCTAAATTTTGTAATTGCAACGGATCTTTACTTTATAGTGATTAGTTTTGATGACATTTATGAAGAAGGGTCTCATAAATATTCACAAACATTTCTTGTTTCTACAAAAAGAGGAGTGGGTGTTATTTACTTCAATCAGTGTTTATAAAACATATATGTCAAATCTAGTTCAAGTTAGGTTTTCCAGCACAGTATCAACATAAATGCACAACTATTTAATTAGCTCAATTTCATCTACTATGCCACAAGTGCAAATTTATCATTTATGTATGAGGTGAACACTGAACATGAATTGATAGCCAAGAGTCTTCCAATAGTTCCGTGGGTAAAACCATTTCCTGGAGTGAAACTGAGTTAGACAGACCAGGAAGCTACCAGGTTTGACCCTAGTATGTGCTGAGTTAATTAATATTAAGCCAGGACAGTATTTAGAACATTGTATTATTTGTCTCAGTGCCCTTGGCCAGGGTGAGAAAAATCAACCAGTGTTCTTGCTCCCTGATCACTAAACAGTGCTTCCTCCCGTACTGGAATGTGCGCATCTAGACATCGAATAAGAACTGCATTAGACTTGGCTGTGATGTCTTCCAAGGACAAACAGACATTCACTGTCTGGCTTCATGCAGGAAGAATGGCTCCTCTGGAATCATACTCCAACATGAGTCAGCAACTTCAGGATACGAAAATTCATGATTTTAATTTAATTTAATCACCTTAAGCTTAAATTAATTTAAAAAACTGAATTATTTTGAAATCTAGAATGAAGAGGAAATAATGTTTTATGAAACTATGCACAATACTTAAATCTGGCCTCAAAATTAAAGTTCAAATGTTCAAAATTAATATCACTTTGTGCCATGTTTGAAGTCAAATTAATCTTACACATTGTCGTACACAGTGTACCCAGGTTGGGTGCAGAGTGAGATGGATGCACAGGGGTTTTAAATTACCTTTACACAGTTCTAGTGTGTCTCTTTGGGTCACTTTGTAACACTGTTGACTATGGGTTGTGGGTTCAAACCAACTCAGGACTTGTGTTCATAGTGCTTGACACTACAGGGCAGTACTGGAAACGGATTCAATAACAACTTTCAAAACGGGATTGGTACTTGAAAAGGAAAAAAATTGCAAGGATATGGGTAAAGAGTGGAGGAATGGGACTGATTGGGTAGCTCTTGAAAAGAGCCATCACAGGCACGATGGGCCAAATGGCCTCCTTCTGTGCTGTAATATTCTATGATTCTAGATGGCTCTACTACAGTAACTCCTCTGTGTGGTGACAGCTGCAGGCCTAAAAAAACAGGACAGAGGGACGCTTATCAATCTTATCAGTGACAGTGACAGCTGAAAATTCTGCCATAATGTTTCCACTCGTACATCAAACTTTTCTCAAGGATACACATAAAAAGACGAAGTAACATTCTCAATGGCATATTAGGGACATGAGGAACGCAGAACATATTCGCAAGCAGACACATTGTAGTTACCTAACACACAACTGTGGATATCTTGAAAGCTCTGTTTTTTGGGTGGCGGGGGCTTTCTTCCAGTGTTTGATAGATACTAAATAATGAATCTTAAATAAAAATATGAGGTGTGCAGTAGACTCTTTATGAAATAAATATTCATACAGTAATTACTGTAAAAGTATTGAAATGGTACGAGATTATTCATACAGTAAAGGCTCAAACCTTTATAATGTGTGGTTGATAACAGCTTCATCATAAAGCAGGGCACAAAATCAATAGTTTGTGTTGTGCTTAGCTAAATGAAGCGTGATTTAAAATAATAAAACTACATTAATTTTAAATTTAACATTTAAAATGCACAATATTCATTCTGCGTACTATATTATCCATATAGGGTTTTGTGCCGTTAGGGTAACCCTTAGAACACTGACCAAACTATTTATTAATTAATTCAAATGTGAAATAATGAAAAAGGTGTTTCGTTCGTGGAGTTCTATCTGTGGAAAGAGACCAAGTGATGGCAGCAGCTGTCTGGTTTGTTTATGAAGCTGTTTGGTTTTGTCTATGGAGTTGTGTGCCTTGCAGATAAAATGTTCCAACAGGAGATAACCTGGGGGTGGGGGGGGGGGGTCACATATTGTTTTGTTTGTTGTATATCATTCAAAGGAGTTTTCCATTTTGTACAAAAAACACTGTCAATATTGTTTCAGTATTACAAGTGCTGAAGAACAACGTTATTTTTCTGGCAGCATTTTAGAAACTCCTATTAGGGAATTAAAAAATAGATAAAAATTGTATTAGAGAGGCTCTTATATTAAATACATGGAAAATAGATCTAACCTGATTTTCTGTTGCTGTTTTTCATATTACAGAGTGACTGAAGTGAATAAAAGCAGAATTATGGACTAGACTATGTCCTTCATATGCAAAAAAATGGTTTGGTAAGTTGCTCCCTGAAACACCGGTTATGCCAATTTCATCAATATAATATGCACAAGAGCAGTGCTTACACACCTAAGTAATCTTTGTGCTATTAAATCCTTTTGTGAACTCACACATCATCCGTCTACTCACAAGCACATGTTTAGTGACTGCATTGGTCTCTGCATCACTTATATTTCCTGTCGTCCAGCAGAACCAGCACTCTGAGAAATGGAAGCAACTCATGTGCAATAGCAATTATTGCCAAATGCCTTAAAGCAATGCTTTCTCTCGGGCTTCTGCTTATGAGATGACAGCAGTCTTTTGCTGCACTGTGTTCAGTCTCTACCATTCACTTCGTTGTTGTCGCACACTTCATGCTTGACAATGCTTTCACCTAAAGTCCTTGCAGACATGTTTCAACTAGCAAGAAGGTGGTTACCATTGAGGTAAACCTGACTACTGTCTGCTAGAACACAGAAAACCACCAGCATGACATCCTGATGACTGAAACCCAGCTATAACCCACAGGTACAGATGGTTTCTATGTACACGGGGACTGCTCCAGCCTAGCATTTGATTGCATTAAACCAACCTCAAATTACACCCTAATGAACATTGATATGAACCAAAAATATCTCACAGACTGTTCCAACACCTTTACTGCCTATCTGGCTGGGGTTCTCAATTATTAAGCACACCACATGAAAACAGTTCTGTTTTGTTTTTAAATTATCATTCATAGAGATTTGAAAAAGTGGTTACTCGTAGCAATGAAGGTTTAAACTCCAAAACACTACATGCCTGCCTTCTTTTGTCAATGATGACATTTACAGTTTTGCACTATTTAAATGTAAATTACAAACTACAACTATGCGAAGGATGTTAAAACTGTTCTTGCTTCAAGTTGTTCTGCTGGGGCATTAGGTAGCTCTCAGCAAGGCTCAAGACCTGTTCTCAGCAACTATTCAAGAAGTAGTGAAGCATGCTCATTGAGAGAAGAACCTAATAATAATAATAATAATCCTTGCATTTGATATAGCGCTTTTCACGTCGGGAGGACGTCCCAAAGCGCTTCACAGAACACACTGCAAAGTGAATTGACTGTATATTTGTGGGCGAACGCGGCAGCCAATAGCGCACAGCAATGTCCCACAAACAGTCGTAGATTGAAAATGACCAATTTATTATTGTTTTTGGTTTTGAAGGGATTATTATCAGGCGTGTGGAGTAAGGAAACTTGCCCAAGGTTTCGCCCTGCCTGGAATTGAACTCAGGTCTCTCGCTTGCAAAGCGAGTGCTCTAACCACTGAGCTACAGGACTCCACAACCTAGTTTAAATAGGAAGAAAATAATGTGAGGAGCTCCCGTTTGCAGTCAAGGAGTAGCAATGACAGAAGTATGGATGATTGCCCTACCTTCTCCTAACTTAGATGAAAGGAAGAAGTGGTGAACTGAAACACCAAATGATAAGAGGTACAACATGGGTAAAAACACAAAATGATAAAGTGCTCAATCTTTGAATGCCACTTTGCCTCACCTGACCTTTTCTTTTCATATTAGAAATTAATATGACTAAAGCTGACCAACTGCTTTTCTCAACAAATAAAATTCCTAAATAGTTGGCATCTGTGTGAAGGGAGGGGCTATTCTATAGAAAAACATAAACCTCTGGATGGAAAGTCAATTCTCTGATTACCTCACTTCACTTCTTCACCATCCTAATCAGCCTAATTAAACCTTTGTTCATTTTCAAACCTCCAATGACAATTTGTTTAACTCTACCCTGAAGCGGTTCTGTGAAAATGCGAATTAAATTTGATCTTCTGACAGCAATTATTAAATGTTCCCAACTGGCCCCAATTAAGCCACAAGGCTTACAATCTGCAAAATCCACTGAAGTATCACCTCTCTTTTTTTTCTACTGGTCATTTACACCTCCATGGCACCATTTACATGAAGGCATCAATGTTGCCCAGCCTGTCAAAGTGAAGGTGATTTAGTGGACTTGAAAGAATTAGCTACAAGACTATCTCGTTCATAATTGTGGTCACCATTGCAGATTTTCGATTGATCTCTAAACATCATCTCATTCCAGCATAACACAACTGCCTTAATTACTAATTGCAAACAATAACTTTTAATTAAACAAAAATTACAAATAAAATCATTGGATGTTTCCAATCTTACCCAACTTTTATGTTCATCCCTCCAAGTGCATTTATTCTGTATGTAGTTCTGTAGCACCCGCAAAGTGGAACCAACGAACTTTACCTCATTGTACATGAACTTCAAAGGCAATGAAGTGAATCTCTTTTCTCTGAAGTCATCCCAATAGTTTAAGTAGATTAATGTGTTTGATTACCCTTTAGGGATTTCCTGCATAAAGCAATATTTTTTTCAGTCATATTTCAAGGTTTAGCAATGGCTCACGTTGTGCTTTGTTGGAAATTTTGTTTGCACAGTACTTGTGTGAATATGCATTAAATCTTTGATGTCTGGGATATTCAAGGTAAGGTTGGGTGGTAATGATACAGGACAATGGACCTTCTACTTTGTGATGACTGTTCCTTTCTAAAACCTACACTGGGCCATCCACACTTCCTTTCCAGGATGCTGGACTCCAGGGTCACTGTTGCTCTGACAAACATCAGGTCCTGGAAAAGCCACACCTTTCTCCAACTCAATACTGTCAAAACTGAGACCATCTTGCTCAGCTGCTATCAGTACTTCCTCATCTCAGCCATTGACTGTACAGCCCTACGGAACTGCTCACTCCCAATTCACGGAACCTGTGTGTAACATTGGGGTGTTTTGTTTGAAACCAAATGCCTTTTTTTCCACATTTATGTGTCCCAATATCCTCATGAGTTTTGAGACTGACCACTATCTTAAAATTATTAAGAACATGCAGAATTTTGTAAAATTCTTGAAGTAAATCTTAATGTGTAAGCTATTTTCCTTAATTCTTTGCTTTCAAGGTTTCACTGTGCACAATTAGCATTGCTTGTTAAGCCATTGACATAGGTTAATAAGCAACATCTTGTGTGTCCAATACAGTTCTTTAGCATCAATAACAAGAAATTCAAAGGGTTAGGTTGAGTAGTTTGTCTTGTATGAATCATGTTACAGTCAGCGAACGGACAGAAAAAAGGACAAAAAAATCAGTAACCAGGAAGCAAAGTGACAAGTTAACCTTTTTTACCCTTAATTTCTGCTCTAATTTTCTCACATATGTTCAGTTGTAAGTTACAGAAGAAATTTCCCATGCCATCAAATGAGGTAGAATTGCAAGTCAGGCGGGCAGCCCCAGGATTTAGAGCAGAGTAAAAATGAACTACCCAAGAGGCATGGATGAATTAAAAGCAGCCTCTTGAGAATGCAATGAATGCTGTTTGCATCTGGCTCTTCTTACTCTGAACACCCAACACCTGCCTGTAAAGTTAAATCGCCCTCTATAGCTCTGAAGAACATACTTAGCGTGATAAAAAAAAAGTCAAAGCAATTCTATCAATAAAAGCAGTGAATTCAAGCACAAACTGACTGTCTGGCACCACTGTAAAACAGGTTGTACTTAATCCAATGAATAACCTTACTCCAATTCAAGTCTTAGTAAGCTGAATTAGCTTGACTCGAAATGCCTCCAGCATCTATTGGTTTATCATATGCAATGTTGATGCTGCATTCACAATTGCATAATCCTGGATTGAAAGTACAGTAATACACTGTCAGCCAGAACGTATCGGTGTGAACATGCTGAAGAAGGTCATGGTCATTTTGGATCACAGCGTACAGATTAACTTATTTATTCACCTTCACAACAGTGCATGTATTTTGTACCCTATTAACGGCATTGCAATAAATGTTTCAAGCCAGATGCAACAAGTTGAAATACATTTATTTTTCACACTAAATGTTTCGCTTGCAAACTATCTTCATATTTGCATTGTTACAGAAATGCATTAGTTTAGAAAATGCATTCAATGATAACTCCAACCAACCACCACCATCGCCACCAACCCCCCCAAACTTCCGTCTGTTGTCTGAAATATTGTAAGACAACTGATATCAATAAATATCTTCATAAGAGGTACCAGCTCCTTGGGACGTCCTCCCGATGTGAAAAGCGCTATACAAATGTAATCTTGTTGTTGTAATGTTACCTCAGTTGGGATTTTGTTGATTGCATATCATTTAAGGTGTGAATCACTTGTGACTCATCACTAGTCAAGATATCCTTTCTTTCAATACCAGTGCCTTAAGAAATATTTGTTTGCCTTCAACTACACTTTACCGAGTCTTTTCTGTGACTGCTTTCTTGTCACATAATCATTCTCTTCGCTCAAAAATATAGTGCACCATGGCATGTCATTTCTGGAGGGAAATTCAGGACCAAATACTGTACTGCAGCTCTCCATTTACAATAATTTTAGTGTAATTCATTAACCATAATGGAAGCTTACTCAAGTATATTCTCCGGGAATCCACCATTTCATGTCAGCAGTTTCTTTATTTGATTGTCGTGCCTTCAATTCATTCTATTGCTGAACCTTAAATCCTAAAAGGTCAAACTACGAAATAAAGACACTGCCACCAAGGATTGTAAGACACCAACCAACCTAATCTCAACAAAAATCAATTCACTCTTTACAATAGAAATAACTGCAGCAATAAAGCCTGGAAAGGGCCATAACTCAATTTGGATTTAAATTATGTAAGGGTTCAACATTTTACGTAAAACTAGAATACTCCATGATCAAAAACAGTCTGAAATAGCTTTTAGATTTGCATGAACAATTTATGATAGAAACATTTCAAACCACTCACTCGTATGTATGAAATCTGTACACCCCTTCAATGGTAGTGACTATTTTCAGTAGATTAAAGCTTCAATCTAGCAATTTTCACGGGGCGGGGAGGAGGGGAGGGGGGGAAAGAGTCAAGGCTCAGTGGAGTTCTACAGAAGGTCGGAACCCTGTAATTTACTCTGCTATATATTATACTGCTGAGGGTACTTCCTATAATATAAAGTTTGCTGAAGATGCCTGAATCACCCCAGTTAAGAACCCAACTTAAGTTTAAAAGGACAAGTATTGACATAGATGATCAAATACTCTCCGGAACATTATGCTAGAATTCTGTTAGCCCCTTGGGAATTTCATCTCTGGAATGCAAGTCAAGGTTGAATCATGTAGGCAGTAATGTGAAATTGATATCCTCGAGCTTTCGTTCAATAACTCCAATAGTAGGGAGTTTTATCTTCTTTACCTCTTGGTTATTCACTTCCCTAAGGAGAACAAGTAGCTCAGAAGAGTTCAGCGCACAAGTGAATAGCGTTTTTTTGTTCCATACTTTATATTCTTATCTAATATCTATTTCAAACTCATACTTGGTATATAGAAATTGGCCAATGGGTACAGATGACCTAATGAAATAAAACATCAACAAAGATGAAATTGTGTTCGGCCAGTCAAGTCACCATTTAGGAAACTGTCGATACTCTGGTTCCCATCTCCGGTATTTGTTTTTTTATGCCATGAAAGGGTAAAGATTGATAGCATTGCAATAACAGTTGCTTTATGTGAGCATTCACATGTAGACCACCATCTGATAAATCTGGTTTATGATTTACTCACATACATTTTCTACTTTTTACTGAATGATTCATAGTTTCAGTTCCTTTGCATAAAAATTTTATTTATGGCCTAATGAAAGAAAGCTCACCGGTGTTATCACACCCGTTCCAGGGTCACTTTCAAGTTCTGAACTAGTTAGTGTGTTATACCATCACAGTACTGAATAAACAATCCTGAATATTTTAAGCTCCTCCTACTGTTCTTGTGTTGTGTGAACAATAATACAGTAATATAGTGATATGCATGTAGGAATTGCTTTGGGGTCTTTTCTTTTAAGTAATTTACATCCAGCTGGCTTGATTTTTTTGACCAAACAACTTTGCAAACTGGTGGCATTAACAAGTCTACATTTTCTCCCCCTAGTTGGCTAGATATGAGATTCAATGTCATTACAGCATCCATTAGTTTCAGATTTGTAACCGCAGCTGAAAACGAATGACCATAAATCCCATGCTAGTAATCTTTGGTTAAACGAACAAGCCTTGTTGCCAACCTGCACATTTCTTTACTTTTGCAAAGCAACACAGACCTAATCTAACAGTGAAAATAATCAAAAACTGGTAACGTAAAGTTATTGAAAACTGTGACTTATTCATCTAAAAGTAGAAAAAGTAATTGTTAAGAATAAATGAAGCACCATCCCCAAATCTTAATTTTTATAATGCATGTTTTCATTACATTACATTTTCTGAACAGTGAAACTACATTAATCAGAAATGAATAGCATAATTTGTACAAATAGCTAAAACTGTTTGCAAAATGTAATGAATGACTGGGAACAATAATAGGCTTGAAGAATTCTGGACATTGCCATCAACCAAAACTGGAACTCAAGTTATCTATAAATAATACCATAAACCTTCAAAATGTAGAGTCCTGTAGCTCAGTGTTTAGAGCACTTGCCTCGCAAGCGAGACCTGGGTTCAATTCCTGGCATGGCAAAACCTTGGGCAAGTTTCCTTACTCCACACACCTGATAATAATGCCTCCAGAAAAAAATTATGAATTGATCACTTCAATTTACACCGCTGTGTGCAATTAGCTGCCTCGTTTCGCCCACAAATATACAGTCAATTCACTTTACAGTATATTCTGTGAAGCGCTTTGAGACATCTAGAAGATGTGAAAAGCGCTATATCAAATTAAAATATTACACTCTAGTTACAGTCCAAGCCATCATTTAATGTGTACATATCATGCTGTGTTTTTCTTTGTTTCTGAGCTTTCCTGATTTTAGTTTCTTACTGGCGTTTGTATTTGCCACCATTTCTGTACGAGCATAATTATAGCTGTCAAGCAATATCATAAAGTTTTGCTTTTTAACACCAAAATAAGTTTATGGATGTAAAAGCAGAGCTACATTAGCAGTTTAACTTATTGCTTGTATGTATTATACTGTATTTAAAAATGAGTGAATGGACGGATGGATGTCTGACATATAGGATTTTGTTTGTATAAATGCCTTAAAAGGCTTCTTCATTTCCATTCAAACGTATCTATGGACAAATGGAATAATCTCATTGAACCAAATGGAGAAGCTGAAATTACTGAAAGTGAATATTCAGTACTGCAGTGCTGCTGATATACACTGGTACAGATCAAGCTCACTGTACACCAAAAAGTATTGTATATCAAAAAGACTGTATGAATTTTAAAAATAATTCATTTTTCCAGGACCAGTAAAGATAAACCTTGACAATTCTCATGATTATCCATCAAACATAAGAACGTGATGCTCAGGAACAGTTTGTTAAGAAAAGCTATGCTCATAAGTGGCTGCCAACTTAAGAAGGATAAGCTACGCTGGGGAGAGTGGGGGCAAGAAAATCACAATTACCCACTAACTTCTCCAAATATAAGCAGAGCAAGTGGTAGCCTGCAAGAGGAAGTATGAAATGATTGTCTTGTTTCACACAAGGACCTAAAGATCAGTTCCAGCACTCAAAACACATTTTGCATTGAAGACAAAGGGGCCATGAATCTAATAGCAAAAGGCTGGAGATATCCTGTGGAAAATCTGTACATAAATCAGATCAACCCAAATCCTGTCATTACTCAGCACTCCAGTGACGTGCAGCTGTTTGTAGTGGTTTGGGGAACCAGCAGGGGCTGGAAAGTCTTCTTACTTGACTCCAACATGATCACAGTTGAACCTCATCAAAGTAAGTGTTCATAATTTGTCACAGAAAGGAGCCAATTAACATATGCTCGGAAACGGCTCCAAAAGATAATATATGATTAAAGACCTAACACAGCTGTTAAAAATCAAACCTCTGCAGTTTGAAAGAAACCTCCGATTGGTTTATGAGAGCGTTTATCTGATCCAGTTTACTCTTTAAAAGCAGAAGCATGACAAAAGAAAAAAAATTCCTTTTAGATTGTAGAATACAATTCACACATGGTGACGTCTTGTTTATAGCAATGCACAACTGTCAAACATTTCATATTAGGCCACAGCAATAATTTGTCACCAGTGTACAAAAGATGCTTTGTAAAAGCATGGATTTTTTTGTCCATTAAAGACCACTTTTGTACACGAGCTTGCCTATAGGGCTGTTTTACACCCACTCGGTACTTAAGAGTAAAACGGATGCACAATCAAATTTTGACGGCTTCTTCACAAAATTTAACTGTCCTCCTTGCTTTGTTCAGCTCAGTACTGTAAAAAAAAATCAAAAATGAATTGAAAATTGACATGCTCTTTTCCTCACACCTGTCGCTTTGCATATGTTCCATAAATAAAAGATTATGATTCTTCTTATGCTTCAAACATCAGGGTTCTCTCAATGATCATAATGAACTACTTTAGAAACCTCCAAAAATTAGTTCTTGGAAAAAGGTTACAAGCAATGTGTTACACCAGTCAGCTGGATTCAGGTGGTCGTGCTCTTGTCTGTGAATCAGAAGGTTGTAGGTTCAAGCCCCACGTCAGGACTTTGAGCTCATTGTCTATGCTGACATTCCAATACAACATTGTTAAAGAAACGCCATCTTAACGCTACAGGATGCTACAGGTGTGAGGAAAGGAGCATGTCAATTTTCAATGCATTTAATGTCTTAATGAGATACTAAACCAGTGGTAGCCATCCTTTATGGCTGAGTAAACCAAATAAATTTTCTTTATTTATGCCTTAAATGGTGGCTCTTGATGGTCCCGCAGGCCACGAACATGGCTACCCTGTGTTAAACCAAGGCCTCACCTGCCTGTTCACAAGGATGTTAAAAATCCCATAACACAATTTGAAAAGAGAACTGAGTTTCTCCAGGGTCTGGTCACTAATATCCAAGATTATAAAAAAAAGGCATTCACTTCATGGAAGCCTGTGGTACAATGCCGTGCATGAAAATTGGCTGCCATGTTTGCCTACAATTGCAGTCACTACACTTTCTATAAAAAAAATTCTATAAATGGCTTTGAGATGTTTCGATGTGTTAAGGCACTATATCAAATGCAAGGATTATTCTTTTTACATTCAGCGTAGAAAATCTACTTATATTATATTGCTCTTATTTGTGTGTCAAAGAAAACCACAACTACTGTCTGTACTATATACCCATACTAAAACGGGTATATAGTACAGACGGTAGTTGTGGTTTTATTTGACACACAAATGCCACTTCACTGTTATCTTGTGATCCATAGAGAGGCGAGCGTAGGAAGAGGAAGGAATCAAAAGTTCCAAGTGCGGCCCATGCATTCATGGTTTGTAAAAGAGTTACATCGACAAAGTTTTGAGAGCAGCAGAACGGGGTGGGGGGGGGGGGGGGGGGGGGGGGGGGGGGGGGGGGGGGGGGGGGGGGGGGGGGGGGGGGGGGGGGGGGGGGGGGGGGGGGGGGGAGGCGGGGGAGAAAAACTGAAAAGTGGGAAAATAGACGGATTTCATCATTTACTGATATGTGCAATGTACATAGGGAGAGATATATATATACCTTTAAATATATATATATGTCCCTCTATATATAGATACAAAAATAAACAGTTTACTGTTTGAAATATACATTTTTTCTGAGACATGAAGGCACAAAACTAGATAGTTGATGAAACAGAGCAAGAGAATGTCTGAAGCAAGCACAGATCATACAATTAATAATCTTTTAAAGATATGCCCAAATTACAATTTCAATTTAAGTACAGCAAGACCGCATATATGAATAAATTGCAAAAATAATTATTGTTTATCAACAATTTAAGTTCATGTTCACAGGCCCTTTAACCATCAATAAAATTCCTGATTAAGATCTCAATTCCAGTTTTCAAATCCACAGAGTCCTACTGTATCTGGATGGTTCACATAACCTCCACTGTCGCCCCACAAAGGACAACAAGACAAGTAGCCTCAAGCATGACAACTTTTTCCATTCACAAATTACTGGTCCCAGATATGCCAACCGTCACTCGCCCTGTGGGACTTTCACTCGCAAAAACCCTCTTGTCACTCAACTGGTATCACTTCTCCTTCCAGCTTGAGAAAGTGCAGCATGGTGACCAGGCCTCAATCTGACCTTAAAGTTCTTTACCGTGTAGCTATATGGGGACATGGCCACTGATAGGGTTATCTGAGAGAGTGCAGTGCTTGCCGGAAAAGGCAAGAATAATTCCGAGGAGAAATGACTTGCATTTTAGATGTTGATTTCAACAAAGACAAAGGCAGTAAGCATTCAACCACTTCTTCAAACCACAGTATTGCTACAGCAAAGGTTTTGACATGAAACATTTAAATGTGCGTTCTTGTAATTTTTTTCCCCTGACTCGGTCAGTAATCTGGTAGCAATTAACAACTGAAAATACTGTACTTTTTAGCTAATCTTTAGGTTTTTAGCTAATCTTTAGGACCACTCTAATTAACAGTATTTAAACAATCACAAAACAAATAACCATTTCAACAGTAAGATACAAATGCTCCTTCTGTTGTCCAGGGAAATGGAGAACGATATTATATGTGTGCAAATGCATTGTCCTTCCTCTCCCCACCCTGGCAAATATCAAAGAAATTTACAATTTGTCCATGCCTCAATCTGTCAGCAGATATAAGGCACTTCAAATTGGCTATGTTAGTTTTTCCAATTTCAGATATGGTCTGTCTCATCAGAAACCCTCAAGACAACAATAATTTTAAAAAATTATTCTTTATTTGTTTAATTGCAGGTAACCGGCTTTACCTTAATGTGGGATGATTGTGTCCTGTTCTTGTTAAGTGAAATGTAATGAAAGTTTGTAAACTCCCATGCAGGATTTTAAACATTAATGTTAAAAATAGTTTTGTTCTTCAGTGTTAGGAATACAGCAACGTAATAATACAACAACCTTGAACTGCGCTCAGTGGAGTTAGGTGTCAGAGTGAAGGAAAATTGGTTGCTGGGGGCTTCTAAAAGAGGGTGGAGAAATGGTGATAGTTTGGGATCAGACACCCTAGAAGCTGAATTCTCTTTGCTTTGTATGACTATATGACTAAAATGCAGCAATCACAATGAAGGTGTTTTCTCCCCACTGGGGTATGGTTCCAAGGACACAGCTTGTCCTCCAACACCTTGCCCAAATGGTCATTATTCATGTGTAAGCCTAACCAATGAGAGTCAGTAGGTCATTCAACTACAGGGAGTGTGGCACGTGAACCCAATCCTCACTTCACTTAACACCCACCTGCCTACATTTCCATCAGGAATCCCTGGACAGTGATCAGGACTGGGAACCCTGTCTGATTGTCTCCTCCATATCCTGGGGCACTGTGATATATAGTAGTGCCCTTACTACAGTTCTCATTGAGTTAATACATTATTTCTCTCAGACTGTTTTAAAGAACACTGGTGCAACAAAGCAAAGACTCAATAGAAATCGACATTCTCATTGCAAATTGGATTTCTCCTAAAATGTTGAGTCTGTCACTGAGACAGAAGTGTTGCTGGAGTAACTCCTGCACCTGAGGGCAGGATTACAAAGGGAAGGAGGGAGAAGGACTCCAATCTGCCAAACATAACAACCAATTGTGAATTCAAAGTAGACCATGATAAATTTTTTTGTATGCAATATGATAATTCATTATTACAAAACACTTTCCTTTATCGTTTGAATTTCCTGCCACATGGTGTGATACACCCGAAGATTTTTATCACAGGTGCTGTTCTAAACCTTCATTCCCATCCTATCTAGACTTATGGCCACCACCTTTTTTGCAAGCCTCTAGTGAGAGATGTTTGCATACAATGCAGAACTTACAGAGCAACTCCCAGCACCGCAACATCTCACAAATACAAAAATAACCTTGCCACCATGCATTATAAATAAAAGCACAGCTCAGTTTGGCTAGTGCGAGTATGTAAAACTATCTCACGGACTAGACGTTGTTCATAAACCACTTGAACATCCCACTCACAGAGTATTGCACACCCTGAACCCATGGCTCTGTACAACCTTGTAAGGCATTTCTCTTACTTCTTATTACAATATCCATTTTCTTCATTTAAAAGCAGAACTGTTCTTCCATCATATTGGAATATTGTCAGGAAGTACACCACATGCTCATTGGCATAGCCCATAGAATATAAATTGTATCCAGCAACAATTCCGGACATTTTTTTCATTTTAAATAAGGTCTTGATGGCCTGCATCTAACATGTGGAAATAAGCATCTGCAGTTGCATTTTCTATAGCCCAGCCTTGGCACCCACTTCAGGAAATACTTAAGCTTGCAGTGTTTTTAACAGCCTTCTTGCTACTAAATTGTGGGGAAGGGGTGGAAACATATCAATTTGATTAGATTTTTATTCTGAATTTAACTTTCCTTAAAAAAAGGTTTGAATGTTTCAAAGGTCGACAGGATGGAGTCAGACTGAATTATTATATGATTTTTCTTCACACAGTTGTTGAGAATTATTAAACAAAAGATCATCGATGCATAGTTCCTAATATGGTTGTTAGCTGGTACAACAGTACACCATGTACTCTCCCAAGTTCCTGCTGGATATTACACATTATTGTTCTTCTGACAACCAATTCAAGGACAAAACTTTTTCAAGGCTAGCTCCTGTAAAACTGAAGCCAAAGATCTATTCAGGTCAACAGCCACAGACAGATAAAGTGTTTTCAATAACATCACAACATAATTAATAACTTACATGTGCCCAGAATTAAAAGATATGCCACAACACACCTGGCTTCTGAATATTACTGATAAGTGTCTTTTGGTTTTAAGGCAGATTTCCGAAGTCTGAGGTTATTCTTGGTGTAGCTCTTCAGCTCACAGTCTGAATGGTTCAGTAAATTGCTTAGTGACAAAAAGAAACATTGGCCCTGATATTCTCCTTGCTTAGCGCAGCTTAAATCCAAGTAGAGAGATGAGCTCAATTCTTCTTGATTGTTACTACACATGGAACCTTACACTAGAATGAGTCAATTCCTTCAAGAGGCAAGAGGGCAAACTTGGGGGGGAGGAGGAAAAGAAATTGTTAATTTGCTTACACAGGACAAGATCAGATAATAATACAATTATAGGGACATGCTGTGGCAAAATCGTGAATGTTGTTGCCTCTAAAGTGGCCACTTTTTCCTTTCAGAGATGGGAAGATTGAGCTCCAGGCTGATAACCTTCTACAGTATGTTCCAAATTAGCTTTAATTAATATTTTATGAGAAAACAGAATTTAAGACTATACTTTTATATATATAAAAAAACGTCTCTCTTGTTTAAATTTATTGTTGTACCATGACACAATCAGGTTGCAGTCCTTACTTGCTTCTGTTGCCTCATCAGAATAGGGTAAAATTTGGAAAGCAGGCCACATAATGATTTTGACTCTGACCCAGTTACAGTGGAAGAGCTATGAGCTTGCTATCTTTTTTGCACTGAGCTACAGGAAGGGGTGGATTCCCTTGGGGATCATCAGCAGCACAAACCCTCTGTTTCCATCTGCCACCAAAAAAACCCTGTATATTTCTTCAAAATCAACACTCTATTCTCTGCAATGCGCTCCAGCCATGAAGATTCTAGAAATGATAAATGGTGCTCTATTTCATCTGACTAGATGCAGGAATTATTTGACACCATAGTCGGTGTCAGCTGAAACATTTCAAAAGTACTTTGTAGTTTTTTTTCAAAACTTGAGCTGTGTGTTGTATGAAAAAATAACAAATAATCATGTTTCTTTAGCTTCTTTCTTCCCCCACCCCCAATTTTTCCCCTTCTCACTCAAGGCTGTTGACTCATACTGGGGCACGATGCCACACCCAAGAGCCCATCATTCATGTGTGAACCTGGGCAGTAACCAAATGCAGATTGCAAGGAAAGATGTTGTGTAGGGTGGGGAGAACGCAATGTCAAGTCCAATCCTGTCCTCCCAATCCTCTACAAATTTGTTTACAAATCTACAGTCGCTACACTTTACAGTAAAATCCCATGAAGAACTTTCAGTCATTTTGACAACATGATAAGGATTATATCGAATGCAATTATTCCTATGCACACATGTTCCACAGGAATCAGTGGGTAACAAACCATAGCAAGAGTACTGGCTGCAATTTTCCCCTCCAAAAATCTGGGGCACTGAGAAACATAGAAACAGGAGTAGGTTATTTAGCCCCTCGAGCCTGTTCCCCCATTCTATAAGATCATGGCTGATCTATACCTCATGTCCAGTTACCCACCCTTGCCCCGTATCCCTTAATACCCTGATCCAAAAAAAATCTATCCACCTCTGTCTGAGGCCAAATGTTGTAGTGCCATTGGTATCCCCACTGAGATTAGCTATGCTATCATTCTATCCAAGGTCCTTGAGAGAGCCATTGCCTCCCAGCTTCGTTCTTTCCTTTACCCCCACTCCCTCCATGAACTCCTCTAATCAGGTTACCGTGCTGCCCACAGCACGGAAACTGCTCTGGTCAAGATCACAAACGACATCCTGACCATGTGTGACCAGGGCTCCCTCTGCCTCCTCCTCCTCCTCGACCTCTCCGCCGCCTTTAACACCGTGGACCACTCAATCCTCCTCCACTGCCTCTCCTCCCACCTCAACCTTCAAGGTTCTGTCCTTGACTGGTTCAGGTCCTACCTTTCACACCGCCTCCACTTCGTGCAGTGTTCCTCAGGGCTCTCTCTTCAGTCCCCTCCTCTTCACCCTCCACACGCTCCCCTTTGGTGACGTCATCCGCAGACATGGGGTAAATTTCCACATGTATGCAGATGACACCCAACTCTACCTCTCTGCCTCCACCCTGAACTCCAGGACTACTGAGATCCTGACCGACTGCCTGTCCGACATCAAGTCCTGGACGAGGGCCAACTTTCTCCACCTCAACGTCAGCAAGACCAAGGCCACTATGATTGGCTCGCGCCAGCGCCTCTGCACCTCAGGCGCTGGTAGCATCAGCTTCCATGGCTGCACATTCAACCTCACTGAGCCAGTCAGGAACCTGGGTGTCTTGTTTGACCCTGAACTGTTCTTTCTCCCTCACACCCGCATCACAACCGGCACTGCCTCCCACCACCTCCGCAACATTGCCAGACTCCGCCACTGCCTCACCCCTCAGGCTGCCGAAACCCTCACCCACGCATTCGTCACATCAAGGCTTGATTACGGGAACTCTCTCCTTATCGGCCTTCCCAACTCTTCCCTTCACAAGCTGCAGATCATCCAAAACTCTGCAGCTCGTGTATTCTCACGCACCAGGCTCCGCGACCCCATCACTCCCACCCTCGCCCGACTCCACTGGCTCCCCATCCCCCAGAGGATCGAGTTCAAGATCCTCGTCCTCACCTTTAAGGCCATCTATGGCCTTGCCCCCTCCTACCTCTCTGAACTGCTGACTCCCTACCAACCTGCCCGCTCCCTCCGTTTATCAGGCTCTGGCCTGCTCCATGTCTCCCGCCCGACCTACCATCGGTGGCCGGATTTTCAGCCTCTCTGCGCCCACACTCTAGAACTCCATCCCACGGTCCCTTCACTTCGCTTCCTCCCTTGCATTCTTCAAAGCCGGTCTCAAGACCCTTCTCTTCGACTGTGCCTTTGGTCTCCCTCCCACCTCTTTACCTTCCCTCACCCGTACATCACCCCTCCCCCGTGCTTGGGCCCCGAATCTGACTGTTCAGCGCTTTGGGACATCCTCCCGACGTGAAAGGAGCTCTATAAATGTTATTTTGTTGTTGTTGTTGTGTGTTAACTCATCGTAGAATATAATTCAAATCTGGGACTTCCTGCTCTATAAGGCTCAATACCACACTATAAGCTGCACTTACGTACTAAACCATTAGCCAAATCTTAAAAAATGAGCTGCGAAGAAAGGCAAACTAATATTTTATTATAGCAACAAAGACAGAGCAGGGCTCTGGCCTCCTTTATAGCAGTTTTATGAAGTTAGGTTTTGCTGGAATCTCCACAATGCAAACACAAAAGCTGAAGCAGTGTTTAGCGCTTTGCTGTCAAAAGTATTAGAACAAAAAGGAGCAGACTATCTTTCATCAAACCTGAGGTACTTTCTTTGAAGACTACACAGCTGAAGGATTCAGAGGACTGTTTGGTGGGGGAATGGGTGATGGCATCTCCGACAAGTGAGCATTGTGGACAGGAAAGAAGCAACAAGATTATCGAATATGATGGTTATAATTGTATTGGCTTGCGGAAAAACAATGTTGCGGATTAATAGTAATTCACACCCTGACAGGGATTGAGACGTAACTACGAATGCAACAATATGCAAGGTTCATCCGGGCAAATAAATAATTTCCATTTAGAACAGTTTCTCTCTATTTATTACCTCAGATTCTGCTATCATTAAGAGCACAAATTAAATACAATCCATCTGATAAAACCAACCCCAGACACAGAGTTATATCACACTCAACAATTGTGTTCTGGGTATCTGTCAATATCGATTCAGGTTGGCTGAGAACTGGGCAATAACCGACAACTATTGCACAGCTGAAGTTAGTACTCTAATGAAAGGCAAAATACTGCAAATACTGGAAATCTGAAATAAAACTCTGCCGAATGGTCACCTACCTGAAATGTTAACTGACTGTCCTTTCTCCATAGATGCTGCCTGACCAGCTGAGTGTTCCCAGCGACTTCTCTTTTTTTCAGTATTCTGATATATTATTTATCCTTATAGTGATAAAGTGAGTAATTTGCGTTCATGTAGAGTTTAAGACACCATCATCCGGTTTAACACTTAATTCAGTGCTACATGTACTGTAGCCCTGTAGGTATTTATGGCTCTCCATACCTTCAAATGTGCTGATGCTGTTCCCACTTCCCTGCTTCAGAATAAGAAAAGAAAAGCAATGGTAGCAAAATGCAACCTTAACCCTGTTTCACAAAGCAAGTGAAACTGCTCTATTAAATCCATAGGATCTATTGTGATTATTTACTCCTACATGTGAGAAAATGCTAGGTAAGATTGCCCATGAGGGAAACGATTGAAATTAGAAGCTCACCATGAAGGGATTCACAGGCTACAGAATAACATTCCCTCACATCCAGCAAGTCGGGAGTAGCCCTGGAACGACCGAGTGCTGGGAATATGACTCACAGCAATAGGTGAGGAAGTAGCAATGATCTAGAGCCTGATTTCAAAAATAAATCGAGCACATTATTACCAGGTGGCATTGTCACTTGCAGCTCTGCTAGCGCTTTGTATCCAATGAGGCAATGTTCATGGTGCTGTAGAGGAAGTTACTGCACATAAGTAGTGAAAACATGCAGCACCAAATTAAAATATTCAAATCAAAAAATTCAAATAGAGGACAAAAAGTCCATCGCAGAAATAAGTGACAACAACTTGCATTTATATAGTGCGCTTCACACATGGTAGCGGCAATCAGTTCAATTGTACGTCAGTCTGTGGGTCAGCCTGGTTCGGTGGTAGCACTCTCGCCTCAGAGTCAGAAGATTGGGGGTTCAAGCAACATGTCGGGATTTAAACTCATGTAGCGGATGACACACCAATGCAGTGCTTCATCAATATTGGTGGTGCCGTCTTTCGGATGAGACGTTAAACTGAGGTCCTTAAAGATTTCGGTGGACGTTAAAGATCCCAAGGCACTGATCGAGAAAAGAAGGGAATTTCTCCTAGTGTCCTGGCCAACAATCAATCAAATAAAATTGGTCATTCCATGCTCATTCACTCACTGCAGCTGGTTGAGGGATAATGCTGTGCGCAAACTGGCTGCCACTTTCACACACAAATACATAGAGACTCCACTTCACAGTAAATTCTGTGAAGCACTTTGGGACGTTCTTCCATCGAAAGGATTATTAGAATTAATTCCTTCCGTCAAGCTCCCAAATGCTATTTTAAGACACAAATTGACTCTTGTCTGTTATAACATGAAAGGTGGCTAAGTAGAAAGACTTCAATGTTAATTCTGGGTGAATCTCATTGGAAGAAAAGGTAGTGCACTTATGAGCAATGAGAAAATTAAGCCTATAGTCTTTAAATTATACTGTTTCACTTGATTTGCCACATGAATGCTTTTATGGTGAGTTCCTGAAGGGAGCTCCTCTGTGGTCAGTTAAATTTGCACTGTTCATGCTACAGCATCCAGCACCAATGTAAAAACGGCAAAACAAATGTATTTTATAGAACGGTATACAACAAACTAGGGACACTGAAATGTATTGTGCAAGGTAGATCTACCCATGAATTCAATGACACTTTTCTTCTGACCTAACAATGAATGCCCTGTCAAATGCAGCTCTCTGCACTGCTTTACAATAAGGTGGATCATATCTTGTACACCTCTGCAGTCATTTTCACCAACTTCTTAATCCTGTGCTGTATGTTCCTAATTTGTTCACAATGCATTGGCAAAGACTATCCATGTTATTCTTGTTACTTTGAAACATTAAATTGAAATTTTTTTTTTATTTGGCACGGAATATAGAGAGACAAAAGGTTTTTATATTTTTATTGAAAAAAACACGGAATTGTAAAACTGTTCTGTTTGTGACTTTGGACAGACGTCTGGGAATAAAACTATATAAAGAAGTATATATATATAATTGTTACTTTACAGTGTTCATGTACTACTATCATGTGTAGAGTAAATGTGGAGTGCTGATTTTTTCTTTAATTATTAAGATAGGATGGTTAGCGAGACTGTTCTCTTTTCTTTTAACAAGAGTCATGTAGTGTAGTGGTTGGAGCACTCGCCTCGCAAGAGAGGACCTAGGTTCGATTCCCAGGCAGGGCAAAACGTTAAGCAACTTACCTTACTCCACACACTCTGTTTACCTAGCAGTAAGCAGGATCCCTTTATGAGGGTAATAATCCCTTGATAACTAAATAAATATATTAATTTGGTCATTCAATATGAAATGACTGTGTGTGGGACACTGCTGTGCCCAACTGGCTGCCCTGTTCGCCCACAAAAATATAAAATCAATTTACTTTACAGTATATTCTGTGAAGCGCATTGAGACGTCTCGAAAATGTGATAAGGCGCGTTGATCAAACGCAAGGATTATTATTATTAGCTCGGATGTTTTGCAGAACATGTATATTTTGGGGAAAGTGAAGTTACTGTTGATAAATGCTACTGTGAGCAGATTTTATTTCACCACCGAAACACAGGCTATTTAAAGCAAAGTGACAGCACCATCTCCTATAGGGGCTTAGCATTTTAATTTAGCCGCTTCAATTTAGCTCCCCCTCCCCCTCCCATTAAGCCTTCACAAATTCAAGTTCCAGGTCCACTTCCCTCAGCATAGCTGCCAGCGAGCTGTTAATTGACACGTTGTTTGATAATGAGCAGACCAGATCATGAATGGGTACAACAGAAACTTTGTCAGTCTCACTCCTCTCCACCCCCAGCCCCCCTTTGAAATGTGCTTCCTGCTGGGGAAATCAGACATCAACAATTGGTTGGGTGGCCACTGGGAATTCATTACCCCAGCAGGTGGTGCCTGCGAAGCAGTTGGAGAGCGTACAGGTATGAGGGGGAGAAAGAGGTGAAGAGAAAAGTAATATTGTCTCTCTAAGTGCCAGCAATTGCTTTGCAATAGAGAGATACTGAAAGTAGGCCATCTCATATATTTAACTCTCAGTCACCATTTTAAAAGCTTCTAAGAGCAAGCACAGCGGCATGTTCTGACACGTTCTTTTCAGAAAATAACCCCTGTTAGTGACAGTAGAGCAGACTATCACATCTGCTGGGAAAGAGCCAGGTGACAGTGGAAACATTTTCTCGCCTTCCCTGCCTGAATTCATCATACGCACAGGATTTATATTAAAAAAAATTAAAAATCTATATGATTTTATTATACAATTGGGCAGCAGTCTTACCACTACACCCAATGTCAGTGCTTTAGCCCACAGAACTCAGAGCAAATCTACAAATTATTTATCACGTTTTAATATTTTACTGTTATTGTTTCTGAATATGAAGTGACATCACATTTATATTTTAGATATTTGTGGATGTGGTGTGCATGGATTCATGACACCATGAGCTCAGAGATCTTCTCCACGTACCCCAAATAGTTAATGCTGCATTTAGTGAAACTTTTCTCAGTAAAGGTGCATTAGGAAATACAACTTGTTTTTGGTGTTTTCAATGAATAAAGATGTTATTCAAATTATAAAGCTAGTTTTAAAGAAATTAAGTTGATGTGAATCACCATGTTGAACTTACGACACAAGAAAGCTGCAAGCCGTAAAATCTTGCAACAGAAAAAGCCTCACAGCATAGCACAGCAAGTCTAGCGACATCCTTATTTCTACATACATTCTTTGGCTTATACAACTGAAGTATTGCATAATAGAAGAAAGTAACAAATTTAGAGCAAGTATACTTTGGGAAGATCAAAAGTAGTCAAATTAATTTTTATCCTGAAAACAATTTAAAGCATTAATTACAACAGTCAATGATAGCCAACTTGAATTAATTCTTTAAACTAGATCAATATTTCAAACATTCAGCTTCTTCAGACACTTTTTTTTCTACCTGTGCAATTTTAATAACGACATAAGATCATAACCTTACAAGGAGAATTGTCACTTTAGTGTTTTGCTGGCTAAAATGCACTAATGTAATAATGACATCGTGAGTAGGATTTCTTCTTTGGACATTGCTTCTGGGATGGCAGTGTTCTTACTCTTTTCGTCTGCTCTCTGTTAAATACAGACTAGTTGGGTGTGGTACAATCTATATAAGTCTATGTACAATGTATGAATTACAACTATAAACAGATTTTTAAAAAATAGCATGGGGTTCAATTGTAGTTAATTATCATCTCATCTGGAGGGTTGTTCACTGTTACATTAACAAATCATAATATGGATTGATATGGTATATACTATAACTTGCAAGGCATGAATTATAATACTTACTACATCTTCTTATCATTGAAAGAGGTCAGTGTAATCTTTTCACTAAATGTTCATAGAAATAACACAAGGAAAGCAAATGAATGTTCCAGTGTGATGCTGGATAGATTAGACACTGGCATTTGTGGAACACAGATAGACTCTGTTGACACCTCTAGATTTATTATGACATTATGAATGAATTACCCCTGTGGTTTGCATAGGAATAAAATTGAAATCAATGGAGGATAACTGATGGAAAACAGCTCAAAATCCAATCTAATTTAATTTATAGTATTTAACTGTAAATCTCTTTCCAGGAAAAAAGTAATTAGATTCTGATAACATTTTAAAATCATTGGACAAGTGATATTCAAAAAAACAATCATTTCCTACTAATGGCTTTCCTCCACCACCTTCTCCTTTGAATGACAACTACCAGACCCAAGTGGAGGAGCTTGACTTGTCCCTAGCCTATGACAACTAGCGCATAGAACATCCCCAATTCAAGCTACTGCGGTATGCAATACATCCTGTCTTACTAATTCCTTTGCAATGAATTAGCCATTGAGATTCTCTTGTAATAATGCATCTACTGTAAAAATAATGAACATTTTTTGAAAACTTAACAGTATAAAACAAACTTGTTTGTCATAAATACGTCTACATCCAAATGACTACTGACACACATTGCTCCCTTTCCACTAAAACATGAATGGTTATTCAAATAAAAGGTAAGCTATAAGAGGAATACAAGGAAACCTTGAAAATCCAACTTAATTTGTTTTAAAATAAGGTCTTCAATAATATGATCTTATTCGGTTGAAGGCCTCTTCCTAGTTTGCATTAATCTGGACTAATTCTTTAATCAGATCAGATCTCGTGCTTCATTTTCTCATTCACAATAATCCAATCAGGAAGTCAGGTTTTGCTTCACGTCCAGATGTTTAGTACACTGATACCATCCACCCAAGGAACAGATGAAGTAGGTGTGTGTACCTGAACCCTGAAGACCACCCAACATCTCTCCAACTCTGATGGAAACTAATCATCAGCAGGACACAATGTGCTTCTCTTTGCTCATTTGTAACACATGAGTTTCTGCAACGTTCCATCAGCGATTTCAAGGCCAAATGAGAAGAGAATGAAGCTCTCTATGGTGGGGCTACACCGCATCTAACTTTGAGATACTTCTCACTCAGCTGACAGTCTGTAAAATCTGTTAACTAATCCTAACAAAAATGAAGGATTTAGTTCATGGAAACTAATGATTTTTTTAAAACGAATGCGCTCAAAGAATTTATTCACACCAAGTTCACAAGCACATTCACAAGTAGAACACATTATATTTGCAACACTGCAGATGTTACAAAACATCACCATTTAATCAAATTAAAACAATCCGCAAACATTTTTTAGTTTTCTTTGAAAAAATTCTTATGAAAGGCTGTTGGCAAAAGCTTTTAATAGAAACTCTTATGAATCCAGTGAAAAGTGCATTTGAATATGTGTTATGAGTTCAAAAGAATGTCTTGCAAGTTACAAATGTATTGACCTATTTAGTTGGTGTATTATGGATTAAATGCTATAATGAATACATTTGACACAACTTGACCCACTAAACTTTCCACATTCAAAATTATTACTGATGCCTTATCCCCAGGAAACTCATTTGTTACACTCTCCTGTTAATTGGTGGAGGACATGCTGCAAGTGTATTCTATTTCCCAAAGGGTCAATCTCTGATTATACTTCACGTGAGGCAGATACACTATCTAATGTTCAAAGTCAATGTTACCATTTGTTTCGTAAAGAAGCACTGCTGTGCAAGATCACCTAATTCACAGCAGCTTTCAAGCTGATTTAAGATAGAATGGCTGTAAATGCTGTAATATGGATTATTGCCACTTACTCCACTGATCCTAAGAATCCAAGGATCCTTGTAATAACAAAAAGCATCAGCTGCACAAGTGCATCACAGAAAGCACCTGCCTGGAGGGCTGGATAAATGTCAACAGTGGATTTACAGAGCCATCTATGTGTAAAATGTGATTGCTAAAATGTGTCTACACTTGCAGACTGTACATGCAACTCCAAGCACATCAGTACGTGTTGATAAATATCAAACGTTACCATTAAGGATGACTGCAAAGCCTGCCTGAAGTCTGGGTTTATATGTATTTAAGTGGTTTGGTTAGAAGAAAACAAGCTTTTCTAGTTTCAAGTTTTATTTAGTTTCCACTAGTAACCACTAAGATTTCACTTAGTGACTGAGATGCAAGAGGAAGCAGCAATTTTACAGTTCAAATATGGTTCATGTTCTGCAAGAGGTCATTCCCTCACACTCACCTCTGGTTAGGATGAAAACAAACAACTGACATTCTATTATAGTAAATGGAGATTGATGGGGAACTTCCTTGTTACATACATGTTGTTGTATATATCCATTCAGCAAATACAAGACACAAAGACAAAAGGATTTTTTTTGTCCTCTCAGCAACATTTTGATAAATCTCCTGTAAAGGAAATCCTTTCCTCTTGGAGAGATAAATGGTAGGTTTTTTTTAAAAAACAAACATCCTTAAACATATTTTGAAAAAGATGTCCTTTCATTCCTCTCCTCTACATTTCAGTTCAATGTGTTTCCCGAACTGGCATTTCTTTTTAAAAAAAAGGTGTTCTACTAATCTAAAACAAGCATCTTATGTTACAATTATTCATGTTTTAGCTGAACACCACAGACTGCACACAGTATTTGGCTGCAAATGCATTGTTTGACACTGACTGATTAAATGCCATTGAATCACTGATATTATCACTTTTTTAAGTGCTAAACCCTCCCACTTTTTGACATCAAAACAGGATTAGTGAGATCAAATCAAATTTCACACTTCTGTGAAGCTGGCCAGTAGAACACCAAAATAAAAGGTGCAGCAAAGAAGTTAGGTGAGTAGATTAAGTGGCTAATTAGCACAAAATGAATTCCTAATTTTTTTATTAAACTGAGTAATTCGCTAATACAACAATTCTTCTGAGGTCTGGAGCTGGTTATCTACAAAAACTATAGCATATATAAAGGAGATAGTGATTAGATAACTGATGCAATAAATAAACAACAGATAAAATAAACAATAAACAATCAAGGTTTGTGATAATTATCAGCCACACGACATTGTACTTATTGTTTGCCTAAGGCACTGAGTTTATCTTTATTTGTTTAAAGACTAAATAAATGGCAAATTATCTCTCCTGACCTGTTCCTCCAATTTTTTCTCAACACTCGAAGGTGTGACTCAAGCCTGGGTATAGATGCATTGACATCAAACTCCCTTTGGTACCTCACAGAAGTAACTGTTCTTCACTCGTGAGTTTAGTGAATGTCGGTAGGCTTCTGGGCTGTGAGAAACATCATAGCTAACACCATTCCTCTTCACAATCCACATTCACACACTCAAACTCACACACTTATAGGATCGGGACATTGATTTAAAAAAAAGTAACTCAGTCTCTGTCCTTAAATGATTTCATATTGGAGGAACAGGTCAGGAGAGATAATTTCCCATTGTGGTTTATGACATCCTCAAGCCTTATCAATTACATACAGATTAATTACATCCTGTAGTTAAATAACTTCTCTTCAAGGTACAGCATTTTTATTCTAATGGGGATAAACACTTAAAGAGTCTATAAATTATATTGTTGTCAAAATAGTTTAGATGTCTTAAATATTTTATGGCGCTATACGTAAATGTCAAAGGTTTGTGGCCTAGAAAACAATTAAATATTATTGGATTTGCTTATCTTCACTACTTGAGTATGTTTTAAGGACCTGATCATCCTTTGTGAAATACTGGAGAGATCGTAGGAGATTCGAAGACAAAGAGGTTATGAACTCAAGGTTGTGATTAGGGGAGTAAAAAGAGAGGTTCAAAAGACCTCATTCTCCCAGGGGCATGTCAGGGTATTAAATGATTTGCCAGAGGTAGCTATTATAGCAGAATCAATTTGGGTATTTAAAAAAAACAAGGAACAAGCACATGCAGAAAAAGGGTATTAGAGAGTATGAAGAGAGAGCAAGGAATTTGGATTAGAATAGTTGGCTTCTTGGAAACATGGAAAATGGACCTCCTACTGCGTCATACATTGCTATGGTTCTATGGGTTCTCTGATTGTCAAATGTACAAATCAGCAGAGAATCAACACCTAAGTTTCATAAATGTCATCATTTTTGAGAGAGAAAATGTGTTGTAGGAACATTCAAATTGAAAAAAGCAAAGGTGTGAGATGGAGAAATGTGTTTGGCAATACAGGAGAAAAATAAATGACCCCAAATAAGTGGGAGAGACACGTTTATTCGAATGCACTACACGGCAGAGAAACTTTTAGTGAAATGTTAAACCAAAGTGCTTAAATAGTTAATAGATTAACTTCTGTAATGGGTCAGGCAGCAAAGTAGTATTATCCACATTATCCTACTGATGGAGTGTGCATTACATGTATGGACAACAAAATTACATACTAAATACAAAGAATCCCTTGGCATTGAAAATCTGTCAGGGGAAAAAACAGACAGGGAAATGTTACCTTCCAGAGTACTGTATACTTGGCAGGCACACACAGAAATGAAGGAGTTTGCAAGGAGAAGTATAAATCAGTTTCAGAAATTTGAGCTGATCTGAATTTGGTCTGTATGACCTTACAAAATAAGAGTTTTGGCCATTTCAGACTTAGATTACTGATAAGATAACGGAATTGTCCATTACAGAAGAAATCCAAACCGAAATTAAGGGGGAATAAAACATATTTGGAGATAAGCCAAGATTTCACTTGTACTATTGATTCTTATTGCAGTATCAGCAAATCAGAGCTGGCTTGAAGTTCAATGGGCTTGGATCGATAATGCTCAATCAAATTGAATATTAGAACTGATGTCAGTTTATTTATCTCTGGTAGAATGTATAGTGCAAGGAAGTGAATAATACTGCAATTTGGTCTTTTATCATTGCTGGGTGTTAGACGGGAAGTGAAAATGTCCCCTAAAACACCAGAGTATATTTTCAGGCTTTAACATCAATGTCTTGAGAGCACTGTTCAGAGTATACTCTTCACTTATTGTCCAACAACATTAAATTATTTATAGTCAGTAATAAAAAAAATGACTCAGGGATTCTTCCTTTAGTGGGCAGTGCTGCATTACAACTCTGACACTCATTATTTAGAACCAATCTTCAGATTGTATCTATTGTTTGATGATTAATTTCAAAAACAAGATGGGATTTGGGATCACAATATAAGACACAAATTTTGTACTGCCAAATTTGAAATAAATGTAAACTAGGTGTGTGTAATTTAGATCTTCATTCATATTTTTATAACCAATAAATATAGGATTGGCACTTGTGATTTTTTACTGAAAAGATAATTGTAAAATAGGAAGTATTTTAGAGTGGATTCAAGGATAGTTTTTATTAATCCTTGAATTGCCATTGATTGATTTCTATTGATGTTCTGCAAAAAAATACAACATAATATACATACAGTGCCTTTCACTTTGGGAGGATGTTTCAAAATGGTTGAGACTGCTGGCCATGCATTCAAGCTGAAAGTGGGAGCCAAAGGGGGTGACACAGGAAAGTTGAGCAATATTGCAGTCAAAGAGGTATGTCTTGAACCTTGAGTGGGGAGGGGTGTATGGTATGGTTGAAGGAAGTTGCAGAAGTAGAATGGGGCTAGACCGTGGAGAGATTTGAATGCGAGAACAAAGATCCTGGATTCCAGAGAAAGATTCATGTATAAATTTGCAGAAACAACTTTTACAATAGCAGCCTTTTATTTTTCATCGTTACATTAAATTGATAATATATTTTTAAATCAATTCTTAGAGTTCAGAAATAAAATTAAGGGGTTTTAATTTCAGTAAATGGGTACCCAAAATGCTAATTTTGAATCCCCCCCAATAAAGCTATTAAATCAGCTATCCTGTTCGGGAGTGTTAAAATTCACCATTTAAATGACAAGACACCAATGCTTTCCAAACTTTATTTAATTCTACCACACTTCCAAGTAGTGGCCGCAGAAACTAGCAATCTATATATTAAACAGCACATCATGTATTAAATGTATTAGCTTTTCACTTTAAAAAATGGAGCATTTTTATTTTATGCAGAGTAAAACCTTGAGATAAACATATTTTAAGGTTTACCGAATCCAGCCACTGTGTTTAAGTCCAATACCCACCCACTATCCAACTGATTAGAATTACAGTCATTTTTCTCATAAGACTGAATGCTTTCAAAGGCTGTATGCTGGCATGAAAACTATGGCAATTTAGTTATTTTTAAACTACAGGAACTATAAATCAACAAAGTGTCTGACACACTGTACCTCAACCAAAGATGCCAGTTCTACTTGCAAAATGATAGGCATAATGATAAAGTGGCACACCACCACTAAGCTATGAAATGGTGTATGATGGACTGGAAGGGCAGGGAAACAGGCCCATGATTCCATATTTTCTAAGCTCCTGTTCTCGGTCGTGCTCATACTATTTCAAAAGAATAACTAAGCTCATTCAGCTTCTTCCCCTCACGCAGTGAAGAGGAAAAAAAGGACGAAGTAACTTACAAACAACTCTGGGCAGCCAGACAGAGAATGGCATGAGATGAAGTTTGGATGCAGATACCCCTCTCAGACACATACAGCTTCTTGTATGTGACACAAAGACTTAAAAACATGGGAGAAGAAAATTGAAAATAACTTACATAAAAATGGCAAATACAATAATGCAGCATCATTTTGGAATCACCTCAGCAAACAAACACATTGTTTATGATTAACCACATTTGCTGACCTGGGCATGAGTTCCTTTTAATTCACCATATTTAGGGTTAATTTAAAAATGCTGGATTCAATATTCAGGAAAGTTAATTAAAGTACAGCATTTTTGTAGCTTAAAAAAGGATGAAACATTATTTAAGACCACAATAATAAACTATAAACTTTAATAAACTAATTAAATCTTATTGTTAGGTCCTGTATTTTTTATAGTGTTATAAAATTCAAGAGAACCATATAAATCTTTGACTGTTATAACATGCAACTGAAATGCACCCCAGGGTTTGAATGCGACCAGTAGGTTGAAATGTCACAATGCAAATGATTACAGCACATCAAACAATACTAAACCCATAGTAATCATGATATTTGTAATAGTTCAACAATGTACTGAATTGCCAATAGAAATTAGACTTAGAAGACTATGCTAATCACCTGCTTCCTCTCACAGTTGAATTCTGGAGGTCAATTAGGTATATCAAAATATAATAGCTGGAAAGTCAGCAGGGGGAAATGCTCATCCTGTTTGTTGTTCTTTTAGCAGTGAACCCTTCCTTGCCTGTATTTGCGTGGACCAAGTATTTACAGTGTAACTGCTGGTACCCCATTCCAACAGGAACTAGCCATTTTCCAAATGTTAAAACATTTTTTCTCAACTGCCAAACTAACACAGCCACACAAAAAATCACGTCAAATCATAGACACATTGTACATATAATATAATAATAATTCTTGCATTTGATATAGCGCTTTTCACGTCTTCTAGACATCTCAAAGCGCTTCACAGAATAGACTGTAAAGTGAATTGACTGTATATTTGTGGGCGAAATGCAGCAGCCAATTGCACACAGCAGTGTCCCACAAACAGTTGTGGATTGAAATGACCAATTAATTATTGTTTTTTACATGTCCAGCGAATAAAAGAAATAAACTAAGAAAGCTCTGCATCATGTTTTACTATCCAGTACATGCACTTGTGTGCCAACAAAATTAAAATTTCTTTATAAACTTTTCAAATATGGTAAAATATTGATAGGCTTCATGCAATAAATGAAAAGCCATTACATTACATGATAGAAAACAAAACCTTGAATGTACAGCACATTCCATTATTTAATTGTGTGAGATACAGCTCTATCTCCTCTCTCCTCTGGATGTTTTAATATGTGTTTTCCTCTTCTTATTCTCTACATTGCCTTTAACTTTAAGGATCATTGCACCTCCTTCAAAATCCAAATATGACCACTGATCACAATGTGAGAGCAACTAAGTGGCTTTTTGTTTGTGCATGTGTGTGTATGTTTTCATAACTCCAAAATAGTTCCTATAATCTGTAGTCAAGCAAAAAACAGTAGAATTCTGCTTTCCAAAGTTTCCTGTAAATTATATATAAGGTGGTGTGATTACAAAATAATGTAGTTCACGTACATCTTTAATGGAATTACGTGATCTGCACTGATGTATCATACATGCTTTGTACATATACAGAATAGCTTCCAACGTGATTCGAAAAACGAGATCTGTTTTTATTTGCACTTACACCAGTAAGATAATGAAATGAAACTGAAAGATTTTGAAAACGCATTGCATTAATTGTTTCAAAAGGGTGTGCAGTTTGCATTATTATGTGTATCTGACATCCTTATGTAATTTACCTTAATGTTTCTTAAGAGATAGAAAAACAATCATCACAGGAAAGTACAGTCTGGGAAAATTATATAATGATTTTGCTTCAAAGCAGTGTCCAGAAATTCAGAGAAATAGGTGGAATAGATTAATAGATTGAAAGAAGTACTGTATAGATTTGATTTTAGCAGTTTTAGATTACAGCCTATGTAGGCCAACCAGCAGGGATACTGTCTCCTCACATGATAATCAATTGAAACTGGAGTGTGCCTTGCCATGCCCCAGCAATCGGCTCTGGTCTGCAGCCAATCAGGATGACACGTGAACCGCCTAATCCTTCTTTTGTAGGATACATAAGACTCTGTTGTCACTGCTGGTTTTTCATGAATTGCCTGTGAAAGCCTGTCTGATTTCTTGAAGATGACAGGCCACACTGAATGGTTGCCCTCCACTGTGCTACTGCCAGTGTGACTAGAAGATTAAAGTACTAATGAATATATCTCTAATCGCTTGTCCACATGCAGCACATTTGCTTTAGGCCACAGAAGATTAGGATTTAATCCTACAGAAGCAATAAGCAATTATTAAGATTAATATATCTGATCTGATTCAGCAAAAAAAATGATACTCTGGAATTTCTGTACCATAAACCCCTGGTGGATTCTGCTTTAATAAAACCCCTCAGAATGCCATGTTTTGTACTAAAATCTATGCTTAATGGATGCCACACATAATTAATTTAGGATTGTGTGGAATGTTACAAAATGTCAAATTGATGGAAATTATTTCATTTCTGCTAAATAAATGCTTCTGAGCTGCATAGTGACCATCCCAGTGACACCAACTTGTGCATTTTGCAGTACTGTGCTATGAGCTCTCGTTCTAAATGATTAAGTCACATCACACCAACGGTATCAACTTTTCATCAACCTTTTCAGTAATTAGGGCCTGTGCCAGTCACACATTTGTGCTGACCAAACAACAACAGCATCCCCGGGGATGTTATCTTAATTCTACAAAATGTCAATATTTGTAAAAATTGGGAGTCCCATTTATAACTTTGAAACCAATTTTTCAATGATTGTACTACAATTGTAATATAATGCGAAAATACTTAAACTAAATGTATTCAAAATTTAACACCACTGTTTTAAATGGACATCACTGGCTTCTCATGGAGGGAAATATTATTGTGCATAGTACTTAACCAGTTCATGCTTGACAGCAAAAGGCTATGGCAATGTGAAAACAAGTACACTATTCTGCTTTTATGATATAGCCTCTTGTAATTTTCTTTTATTTACTAAATTCCAACATATCATACTTTCGTATTTACTTTGTAATGTTGTCACTTCCAGCATGTGCTAAATGTGTGTTTTTGTTCAAGCTTAAAAGAAACAAAGGACTTTCTGTGAGTCAAAACAGACATGCTCTCTATCATGTGGCTGTTATGTAACCTTGTGCATTCCAATGTACATTATTTCCAATCCCGAACATTGCTTCATTTTGCACGCCAGGTAGAAATTGAATAAAATGTGTCTATCCAGTGCAAAGCGAACAGAAATGCAGACCTCTGCATTTTTTTTAAAAGAAAATTGTAGGTGACTTAATAAAAATCATCATCGTGTGAGTGAAAACTAAAAATAGTGTGAATGCAAACTAACATGAGAACAAAGAAGTAGTAACACTGTGCAGTGCACCTGAGGAAAAGTGCAGCCTAAAATATAAGATGCATTACATTGCAGCATCTTCAAGAAACAAAAAGGGGGGGGGGGGGGGCGGCTGTAATTAATGAAAGGGTCTACGGTTTTCGAAAACAAATCGCGTGGGACAAATGTATAGGTGGAAACTGTTGGTGACATTCCTGCCAACCCACCGGGGGTTATCATCCACTGTGCTCCACGTGAACATCTTTCCTGTGCATCAGCAACACAACCACAGACGGTGCCAGTGAAAGCGACAGTACTTATTTCCCAGGCAGGCAGAGCTGGCAGGGCAGGGCAGTCTGGCGGGGCTGGCAGGGCAGGGCAGGCTGGCAGGGCTGGCAGGGCAGGCTAGCAGGACTGGCAGGGCAGGGCAGGCTGGCAGGGCAGGCTGGCAGGGCAGGCCAGGCTGGCAGGGCAGGACAGGGCAGGCCGGCAGGGCTGGCAGGGCAGGGCAGGCTGGCAGGGCAGGCGGGCAGGGCAGGCTGGCAGGGCTGGCAGGGCAGGCCAGGCTGGCAGGGCAGGACAGGCAGGCCGGCAGGCTGGCAGGGCAGGCGGCAGGACTGGCAGGGCAGGCAGGCAGGGCTGGGCAGGCTGGCAGGCAGGGCTGGGCAGGGCAGGCAGGGCTGGGCAGGGCAGGCTGGCAGGGCAGGCAGGGCTGGGCAGGGCAGGCAGGGCTGGCAGGGCAGGCAGGGCTGGCAGGGCTGGGCAGGGCTGGCAGGGCTGGCAGGGCTGGCAGGGCTGGGCTGGGCAGGCTGGCAGGGCAGGCAGGGCTGGCAGGGCAGGGCTGGGCAGGGCTGGCAGAGCTCCTGCCCACCTCTGCTCTCATTCAAAGGCATCAGGAAATGGAAGTAACCTCAAAACCAAAATCGGCGGCAATGAATCTTTCCTCAAGTTTGCAATGACAAAACGCTCCACCTCACCTCGTCAAATTATATGTCGGTGCCAAAGGTTGGCGTTGCGCCCACAGTCTGACTTCTCTCCAGTGAGCATTTAGATATCGCGATTGTGTTCACTTGAGTGTGAAGCATATTATTCTAAAGCGATCCGACTTTAAAATATATATATATATATATACACACACATATATAGGCTCCCACTTGACAAGCATTTACAGTGTACATTTTAAAGTTTCTCTGGAGTGTCCTGCAAGCCATTTGCAAGTCAATGAGGTGAGCAGAGAGTTAAAAGTTTTTTGGTTTTTAATAAAAAAAAAGGAACTATTGCAAGGCTACGTGTGTGTATGTTACGTTTGCCAAAAGAAAACAAAATCTCCATGTGTTTTTGCTACAAAGCGCCAATGATTTGCTCATTTTAAGTTGGGCTTCAGATAGGAACGCGGAGAACACATTACAAGGTCACAACATTTGGTTGTAATCAACAACATCCCACATCGGACACCACAAAGTAACAGGTTTCATTTCACAAACAACGCGACCCTCCCTCTCCCTCTCCCCCTCTCTCCCCCTCTCCCTTTCTCCCTCTCCCTCTCCCTCTCTCCCCCTCTCCCCCTCTCCCTCTCTCCCCCTCTCCCTCTCTCCCCCTCTCCCTCTCCCTCTCTCCCCCTCTCCCTCTCTCCCCCTCTCCCTCTCTCCCCCTCTCCCCCTCTCCCTCTCTCCCTCTCCCTCTCTCCCCCTCTCCCCCTCCCCCTCTCTCCCCCCCTCTCTCTCTCCCCCCCTCTCCCTCTCCCCTCTCCCCCTCTCCCCCTCTCTCCCCCTCTCCCCCTCTCCCTCTCCCCCTCTCCCAGCGCTCAAACACGGAGCGCACGGACCAGTGACAGCTGGTCCCCCGGGTGGGTGTCCATGTCCTCAGTAGGACACGGGGCAAGTTCAGATTTCTGGCCAACTGGCAACCCATAAAGTACTGCATAAACTCAACTGCAACCCCGGACATTTACATTGCACGCATCTGCACTGGAGGCCTGAAATGTACTCACTTCTAAATCTTCCTTGCGGTGGGGGTGGGTGGTGGTGGGGGTGGGGTTGGGGGTGTAGTTTCTGCAAAACGAAGGTGTGTGGCAGTGATTGAGTCTTGCCTGCAAGTTTTTCCTCCTTGGTCTGGACCTGTTCAAACCTCAAGAGCGAGATCTCAACTTGTTAATCCACCACCAGAGCTCTCTGATCGCTGCCAGTGGACTCCGCTGGTGAAAACCTGACCTCTCATCTATTCACTGTTGATGAAAATCACTGGGAATGACTTCAAGGCACTGTGCAGCAGGGAGGGGAGGGGAGGGCAGGGCAGACCATCAGTCAGCTCCCACAATCCTAAAAGACTCATAGGGATTATCAGTTTCACTCTCAAAAAGGGGCGGGATCTCATCTTCAGTATTTCGCTAAAGCAAATACTGTGACACCAACCAGAAATATATGAATGTATCTGCAGCACCGATTAACCCAGTACTGGCCCTCGTGTTGGAATAAATATGCTCAATTACTCTCCATCGCTTTAGCTTTTATTATAGAAAGATTATGGCACTTCGATTTGCATTTATTCTATTATCCCACCCAGGTACCTGTTCACCGTCTCAGTCTCAACGTGAGGGGTGAGTTACCATTGATGTTTTTGAGCATTATCTCGTCTTCTTTTTGGCAAACTGTGGTGCAATGGATAATGCACAGGGCGAGAAACAAACTTCTGGAGAGAGAAGAGAGCAAGAGCCAATGCTATTATAAACTATGGATTTCCTATCCCTCTTGGGCTTTGGGGGAAACGTTACTGAACTCTACGTAATCTGTGCTTGATTTTAGCGAAAGGCGAATTTGTTTTCGTTACTGTGCTGATCCTGTCACGAAACAGAGCCAAGTCACTTGCTCCGTTTGATCCACTCTGTGAGTTCAGTCCGTTGCGTACATGTTGCCGTGGCTTCATGTAACAAATGGCTCCAAATTCTGTGAATGTTTGCAATTGGAAGCAGAGATCAAGAGAGAGGATGGGGGGGGGGGGAGTGGGGGGGGGGAGTTGAATCGTAAAAGAAGACAGATTTAACCGGCGATGCAACCTCCTAGAGCCATAAAAGACTTCAGTGAAAAAAAATATAAATCCGCAAGTCAATTGGCAGGAACCTGCCCCCGGGTCGGAAAGAGTGACTTCGGAACATAAAGGCGAACCAAACAGTGATGATTGTGAGAATGAAGTCAGATAAAAGAGAGAGTGCATATGCGGTCCTGTGCGCGCTGATGGGTTGGTAAAATGTGGATGCGCTCAGAGACCAGAGTGTGGCTTTGCTCGGGCTCTCTGTATATTGCGCAGCAGTGTGACCTGGGCAGCTGCTCTACACATTCCGCTGTCTGAACATTTCCTACTGCGCCAGGACTCTCGGGCCATTTTTTTTTCACAGCAATCCTGTTATAACCCAACGACTCCTTGGAAATTAAAGCAAGGCGTCTCTTACAGTGTGCGTGGAGTTCGGCTCCTCCGGACAGCATCAACACAGGAAGTGCAAATCACTACTGTGCAGATAAAGCAGGGCTGGTCGTGATGCTAAGTTGAGGAAATGGCAAATAAAACAGCCCCAGCCACGGACACGGCATAATTCAAGCAACGTCCCCTTTGCACAAGATGACATGCAGGATGAAATTCACCCTTCTTTCTCTCAAAGCATGGGGAGTCTCCACAGCACTGTGTGCAAAATGACCCGGCGTTATAAACTGTCAGCTGAATGTAAAACTATATTAAAGTACTGCCGGTGCAGTCCCATCGCCCTCACTAATGCATACGAGCAAATGCTAATACTGAAAAATGACACGATTAGATTCTGAATTAAATTAAATGCTAACCCCCCCCCCACCACCACCACCATCACCCCTAATTTTCTAAGTGTGCCACTTCTAATGCAGACGATTACTGGCACTCTCACCCACGATGTGCAGAAATTCCTCTCAAAATCAATCACAAACTGGAACATGCAACAGCGGGTATTACTGTGTAAGTCAGAAAAACGATGCATTAAAAGTGAGAGTCATTGCCCCTTCCCTGCGTGAATTATTATAAACTCGGCATCTGTAGGTTTAATGCACAGAAACATTATTTTAACCACCGTGTGATTTCTATACTTCCACACAGACCGCACATGTCAAAACAGAACCTGGAAACAGACAAAAAAAAGTAGACGCTCAATAAATAAATTGAAAAAATCACTTACCGCACAAACCTTGTAAACGCTGCGTTCTCGACCTCGACGTTTCCCCCCTTGAAGGCGATTTAAAGTTACTTTAAAGGCTCCAACTTCTTTTGACACCCTGGATTAAGGGGAGAGCAGAACATCGACCATGTTACAAACAGATCAGCCGGCAAAGGTCGTCATCATTCGCCACCACAACAACACGTTTGCAGACCATGTGAACATTAAAGATTAAACAAACCCACGGCTGACACAATGACAGCGGGCATTAACATTTAATTTCCTCCTCGGGTTTATACAACGTTAAGTTTGAGAGTTAAAATAAAAGGAAAGACACTTTGCAACATGCTAACTTGCACAGGCGGTAGTTTGTTTTCCATAGAGCATTAAAGCATCATTGATGTGAAGTCATTAAAACTGCATTTGTTGTTTTGGGGGAGAGGAGGAGTTGAGGGGTGGGGGGTGGGGGGGGGGAGAGGGAGAGAGAGAGAGAGAGAGGAAAGAAAACAAGAAAAATAAGTTTCTATATTTACTGACCAGTGATGTGATGAGGGAAGAATCGGCTGAGATGTGTACACAGTAATTTCAAAAAAAAAATATTTTGCTTTTTTTTTCAAAAAAAAGAGAGAGAGAGCAAAGCGGCGGTCAGTAAATTTAAAAAGCTGACACGGAGAGAGGTATAGATAGAGCCATTTCGCAGTGAGTGAGCCCCGGTCGGTTTAGTCAAGTCAGTCAGTCAGTCAGTCAGTCAGTCAGTCTCCCTCTGTGTGTGTGTGTATGTGCTTCTATATTTAGCGGAGCAGCAGCAACAGCAGCGGTGGTGGTGGGAGCAGCAGCAGCAGCAGGAGGAGGAGGGGAGGAGGAGGAGCAGGAGGAGGGGAGGAGGAGGGACTGAGGCTCGCGCTGGGAACGGGACCGAATGGAACGTAGCCCGGAGCGCGCGCACGGTTACCCACTCCCCCCCACCCCACCCACCCGGGGGGGGGCGGCGAGCACGCGCACGCGCACGCGCCGCGCTTCCGCCTCAGCGCCCACTCGCCCACTCACTCACTCACTCCATCGCCTCTCACCCTTCCCCGTGAAACCCTCCGCGCGCTTTGCTAACAAAGAGTTCCGCCGGCTCGCTGTGTGTGTGTGTGTGTGTGTGTATGCATCCGCCAGCCCCTCCCCCCCCGCCCCCCGCCCCCGGGGAGAGGGGGAGAGTGTTGGGGGGGGGGACAGGGAGACTGGACACAGCGGGGCTGGGACTGGACTGGGACTGGGACTGGACCGTCGATGAGAGAAGCTATTTATTTTCTGCATTGTCGTGTGATATCCGTGTGAATAAACACACGCGAGTTGCGAGTTGATGGCTTTCACTCTCTTTGTCTCTGTCCTTATTGTCGAAGGGGGAAGAACAGGTTTGTGAGACAGAGAGAGAGAGAGGAGAGAGTCAGACAGAGACAGACAGAGAGAGAGAGAGAGAGAGAGAGTCAGACAGAGAGAGACACAGACAGACAGACAGACAGAGAGAGAGAGAGAGTTTGCTCGCAAAGCAGGATGTTGTTGGCAAGGTTTCGGCTGCTCCAGCAAACCAATCAAAGTGATACTCCAAATGCACAAAACCCTCCCTCCCTTGGAAGTTTTTTTGTCTTCCCCTCCTCTCTCCACGACCCCCCCCCCCACTCCCCTCTCCACGAACCACCCCCCCCAAAAAAATAATAATAATAGCAAATCTGACAGAGGAACTGCACCTTTAGACGCGTTTAGAGCAAAACCAGCCATTTATTATTAGTATTAGTATTATTATTTCTCTCGTTTTGTAAATAAGTGCAGAGACACGTCCTTTGCTTTCCTCCCCCCCCTTCTCTCTCTCCCTCTCTTTCTCCCCCTCCCTCTCTCTTTCTCCCCCTCCCTCTCCCCTCTCTTTCTCCCCCTCCCCCTCTCGTTCCCTCTCTCCCGGTCACAGCCTCCCTCCCCGTGACACATTGACGTCACGGCAGGAGCTGTCAGCTCCGAGCTGTCAATCACCAACTCGTGCAGCAAAGTCAGGACGGGACCGGGGGCAGAGCAGAGCCCCCGACACCGCCCCCCCCCCCCCCCGCCCCCCCCCCCCCGCCCCGGCAAAACAAGCCGCTTGTGAGGATAGCGGCGATTTCGCTGAACACGTCAGCCCAGATCAATCTGCGGGCAAACTGTTACTTTCCGCTAACCCGCACACTGGAGAAAACTTACACCGTCGGCTTTTCACACACTTTGCCCGACGAGACCCGTCCCCCCGTCTGCGGTCTTGCAAGATCTGTAACTGCGCACACCTTGTGCCTGTGTGTGTGTGTGTGTGTGTGTGTCAGTCTGTGTGTGTGTGTCTGTGTCTGTGTCAAACCACTTGCAATTTTTTTTAAAAAAAAGACTTGCATTGGGCTCGGCTTGTCCTCCCCCAGTAGTTATCTTCCCATTGTCCTTATGAATGAAAGATGGAATCGCGAAGGTCATTGGATTTCTGACTGCAGTGATAGGATAGTGGAGCTCCGGCTTTCCTCTTCAATGTGACTGCATCAGCCGAGCATTACTGCTTCGTTACACGGTCCGACTCCCGCGTGCGTATCTTGAAGAAGGTTGTTTACACTTGCAAAGTTGTCTTATTAACATCAATTTAAAATGAGGCCTAATGAAACTAAACCGCCCCACTCCAACCCCCCCCAAAAAAAAAAGAATTAAGGACGTAGGAACTCCCCATATAGAAACCCGCTATCAGACAGTAAGGAGATAATGTACATCTTTATCAGACAGTGCATTGTAAACAAAAAGGTTTCAGCCGCGACCAACGTCTCCCACGCAACTCGACTTCCATTCTGAAACCTAAGCTCTCCATAGTAATCGCCCATATCATTATGGACCTCAGTGAGCAACTGAGGTGCTAATTGTTGCTGTAGGAAATAGCTACATAATACGGAGAGAGAGAAAAGGCAAAAGTCGACGATTACTTTCTTTGAATACTTATATAGCTGCTGCAGCAGTGGTCATGATCAGTAGAAGTCTAACAAGTTGATGGTTTGCCCCTTGTTTTAGCTGCACAAGGACCTGTGTGCAGGATTTCCCAACATGTCATTTCTTAGTAAAAAAAAAGGGTTGATTTTCCTTTTGGCAGTTGCACTGCCTCGGTCGGGGCGGGTGAAGGAGGGGTCACATTGTATCTTTAAATATCAGGCCTATGAGAAATCTTGTACATTCTTCCACTTTCCGGATCTCCAGTACTAAACCGAGTGCTAAAGAAAGTATAAAGGGGGACGGGGGCACTCTTATAGTAGTATATGGATTATCGATGGATTATAAGGTGCCTTGATTCCACACTACATCTTGACCGGTTAAGGTCTCTGACTTTATATCTCTTATATCGGTAACGTGTAATGTGATAACACGAGGTGGAGCTGGACAGATAGACACCAAATACATCTGCAATAGAGAAATGTCTATACTGTGCTGCTTTAGGTCTATTGGTTAGAAAGGTGTGGAGGGTATTAATCTATACCCAGACCTCCAAGTGAGCACAAGCAAACATCAAAGTGGTGGTTTCGTGCTTTGTGTGTGAACAAAATAATTCTTCAGAGAAGCTGTATTATATTTCGGGCATTCAACAGCTTCAATTTGGCCTAATTTGGCTTCTGAGTTCAATAACGTGTTCCTGCCGACCTCGAAGCTGTGTCTTACAACACCGTTAGGCATTGTTTCTACTCATTCTAACAACACCGCAACAAAATACACATTAACAAATCGCTTATTTATTAAGTGTGAAGAATTTGCTTATGTTAACTATCTGACTTGAAGTAAAGTGTGGGCAGTGAACAGAATTTATGGCTACTTTGGGTAACGTGTCCATTCCCACTGTTAGCTCTTGCCCTTACCACTGCTTCACCACTCGGTTGACTTGAATAGTAATTTGGCTATTTTTGTAACCAGCCTCAGGCTAACTTGTTAGATTGCATCCATTTTTTTTTTTGCCTGTTCCTAAGTAATCCACGGAAAGAAAGAGCAGAAAATAGTAACCGAACAACTAAACATCTGTTGGACTGACCTTCCTATCGAAATCACAAAGTTTTTCTATGAGCAATTCTGATTGTCTTCAAGGAAAGGCAGCAAACTCTCGCGACCACTTTTGGACAGAACTGATTTTCGCTTTCAGCTTTTAATTTGAAGTTCTTGTTAAATTCACAGATGCAAATGTTGCCAGATTGAGATCAAACGAGACAGACTGAAACGGTTTTTACACACAGCACTATATGTGTGCGAGTTCCTCAGAGGGATCACAACTTAGTTGATTCGTTTGAAGGGGGTGGGGATGGGGAGGGGGGGGGGGGGGGTTGCAGTCAGTACTAAAGCTCTACCCCTTTCTTTCTTCAGTTCGATGAGTTACTCTGTACCTTGTGCAGGGTTATCGACTCTCAGACCAATTGCTGAACCGACATGCGTTTGGACAGCCGCACACACTCAAACAAGTCATACCGTGTAAACTATAACCTGGGTTGGAGTTTTCTAAAGTTTAATCACAAAGCACCCACGACCCCCAGGGCTGCGAAATACTGAGCTGATCATGCTCGTTTTTTTATTTGCTGGGAAGCTGTGGTGTCGGGGTCCCTGCAGCCTCGCCTGCATCAACAGTGTGACCTCGAGAACAGCTGTAAATATTGCATGTCAAAGTCAAGATTGAGTTAACCAGCCTTTTATAGTCAGGTGTGGACCCGTTTGGCAGAAATCTGTCACTGGCGACGAAAATAACTGTTTTCCTTCGGAGAAATTAACCTCGACACCCGTAAAACAAGATCCTTTGGTAAATAAAAAAAAATGCAGATTTTTTTTAATCTTCAGTCTGTGCCATCTCTGATACTGCAACCAGCTGGCGAATGTACTCAGATCACAGCCCAATATCAGTCTCTTGCCACTTCGACTCCTTACATCTGTCACAGCTTAGTGGCATAGTTAACTGTTCAAACTGAAAGTCTTCAGTTATATAAGAAGTTATATTTATAGTTACATTTTTTTTGTTGTTGTGATTGCTGTGATACCAAAAATAGAGATATTTGTGTCCGGCACTTTCCCTCTCTTCAGCAACACATTTTATTAGAGTTAATCCAGTCAGTGAATGTGTACTGCCAGAGAGAGAGAGAGAGAGACAGAGAGAGACAGAGGGATAGTTCAATATTTTCTGATTTCCCTCAAAAGTTTCAACTTTTTTTGACGACCACTTTGCTGCTTATTAAACGTCACACAGTCTCTCAAGTAGCTTTATACCTTGTTTCCACGCATTATTAAAACAAATGTTGGCAGACGTTTCAGAAGCTGCTCTGAACTCCACTTTATCAACAACTCGCACGAAATGTCCGACGTTTTCAAACAAGCACAAAAGGGGTTGAAAAAGGTTTATTAGAAATCCTAGAATTACTTCTGGGAAAACCAATGTGCCATTAAATCAAAGCAACGCACGTTTAAAAACCAGCCACAATTTTACCTTCAATGAAGCATTTGCTCGTGTTGTTTAAGGCGCATTCGCTAACCATTTTTTTAGTGAAATTTAAAACTTGCCTCTGCACACACCGCCTCTCCAACAGCAGCGCCCACTTCTGCGTTTGTACTACGTTAACGCACAATTACTCTCCCCTTAAACCTGAGCCGCTCTTCGGCTGTTAAGTCAGAATGACGATTAAAGGCACATTATCTAACTTTGTTCTGCTTGTAAAGTTTGCACATTGCAAACAGTGCAATGGAGTCTAGAGGTTTTTTGTGTGTGTGTGTGTGTGTGTGTGACAGTTTTGGGATCAAAAACTCACCAGCGTCCTCTTCCCCAGTATCTACGCCCTGCAGCACCTGCTGAGGGTTCGGATGATCAAACGGATGACAGGTAAAAAAAAAAAAAATCCTGAAGAAAAAAGCCAGACCAGCTGGCTTTGAAGAGAAAGCCCCCTCTTCGGGCTGAGCTTGCTTCGATCTGTTTCCTCGCCGAGGAGTGGGTCCTTTTTCCCTTATCGATTTTGACCTATGGTTGCGTGATGCTTCGCACAAGTGGCGAGCCGCCCTGCGCCCACCTGCCCCTGTCACTCTGGGGTAAATTTAGCCCTGGAAGGTATCACTAACAGTCAGACCCTTGTCAGCTCTGGCGAGAGAAATAGGGATGACTGCCCAAGTCAGCACGAGCAGAGTTCAAATGGAAAAAAAATCAAATCAGAATCTTATCCAAAAATCCCCCCCTTTTTTTTTTGCCAATCAAATGACTTGCACAGGCCAGAAGGTAACGTCCCTCAACCCCTTCAGCTGTGTGAGAAAAAAAAAAGAGATTCTCTTTGGGAGAAAAGGGGACGGTGTTTAGAAACTAATACACAACAATCGGTAAAGTAGATGAGACCTCTGACGCTGTTGGCAGGTTTGGAAAAGTTGCAGTTTCGAAAGAAAACGTTTCCCGTCGTTGGTTTCTTTGGGGAGACGGAAAGTTATGTCTTTGGAGCAATGCTGACTGGTGTTCTGCTGCAACAGACTTAAGTGGAACTTGCAGTGGAGTTTCCATCGCCTGCATCAAGGCGAGAGGGGAAAGCTTAACGTGAACCAGGCAGAATTTAATACACTAACGTTTGATATAGAGCAGTGCAATATTTGGATTAACCTTACAATTTGAACCGTCAAGTTGCGCGGTGGTTTTATTTGCCCAAAGAAGCAAATAAACGCAAAATAGTATCAAATCTAAACGAATATAACTATGCTGGAAAGAAACATGGAATTTGGACAAATCTCATCTGAGCCTAATTATAAGTAATGTTACCAATGAATACAACCGGACAACTCCACGGGTCTAAATGATGAAGTCGGAATGTTTGACCGATCGAAGTGGAAAGCAAAAGAGAGATTGTTTAATTTATCAAATCTTTTATTTTAATGTTTCCTTAAATGACCTGATGGATAATTTACTTTCTTTTATTTTAACAAGACAGACAGAAAAAAAGATTCTAAAGCAGCATTAAAAATCATTACCAACCAATATTACATCATTAACAATAATACATTCATTATTTATAAGAGCAGCAGCGATAAGGTTACCAAGAAAGTACAGTGCAACAGTAAGTAACATGCACAGAAATGAATGACTGTTACTATGAATTCTAGTCAAGTGTTTTGGCTTTTCAACCTGAAGTATACCAATGTGATCTTTAAACCTGATTACTCATACATCTCTGTTTGTGAACCTGTCTACATTTTAAAGTTCTGTAGCACCAATGTGAATCCTGAGTTGCTTCATACTGTATAACTAAGCACTCACTGTATTATTAAACTGTGAGTCAGGATCAGTTTTGTGTTTCAAGGCAATATTCACCAAGAACCAACCTCCTAGGCTGGACAAACCCATTTCCGTGTTACATTAAAACAAACCCAATAATCTGTGGACATGAAATGATGACACTTTAGTTTAGCAGCAGCAATTATGCAGTATCAAACCTCACATCAATATAGCCATCACCTCATTTTGGAAGACATTTAGGCCTCAACTCTGGAGGTAGGCATGGTGACCAGACAGTTCAAACAGAATGATGTCATCATTTTCCTTACCATTGGGAAGTTTTCTGTACTAATAGTGGAATTATTTTGAAGACTCTCACAATGCTCCTTTGTACTTTAAATGTGTAAACACTGACCATTATGAAGACCCCCAGGCTCCTTCCTCAGTGTTCAACTCTGGGTCACCAAGTCTTCAGGCATCTGGATCCTGACAGGCTGGTGGTGCTCATAGACCTACAGTGTTTACATGCATGTGTACATTATATATGTATAATGCATTACTTGGCATGTGGGAATTGTTAAACTATGATTAAATGCCTTAGCACCATTTGATCTGAGACACCAATATTACTAACATTTTATAATGAAGTAGACAACGGCAAAATGTTGAGTGAAGCGTACATTTAATTTCTGAATATTGATTTGGAATTCATTTTCGGAATATATCATATATAAAATGGACAAAGCTTGTGCAATTGAACACAAAATCACAAATGCTTTTACAAAGGTCTGCCACTGGAGTTGAAATGCGAACATTTTAAGTTATAGCTTTTGCACAGGCTGGCTCTGGTATCCTTTGACAAGTAAACAAAACCCAGCTACTGGAGACTACAGTCAGTGGGCAAATGAGTAGTGTATAAAGTTCCCATCACAAAATATTTCAAATGGCTAATATTCCAGTTCTGTCATAAGACATATTCCTCACAGGATATTCTTAATAGAAAGTCTCTCTTAACAGCAACTTTGATATATATAGCACTCCTTACATAGAGTAGTGTCTCGGAGCACTTTAGCACAGAGTTTATTCCCTGTAATAGCTTGTTGTGTTCTAATGCAGAGTGACAGAACGAATAAGAAATAAGCCACCATGATGTTTCAAGCCATATTATGTCACCAAAGTATTATTCTCCAGCTTTTTAATGTTTTAGCATTTCAGCACCATTTACAGTGGTCATAAGCATTTTTAATATAAAAATTAAGTGACAAATTAAATCATAATACAATTTAGGGATATTGTTTGAATTGAAAAAAAAGAGTTTTCTGTTGTTAATTACTGAGTCCAAACAATTCAGCATGATTTGAGATTCACTCTTGTAGATTTGTTCCATCTTACTTTAGGCCACCTAGTTGTGGAAATCAAGCTCAGGTATAGATAGCTATCTTGGAACTATACCTTCACATGATACTGATCCTATATTCTATGTGTATTGTCATATAGAGGAAAATAGTCATTTTTTTTCTCAACATACATCATCCAATTTATTATTTGTTTGTTACTCGGATTCATGGCCAAAGACTTTACAGTTGAGCCAAATCCAGTTACTAGAAACCATTAGATATAATGTTAATAATGTTACTAACTCTTTTGAAATTGTTTGAACAACTGCCACCTAACACTATAAAATAATTGCAGGCATAATGCCAAAAGTTTAGTCACCTTTTTGGTGAATCAGGGATTTTTTTGGTAGGATTTTCCTCTTTTCAGAAGTAAACAACCTTTCTGTTCTCCTTGTGTGCAAACAGCTACTCACTAAGACATCAATCTCCACAAGAGCACCACTCAGACAAAACATAACCAAATATGCATCACCAAGTTACCATGACAACAAAGTAAGCACCTCTCTCACTTCAGTGCTCTGTAAGTTCTTTTTCAGAGCTCTGAAGCTGCATACTGAATAAGTGACAGCTTTTATTCAATAATTGCATCAAAAAAATTGGGTGTACTTTCAGTAGACTGCTAAGAGGAAGCAAGTCCTTGATTATTATGTGCGTCACAGTGAACCTCTCATGTTTTATTATCCATAAAATAAAACTATTCGATTGGACTAATCATTTCATGAATGTTCATCAGACAACAAAACATATAAATAAAAATAAATAAAATGGTTGTGCTTTTAATGAATGGATTAGTGAACTTTTCTGGTGTTTCACAGCCCTTTCAAATCGATTCTTTTAAAGTCCTTTTTGTCTTCTTAATGTGAAAGACTGGGGTTCACAAATGAGAAATGTCTGCCATTAATCCTCAATAGTTTATAGGAAATGTGCAGAGGTCAGCATTATATAAAGTTATGAATTACATATACTCTTTGACTGTGCTTTTGATCATCTTTACCCCTCACCCTCTTCAGCTCTCATTCCCTTAGCTTGGGTCTCTATCCAGCTATATCAAGTATTTAGACGTTCTCCCAAATTATACTATATTGCATTATTTATAGAGAAACTCCTTTATTTTGTGAATAATGTCATTGGATCTTTGACATCTACCTGAACGGGCAGATATGTCCTCGATTTCAACATCACATCTGAAGGATGGCATCTCTGGCGATGCAGTGTCCCCCAGCATTGCACTGGAGTGTCACTCCAGATTATGATCTCAAGTCTCAACATAGGGCTTGGACCCACAATTGTCTGACCTAAAGGCAAGAGTGTTAGCAACTGTGCCAAGTTATCACACTAAATGTCAGATGTAGTACATATCTTCCCCTAAAGTAATGGCGGCTGCTAGTATTTATTACTACATGGAGTTTTAGGTAGAATGGAAAATTTCACTGGATGCCTGTTAGAATTCTCGGACTACCCGACACAATACAGAGGAGCAACACTTCAGACCCTTTATCAAGGGTTTGCATCCATTCTGGTGTTTCTAATCATAGTATATCAGGATCCTTAATTAAAACTTATTGTTGGAGGTTTAACAAGCATTAGATAACCATGTTATATTTATTTTAATTTTGATGTATAAGATATTGAGGATTCAAAATTTCAGGTCTGAGGTAAGATTAAGGAAATTGAGTATATTTTTCTTGGAAAGTATCTTTTCCAAGAAAACAGAAGTTTTAAAGATTCTGGATAAGAGTCACAAATTTAATTCAACAAATCATGTATTTCGTCAAAGGGTTTACTTCCACAGGGACACTTGAGTTAAAAATTGTAGATTAGAATGAATCTTCCTCAAAACCTGGCCCTATTCTTCAGTAGTCAGTTTCATTTGTCCTTCTTGCAGTCCACCATTTATTCTCCTTGAAAATCAGCTTATCTTGAAGAAAGGTAATTCTTAATACACTTCAAACTATTGTTCTACTATTCTTATATTTTAAGGTTTGAAAGTTTGCTGTCAAACCTCAATTTATGCATCTCTACTCAGAAGTACTGGCCTTGATCCATGGTTACTTTTCAGTGTGGTCTTTCCACTGGTAAATCTTGCCTAAATCTGAAATTCTACTCTTGAATATGTTAGTGATTCATTCCTCTTCAGTGTTTTTGACATTTCCAAAGATTTTGACATGGTCTAGCTCCATTCACCAAAGTTACTAATTCTACTTCTTAAATAATTCTACTGTGTTTTGGTTGATGCTTTATACTCCTTAAGTTTTTCCCCCCAAACGGCCCAAATTTGTCCATGATTTAATAATTCTTCTATCAGAAAATAAGAAAAGAAAACACTGTCATCTGATAGTTGACATATCTCTCACATCTAGCCTCTGTCTTGTCTTTTGTTCTCTCTCTCCCTCTTTTCTGTGTCTATTTCATCAATACTACTAGAAACATTATTCCTCCAAGTTCTCTTCTCTTGATTGTGTTGAAATTTATAATTTGCAGTCCAACACATTCCTCCTATTCCCTATACCCTCACTGTGTTAAAAGTTATTGCCCTCTCTCCCACTCAAATCTATTCTTTCCTAGTACTTCAAGACTGTGAAACTCCTTATTATTTAGTCTTCTGCATGTAATCTAGTCTTTCAAAATCTATCACATCACTACTTGTTCTTTACTTGTCTTGTTTGTTTGCTTCTCTTTCCTACCCTAGAGGTGTTCTGCATAATGTGATATAGCATTTCACCATATTCTCAATTTTAAAAAAAAACAGCATATAGAGAGTATTATAGAGAGAAACTGGTGCAGTCAAAGTAAAAGCCATTTGTGAATTTTAGGTATGTGTGCAACTTTAAAAGAGAGGTAGCTTTTCACGTGTTTGATATGGTGACTAGACATCATATCAGTTCTTGCACAATGGGGATCCAATGACTTTTTCATCAATGAGTCATATAGAATGTGTCTGCCCTCTTATTTTCTCATAGCATCCCCGTGGGGTATACTGTCGCCTTTCCCAATAATTCCAAGAGTGGCCAAGCAATGAATTGATGGAACTCATTCCCCCAGTATAATTGTTAGCGTGGTATTCATTTGGGACTGGAAACTGTTTTGTATTGGTGGAAACACATATCCTGCCAGTACACTGTTCTTCTGTTTTGTTTATATAATAATCCTTACACTTGGAACAAGCCTTTCATGTCAAGAGGACATCTCAAAGCACTTCACAGCCTATACTGTGAACTGGAATGACTGTGTATTTGCAGATGAATGCGGTGCTCAATTTTCACACTGCAATGTCCGACAAACAGCTATGAAGTGAATGATCAATTTTATTTGAGAGATTGTTGGCCAGGACACCAGGAGAAATTCCCTTTTTTTTTCAAATAATGCCTGGGGATTTTTAATTCCTACTGAATAAGCAGATGGAAGGAAGGCACCTCCAACAATGCAGCACACTCCCAGCACTGAATTGAAGTCTCACCTTGGAGTATCTGAGCTCAAAGTCTTGTGAGCATGAACCCACAACTTTCTGACTCAGAGAAGAGAGTGCTACCAACTGAGGCAGGCCACCACACTTTATATGAAAGGAAGTGCCAAAGTTAATATACTATATTAGCTCTTTACACTTTTCTCAGATGTATCGCAACCTCCAACATAAAATGCATTTTTTAAGGTTCTCTGCCAATAGAGGATCTACTAAAATTACCTTCACTGTGTGTTACAAACATTACAATTGTCCCCTAAATACATCAACATTGAAAAGGTGTCTTATTGATTTGACATAATGTGAGTGAAACAATGCCAGCAATACTTCAACAGCTAGTGAGTTTTTTTTTTGCTAGGGCTCTCTTGTTACCATCTCCTTACCGTCACAGAAATTTATTTATGTTGCAGAAAGATGTCAAGCAATAATCAACCAAGCAAATGATACATGAATCATTATGTTATAAAATAACTCACAAGTACAAATCTATTAGTTTGCCCAGTGTTGCGCTGACTCACTTTACTTAATTCTTTTAAAGGTAACTTTATATTCCTTGTGTTTCACATAAGAACATAACATAAGGACATATAAGTGTCTTATCACTTCAAAACATCTCAGAGCACTTCAATGAGAGTTTTCTGTAAAGTGGAATGAATGTTCATTTGCAGACAAACAATTTGCAAACAGCAATGTCCAATACAGGGAATGACCATTTTTTATAATCCAAGGAGTTTGCTGGCCTGATGGGAGAAACTGTTTTCTTTTGAATAGTGCCGAGCAGACCAGACCTCAGTTTAACATCGCATCTGAAAGATGAACCTCTGACAATGCAGCATTCCCCCAGCACTGCTTTGAAGGCTCAGCCCAGACATTGAGTGCAATGTCCTGATTTCACAGGCTTGAACCTACAACCTTCTGACCCAAACATGAGAGTGCTACCAACTGAACCAAGCTGACACCTTTGTGTGGGAATAATTAATAATAAGTAAAAATTATAAGTCTCATGATGATATCTTCCTGAATTTTGTTGTGGTGGATATTGTTTGTTTTAAGATATTTTCATTTACAGTGTTCCCCTATAAAGTTTTGCATCCATTTTGGCTTCTAAACTGGATATGCTGTAGTCATGTGGTCCAAGGGTTCTTTTGAAAGTAGTTTTATGTTGGAAACAACAACTTCCATTTATATTACACTCCTCACAAAGGATAGAGTCCCAGAGTGTTTGAGAACACTGCTGACTGTAGAATTGGTCTAACGACAGACAAGTCATGATTAGTGCCAGATATGTGAAATGTTTCAGGAGAAAATTGAAAAAAAGCCTTCAATTGCTCAGAAAGCAGATTGATCAGAGTGATAGTGCTTGTGTGAAGTACATGTGTTGTGAGAGGATTCTCAGGTTCTGTATAACTCTAATATTTCCTCTTCACTGTTCAGCAGCTGAAATGGTATTTATACAGGAAGAGTGCTGCAGTTGAGAATATTTAAAAATATATACAATCCACCCTGTCTTTAAAGAATGTGAATAAGCAAAGTGTAAACTCAGATCATTATTTAAATGAATAAAATATATTAAAATAAAATATCTTATGAATTTATTTTAATGTCAAATAATTTTTACATTGTGAATTACCAAAGGCACCAAAAATAATAGCAAAAGCAACTTGCATTTATATAGCACCCTTCACGCCAATGGAGCACTTAACAGTGGCAGAACTCGATGCCGAGCTGGGGGAGGGGAAGGTGAGCGTAGGCACAGTCAAAGAGGAAGGTCTTCAAGCGTGTGCTGAAAATAGAGAGAAAGGGGGAAGGCAAAGGGATTGAGGGAGAGAGTTCCACAGCTTCGGGGGGTAGTGACTGAAAGCACAACCGACCGCCATTGTTGGGTCGGATGGTCCAGGGCACACGGAGGAAACTGGAGCCAGGCCAGCGGAGGCAGCGGGTAGTGGTATAGGGAGAGAGCAGGTTGGAGAGATGGGGATTGCCAGGGCATGAAGGGATCTAAATACAAGAGTGAGGATCTTGAACTCAAACTGCTCTGTGTCAGGGAGCCAATGAAGTTTGACAAGGGCTGAGGAAATGAAGGTCCTGGCCATGGACCGGATATGTGGTCTGAAGAATAACTGTGGGTCAAATCTGACTCCTAACTTGCGCACGGGTTCAGTGAATCTTAGGGAGAGATTGGGTAGGCTGAGGAAAGCTGAACCATTGACGGGTGCCAAAGAGTGTGGCTTCCGTCTTGTCAACGTCAAACAGCTAAACAGTCAGAGGAGCAGAGGGATAGATCAAGGGAGGTTTGGGAGATAAGGGCCACCCCACTGACACGACAATCGGGGTGGTGGGTGAGTGGGGTGGAAAATGTAGCCAAGGTGGTTAGGCTTCGATAAAGAGGATGGGATCATCAGGACAGCCAGGTTTCTGTGAGCCCTAGGATGTCAATATGTTCATCCAGGATGAGGTTGTGGATGGTGAGCGTTTTGTTTGTTTAATCATTACACAAAACACAATTCATGACGAAAGATATACGAATATTTTACCGCACGGAAGCAAATCAAAGTAGGTGGATGGAACCCGTTGTTAGAAATTTTGACACATCTTTAGTCTCTATACTGATTCATATTGTGTCATATTTAAGTGCTTACATTGTAAAAGGAGTTCTATGGCAAATTACTTTAAGTACCAGCACAGGCGATGGAACAAGGAACAAGAAAGGGTTTCAAAACGAATTAGACAAGATCTTGCAAATTTAAATAATTCAACAACAATTTTATTTTCAGGTCAGGGGGATATGCTTCACAGAGACGATTGGGAGCCCAAGCTGGGATAGGAGGAACTGAGGAAGGTAGGGGAGGACAAAAGATGACCAAAAGCACAGTCGATAAGAAACAACAACTTGCATTTGTGTAGTGCCCTTCATACAGGGTAGCTCTCAGAATGTTTGACAGTGGCGGAGCACAACGCTGAGCTGGAAGGAGGGGGGAGATGACATTTGAAAGCGGGATTTAAAGGTGTGTGTGTGGGTGGGGTGGGGGGTGCGGGTGCGAAATGAAAGAAGTCCAGATGGAGTTCCAGAAAGCGGGGAAGAAAGGCTGAAAGCTTGTCCACTGACAGTAGGGTAGGTCAGGTGGGATACATGAAAGCCGACCAATGTTTCTTGAGGAGGGTGAGCTGTCAGGCTGGTATGGTTGCTGGGAGGTCACAGAAAATTCTACAGCATTGATGAATCAATTGATGTACAGTACGAGTACTCTCCCCGCCCCATTCCCCCATGTTTATCACAAAGGTTGGACCCAAACCATCCTGTTCTACCATTGAATTTGTTGTCAGATTGATTTCATTGGTAGTGTTGGATAACAGCTTGACCAAGCACTGACTGGGATATCAAGAGGGAGGAATTGTCAATGAAGTGACTTATCAGATCGTGTCACATTTTGCACCTCTACGTTATTAGAAACCTGAATCTACTGGGGATCATGATATTGACTTCCGCAGTTATTAAATATCACAACTCAGAAAGAAGCAATTGTTTGAACTTTAATTGGTATCTACACATAGGGGACAAAGATTCAAAGCAAAGTGAGCTGCCACAGACTTACTGAACAATAACAAATTCTGCAATTTCTCCAGATATACTGTTGTTGTAGTCCTCCCAATATGAAAGGCCCTACACAACTGCAATTTTGTTGTTGTTGTATCCTACTCCTTTTAAGTCCAGATTGTCAACTGAGGGAGGGAGTGGGGGGATGGGAGGGAAAGAATTTTCTTGGATCTTAATCTTATTTACCTTAATCAGTTAAAGCTTGCACGATTTTAAAGTGATAGATAACCAACAACATTTTGCCCCTTAGCTTTTTATTCTTTTTACTGTGTAACTGCTACCAGTCTGTGTAGACTGTGTAGAGCTTGGAGCCTTGGGTCTCAAAGATAGATAATCAATAGCTGAACATATCTTTTGGTCTACCACCAGCAACTGTCTTTGCTTGAGCAACTTCAAGGTCATTGATAGGACCTCCTTGATACCACTTAGGCTTCAAGGAATGGCTTTTGCTTCAGCTAACACTTGCTGGAAGTGAGTCTGTTCGCTTTTACATCCACTTGCTGTGGGAATGTCCGGTAATGAAACCCTACTGGGACATCTTCTTTTCAGCTCGATTACATTTTTAATGATACGAAGCCAAAGAACAGCTCTCACTTTTAAAGTGATAACTAAGCATTGATTTCTACAAGTGACATTGCAGTTTACTACAGAAATCATATGGTCGTTCTGCAGCAGCAGAGAGAAAAATAGATTTACATGTTTATTTTAAGTACATGAAACATTTCTAAATGGCAATGCACATGTCAGATGTGAGAACAGTAACAATCATCTTATTTAGAGGAGTGGGGGGGATGGGGAGAAATCAAAGTCAAAATAAGAAAATCAAACAAATGATAGTTGCACTTCACCTTGAAATTGCCAGATACTCTGCTCATGCCATTGTCAAGTTATGTGTCGATTGCTGATTCAAAATTTTCCTCTTGACTGATGTCAAAACTTGTTTGCAGCTGCACATATGATCTAATAGCTTGCATGCAGCTCCCAAAGATTCTCTAATTGGCTTCTTCTCGTGTAAAGTCACTGACTGCAACCATTTAACACACTGAGGTCGTGTCTCCGAGTCCAGTGCATTTAATAAGGCACTATAGCAATTTCAGCTGTCTTCCATTTAGTCTTTTGCCATCTTCAATTATACCTTTCCACCCTACCATTTGTGTGTAATTTTCAAATCTGTCTGAGCTGACTGTACTGCTGTTCACTATTTCACTGCATGACAGATTACCTGACAAGCCATATCTGTTCAGCCCAGAAATGTGCAATAACACAGGGTCATGACTCTATCACATGTTGTGTACTTTATTTCCACACAGTTCACTGAAGACTGTCATCTGTTTTTTCAACTACCCATTGCCATATTGTGCATTAACCCTGTGTGTACCAAATGGCCTATGTCGCTGCCACTAAAGCAAGATGCACACATTTCTGTTTCATCAAAATAGGCAGATAACTTGTACGGGATATTTTTAAAATGACAAGTGAGTCCAGCCATAAGTCAGATGACAGGCGATGTTGCATGGAAAAAATATTAATGCAACATCATGCTAATCACGAGAGGAATAATTCAAAATAGCCATAATAAATATAAAATACTAGATATGAAATAATATATATTAAAAATAACAACACTGTCTTGTTAATATTATCAATACTTAAAAAATAATACAACAACTTGCATTTATATAGCGACCTTCATGCGGGGTAACGTCTTGGAGTGCGGAATACTGCATTAACTGAACTGTATTACTGTATTAACTGAAGAATATATATACAGCAATGAGTACATGAGCCATACTAGAAAGATCCTAGGTTTGATGCCTGTTATGACCAGAGTTAGTTGATCCCAGTTGGAGCAAGAGTAGTGGTGCTATAATTGGATTATGGAATAGGGAAAAGAAGCCAGCGTTCTCTTTCCTGATCGCTGTCCAGCGCCCCATGCTGGGCATACAAATATTTGGATGCCAGCTGGGAGGAGAGGAGGATTGGGTTCAGCTCTGATGCCTCTCTACAGTCAAATAACTTGTCAATACTCAAAGATACGGCTCACACGTTGAACAGTCAACCACTGTGGAAGACTATCCACTGTAGAGGGGTGAAAGGACTCAAACACATTCAGAGGAGGAATAGAAGGAAAATATACTGGCAAGGAGAAAAAATATCAACTGAAAATTCATGGTACTGTACTGATGCAATTTCTGCCAAGTGGAATAATTGTTGATTTGAGATTTAGAGAGTTGAAAGCTACAAGGTGACTAATTTCTCTATTCCATGTCAAACAATGTCATTGTAAAATCACTTGATGTAAAAATGGGCTTGATATAGTTTCTAACTGGGAGTGCTTCTGTGCTAACTAACTTCTGTTTCTTTAAGAAATATGAAACCTCATGATATTGAAATATTCAAATATTAAAATCTATATAATATTGTAGTTTTAATAGCTTAACAAGCACACATTATAGACTTGTGTGGTAAAAAGCAACACATGTCTGAAGAGAAAAAAATGGAATGTGTGTTGGCAGGCATTTCAAAATCCAGAGTGCTTTATTTTATAAAAAAGAGGAAAATCATCTATTTGTAGTGCAAAACATTTTAAAATGATGGAAAGCATCTCTGTGGTAGGAATACTTAAAACCCACTTTAAAGGTACTCATACTTTGAGATCTCATGTAAGAGATTTTTGGCTTTAATTTGTTTCTTGTGAGGACTTAAAAATGCAGCATGTTTAAGATAGATTCCGCACAGTGGTTGTAGGATCTAGGGGTGAAATATGCAGACTGTGCTTGTTCTGTTCCCTTTGCACAGCGCCAGTCTTGAGCCAAACACCACGCTCAGAAATGTATGAAATTCATCAAGGCCTCACGAACGCCGGCTGATCCAGAACATGTGGGCCACTGCTGGCAGCACAAAGCACATTCCTGCATTTGCGGGCCCTGCATGATATTTCAAACAGCTCCAGTTTCCCTGGATATGACCTACTGCCGAGAGTCAAGCTGCTGTGTAAACAAGAAAGACTTCAGAATCACAGTGTTTTTATTTCCAACGCTGATGGCCATTTACTCAGTTGTTTTGTTCAATTAGTCTATCTTTTACTGCAGCGCTTAAATTCAGGACAACTTCGGAGATGCGACTGAGCTCACTGGGTATAGGATAAACCTACTCCAGAAAGACTCAGTCTGCTTGGCTGTGTAGTACGGCTGAATGCAAATAATCTGCTCCAGTGGAGATGATTCAGGTTCTAATTCTGGAGTGAACTGGCGATATGAACTGCATGATTCATCATCATATAAGAACATAAGAACATAAGAATGTAGGAACCAGAAAAGGATGCACAGCCCGACAATTTACTCTGTCATTCACATACGATTTCAGGGCTTAATCTATCCAATTTTTTCACTCACCTCAAACCCATATTCCTCAACTCTCTCCTGGAGATTGTGGCTTGGCATCTGTGTACTATTCATATCCACACACTTGTTCTTATAAATGAATTCTAACACATTTGCAAGTGGAACAATTTTGAGGAATTGCTGTGTTCATCTAGGTGAATACTAACACTGAAAATGGCATCTAATTTGTGGGATTCATAAAATGATTCAGAAATCTTAAATTCTGCATGTGTCTGATACTTCTTACATTGGCAGAACTCCGCACAGTTGCAATCCAATTTCTGACAGCTATGAAAGTACTGGATTCAAGCAGCATGTGAGGTCTCTGAAATCGTAGACTAGGCTGACACTCCAATTCAAAGCTGGGTAAGTTTTGCATTACTGGAGGTGTTATCCTTCAGTTGAGACATAAAAAATGAGGTTATGGCTATCTGTTCAGGTGGATATTAAATATTTTACAAAGATTTACAAAGAATATACAACATAGAAAGAGGCCATTTAGCCCAATGAAGTTGTACCAGTGTTTATACTCCACATGGCACTACTTGAAAAGAGAAGGGAGTTTCTCTTGGTGTCCTGGCCAACAATCCCCCATACAAAATTAGTCATACACTTCATATTCACTGGCTGTTTGTTGGTTATTACCATGTATAAATTGTCAGCTGAAGGCGCTTCCAAAATACAGTCACTACACTTTACAGTATATCTTGTAAAGCACTTCGAGACGATCTACCGATGTGAATGCTGTTATCTCAAATACAACGATTATTATTTATTGTTAAGGATTATTTATTTTAAATCGGAATCCCAACAAAGTAGCTTCCTGGCATCTGGCAGGAGATCAGCTGAAATCAGCCATCACAGGAACCCTCAGGCCCAAACATTGTGCCAGAGGGCATTTCATTACACAGAGGGTAAATAACAACTGGAAATGGTTAACCAGGAAAGATGGTTGAGGTCAGAACACTGATTTCATTCAAGAAAAATGTGATGTTATAATGAAAAGGAAATAGGATGGGCATTCTAGAAGATGAAATCAAATGGGTCGAAGAGTCTTCTACATTTGAACCTCTCCAGTGATCTTGTAAGCATCACTGTAGAACACATTTTCAATTGAGCTGAGTGCAATTGAGAAATGTTTATGATCTACCTTTTTGGTTGCCCAAAATATTAATCATAGAAATAACAAAATAGCATAGATTTACACCTTCAATCAAGAAATATTCAACCAAGAAACATTTTTGGCAACCAGAAAGGTTTATTGTGTTGGCCAAACAAAGACCTGTTGAGACAAAATATGTATGTTGGAAAAATGTTAAGGATGAGTGCCCTAAAAGTGGGGAATTGGGGATTTGTTGTACAAAGAGGTTATTGAGTGACCCTGCTCTAGAATCAATTTATCTGCATATGTGTGATCATTCAATGGATGGGATATCTTCAATATTCTCTCGGATACAACCAGCCACTAGGTCTGTGCGAACACAAAATGATAAAGAAGAATTTTTACATAATTTGGAAAAATTTTAAACTATAAATTTTCTAACATTCCTTAGTCTACTGGTAGCCTGTGAAAGAAAAGCGTGAGGATACTGAGATCTTAGTTATGCAGCAAATCACCACAACAGTGGCTTGTGTATCAGATTGAGTGTTTTCAGGAATTCTATACTTCTGATCAGCTTTTGGACGTTATTTTATCAGATTTATCTAAGACATTTTATTTGTCCTACCACTTGGCAAGTGAGAGACCCAGCAGGGCGAAACCTTGGGCAAGTTTCCTCAATCCACACGCTTGATAATAATCCCTCAAAAAAAATATTAAATTGGTCACTTCAATCCACGACTGTTTGTGGGACACTGCTGTGCACAATTGGCTGCCGCGATTCACTCACAAATATACAGTCAATTCACTTTACAGTATATTCTGTGAAGCACTTTGAGATGCCTAGAAGATGTGAAAAGTGCTATATCAAATCCAAAGTATCTGTGCTCTGGGTATTACATCTGCCATTCCTTATTTAATTGTTCTAACCTACAAGGGCTCTTATTTAGGTTTAAATTGGAAAAAGTCTATGTCGGTGATAATACTGTGTTCTGAAAGAAACTGGTAACACACATTGTGGAATCTTTGAGATCTCTCGACAATTTGATAACGCATTATATCAAATCTAAGGATTCTTATTATAATATCTAAAGCGGACTTTAATTGTACTTGCTTCCGAGAAACCAGGAGAAATAAAAATAAAGGATTATTTGTTAGATTTTAAAATTTAAGTTCCATAAGGGCATTAATCCAGTTAAAATAATAATAACTCCTACATTGATATTATGCATTTCATGTCAGGGAGGCAGCTTAAGGTGGATCATTACTGTAATGAATAGTGACCTTACCCTGCATTTTGCTCACAAACAAATTGAGAACTGATTCTCAGATAGCCCGATGATGCGTGGAATTCCCTCATGTATTTGACAAGAGAGAATTAGGGCTGAGCACTTCATGACTTAATTTTCACCATTGTAGCTACCAAACCAAAAGCAGCTGAGACCCGGCAATGCATCTGGATATCAAGCGAATTTGCTCCCAGATGTTTGCCATATTTCATTACCCTTAGTTGAGTAGCATTCCCAGTTCCCAATAGATCTTTAGGAGGTACAATTCCCAATAGGACTATAGGAGGTGACGTCCATATCATGATTTGCCTACAAAATAGACAGTTACTACACTGTGAAGCGTTTTGAGACATCCTCTTGGTGTGAAAGGCATTTTGCAGCGCCTATAATGTTAAATAATCTGATAGAGCTCCACAGGAAATACTGTCAAGTGATGTGACTATTTTTTGTGGCCAAAAAAAATGAATACCATAGAACAGAGCTCCAATACACTGTGCTACAGAACTGTTGGAGGTAGAGTCCATATCATGATTAACTGCACAGTGAGTTTCCAATCTCAGCTTTTTTATGAATGGAAGGGGAGTGGAGAGACAGTGAATAGAACAACAATAGCAACAAAATTACATTTGTAAAGCGCCTTTCACATCGGGAGGATGTCCCAAGGCGCTGAAGAGTCAGGGATCAGGACCCGAGCGTGGGAGGCATCGCTGAGATAAGGGAGGGCAGAGGGGGTAGGAGGGCGGCTGAAGGCACAGTCAAAAAGGAGGGTCTTGGGTCATACCTTGAAGGAGGCAAGAGAGGGAGCAAGGTGAAGGGATTGTGGGATTGAGTTCCAAAGAATGGGGACAGAGAGACTGAAAGCCCGGCTGCCGATGGTAGGGCGGATCAAGCAGGAGACCTGGAGCCTGCTGAGCAGAGTGAGCTGACATGTTGATAGAGGGTCAGCAGGTCAGAGATGTAGGAGGGGGCAAGGCTGTGGAGGACCTTGAAAGTGAGGACGAGGATTTTGAATTCTATCCTCTGAGAGACGGGGAGCCAATGGAGCTGGGGGAGGGTGGGTGTGATGGTGTCACGGAGCCTGGAGCAGGAGAGGACACGAATTGCTGAGTTCTGGATGATCTGCAGCTTGTGAAGGGAAGAGTTAGGGAGGCCGACAAGGAGGGAGTTTCCAGATGGATGTCAAAGATCTCATGGCACTATTTGAATAGAGAAAGGAATTTCTACTGGTGTCTTGGCCAACAATCCCCCAAACAAAATTGATCATTGACTTAATGGAACATTGATTTGAGCAAATTGGCTGCTGCATTTACCTACAAAATACACAGTCACTGCACTTCACAGTAAATCATGTGAAGCTCCATCCGATATCTCGACGAAATGGGAAGGAATTAGATCAAATATAAGTAGCATAAAAACACTACTATCTTTTCAAAACTAGGTCTGAAAACTAGCAGTAAATTGCAACTGCTGCCTTTGTAGAAATCTGTAAAGTAAAACTCTTTTCTGCAATGATTTTGGTACTGTAAATTAGTGACACCCTTTACATTTCCAGGAATTTGCTTCCTATGATACAGCACAAAAATGTGGTTACTATATTTGGCTAGAAATGTGATCAACACTGTTAAAAATATGAAGTAATGCATCCTGAGATGGTATTAGTTGATAAAATAAACTATGCCTTGATCACATGTTTTGAAATATGTTCGAGACCTCTAATGAATACTACATTTTATCTGTGATTGAAATCAATGTAACAACAAAGGAGATTGAAATAACTAAAACTGCTTTCATGCCTTCCTCAGTCTCTTTCATCTATATTTTTAAGATCCCACCTAGGTTTGGCTTATACCAGTCTGGATGTGGGCCAATGCCTTGTTCACGTGCCCCATAGTCACAAGCAGTAGCCACTCCACACACAATTCAGCTTAGCCTAATCATTCCCAATTACCGCCTACTGTTTTTCAACAGCACTTTCTCACCAGGTGGAATTTAAGAGAGCCAAAAATGGAACTTTTTCCAGTTTTTACATCTGACGTTAGTCAGCGGCAGTCTAACTGTGCAAGTCAACAGCAATCTTCGATTGCAGCCTCCCCAATATCTTCTCCACCTTTGCAAAATAGACTAGATTTCAATCTCAGGGGTATAATCCTCTGATTCTCGGTAAATTCAGAAAGAACTTGCAATTTTAAAGCCCCTTACCACATTGCGTTTTAAGGTAATTATAATAATAATCTTTAACATCCATCTGATCCACCAAGAAAACGGGAACTCAGTTTAACATCTCATCTGAAAGACGGCACCTCTGACAATGCGGAAAATCCTAAACAACAACGACATTACATTTGTATAGCACCTTTCATACTAGACAAGATGAGTTCCAAGTCCTGACCGGGTGCTTGAATCCACAACCTTCTGACTCAGAGGTGAGAATGCTACCAACTGACACACAAATGACAAATGCAAATTAATGGCAAGTGCAGTAACTTTGTAAAGGGACAGCCATGTTGTTCCAGTGAGATTGTTTCTAGGACACTGCAAGAAACTCCCTTTTCTTTTTGAATGAAGTCATGGGACCCTTAACATCCATCTGAAGAACAGGCATGAATTCACGCCTTATGTAAAAGATGGCACCAATAACAATACTGAGCTCAATACAGACTGGATTGTTCGCCAACCTCAGAATGTGAATGTACCTTATGCTAGTTTATTCCCCATGTTTGATGGAAAATTTCTGTGATTGTGGCAGGATGCTGCACTGTGAATCATATTGGAGTCCTGCTGATGAAACCACCTGGTGAAGGTGCTTTTTAGAGCATGTGACTTCCACCCACTCAACACCCAAGATATGGTTATGTATGGAGTCTAGGCTCATTCCTCCATGCTCAGTTCAAAGCTCTTGGACAGTCCATTGGAAGGGAACAGTCTTCATAACGTTATCAAAGACCTAGCGCATGTGCAGAGTATCGCATTTGGCTGTTTTTGCTTTTCAGTCATGATTTGCAGAAATATGTTTGGGAAAATATGAATCATTGAGGTGGTTTCCCAAGAAGAACTTCGTGCACTTCGTGCCTGTGTATATAAATGTGGCTTCACACTTGGCCGTATTAACGCTGTTTTACTCTCAGTTATATAAATGCAACTTTATTGCAGGCTGTATAAATGTAGGTTTGATCCCAATTGTATAAATACAGCTTCACCACTCCCAATTATATGAATTCAACTTTACTCTTAGTTGTGTAAACACAGCTTTATTCCCGGCTATATAAACACAGCTTTATTCCAGACTGTGTAAATGTAGCTTCACTCCAGGCTGTATAAACAGTTTGAAGTCTGGCTGCATAGATGTAAACCCTGGTAGTATGAATACACTGTTATACTTCTCTGATTGGGAAGTTTATTGACTTGCCGGTGTAAGCTTCCCAACACGAGCTCATAAGGCCAGGTTAATAAATTTACTGATCAGTGGAGAATCACTGTTCCAAATTATTGCACCAGACAACATTTGCACACTTATACATTCAACTTGCACCTCTTGTACAGCTCCCAAAGGCACAGCATTGGGTGGTGCTGAGCCGTGCAGGTTCCATATTCCTGTGTGAGATGGTTTAACAGGTTGCATTAATTGCCTGTGGGAGTGAGACAACTGACCTCAATGTCCCTGCACTGGGGAGTCAAGTTCTTGCGCTCATTCATTTCCCAGCAACCTTTAATGGAAGTGCATGTGTCTAAATGTTGGACAAACATTTATTTGCTTGCATAATACACAGTCACTGCACTTTACCTAACATCCTGTGAAGCTGTTTTAGATGTACTCCTGATGTGAAAGGCACTATATCAAATGCAAGAATTATTATTATGAAGACAGGCTTGGCTTGACGTGGAACTCCAGTGATTAAAATCAACCAGTTTGTCAAATCTAGGACATAAGGAATGACCATTTGGGCAAGGTACCAAAGGGCTGCCAATGGAAAGGTACATTGGATTGAGTCACTGCTTTCCGGAAACAAGAGGTAAAGGAAGGAAATCAGGAAGAAACTTTGGAAGAAAAAATACACAACCTAGACCTCTCGGCACTGAATTGGACCTGGTCTCAGGCCATGGATCTGTGCCCATTGTAGATTACATTGAAACTCATTCCACATGTGACCATTAACAGACAACCATCTTTGCAAAATGACCTTGACCCATCATATCTGGGTCTGATTCCAATCCTGCTCTCCAAGGGAAAGAGCATTGGCTCAGATCACTGTCTAAATCTTTAGTGGCACATAAAGAACAAAATCCATTTTTCCATTGAAATTATTGCTGATATTCTCAATGACAGCAGACCCATATAGCGCCACAGTAGTTAACCCTTTGCAATATGTTCTTGTAACACAAATGATAGCTTTAAATAGAGCACAGCTACACACAAGGCTGTGTGTATTGAGATATCATTTCTACATCAACCGAATATTTCTGACATTATTACAATGTCTTCATTATATAGACAGACCGTGGGCATTTAATTCCAAAAATAAAATAGAACATAAAAATATATTTTTTTATATAGCTAGACACACCCCATCCCCATCGCCTCCAGAAAGTACAACAACTATCTTTGGTTCGACTCAGTTAATTACCAAGCAATGTCTCTTTCCTTTGTCTGTATGAAATGAAGTGGTAAATATTGCTATTACATTACTTACAGCTCAGATGGATGACCTGCACAGCTCACATCTCTTGTGGGTTTTGTGGTCTTTTTAATCTCCAGATTTCACTGAGCTGGAATCTGTGGCTTTATTATTTATCCAAAAAGTTTGTTTCATTTGTATTTGTTTCTTGTTATTAAACAAGAATTGTGTGCATTAAATTCGCTTCTATAAGGTTAAAATGATTATAAAATTGCAGTGCACTTGAATCGTAATAATATTTCTACCAGGAATAGTGAAAAAAATAATACATACCTATGATTGTTATCCTTTCCTTGAAAACAATTCTGTACTTTTGGATCAAAGCCAACAGAGGTGTCAAGTTCCATATGCCCTTGTCATCGGCTGCTGTGCTAGTTTTGCAGTACAGGCAGCAGCTGCGAGACAAAATAATCTAAATTCTCACATGTTCCTTTCCTTCAGGAAATAACTGACATTACTGTGCAATCCTGCCAGTTAATGGTGCCACACCTTATGTTTGTGTGCTGAAAATTATGCCCTATGTGATTAAAATGTTAACCCTTGGTCTCCCAAGGACGCCCGCAGCACCGTATAGAAAACAGATTGCAATGCCATTGACTACATTAATTACCAAAGGACATGATTTGATTTTGTTCATTTATTTACACGTTAATCATTTTGAAAATATACAATGGGGTCTACTATGTGACAATTTATATTGACTCTCCTGAATAAGGAAACTAAACGTCATGCAGGTCCGCAGGAACTCGCTTCTAATGTTGTCTACTTTTGGAACATGTCGACGTGATATTATCATAATAATAATAATCATTGCATTTGATATCGCGCTTTATCAACTCTTTGAGATGTCTCAAAGCGCTTCACACAAAGTGAAGCTTTTCATACTGTAAAGTGAATTGACTGTATATTTTGTGGACGAAACTTGGCAGCCAATTGTGCACAACATTGTCCCACAAACAGTCGTGGATTGAAGTGACCAATTTATTATTATTTATTTTTTTGGAAGGAATTATTATCCCTGGAAAAGCAATCCGCCAATCGACTAACAACCAGGTTCCTATTTACTGCTAGGTAAACAGAGGAATAGGGAGTAAGGAAATTTGCCCAACATTTCGCCTTGCTGGGAATTGAACCCAGGTCTAACCACTGAGCTACAGGACTCCACTGTTATAACAGTTATCAAGTAATTCCAATAGAAATTGCTGCATTTTAGACCCCCATTGTTCAAATAAATATCAAATAATGTTACATTTTATTTTCTAATTAAATATTCTTAGTCGATATTTGATTAATAGTTGATCAGAAGTGTACTGTTTTAAACCCCAAATTCACGTTATTTTTCTTGCCTCATTTACTGAGGCTGGAATTTAAAATAAAACACAGAAAATGCAATAACACCACAGGACAAACAGGTTTGATCTTGTAATTTGGGTTCTACCAACCTTTCATACATAGCCTTAAAGTAATTTATCTCTTCAGTGTCATTTCCAGTTGCGCTTTCAAGAATTGCCACTCATGTTACCGAGCACATTTTCAGGAATTAATGACTATGAATCATTCAGATTCCATACAAAAGAACAGCGTCATTAATGATCCATGATTTAGAAGGGCTGACATTAAATTTATTTTTCACGAAAGACATACATGTATTGCTATTTTTAGAACCTATGTGTTTTGGACAAAACTAAGGTTATTATATCCAGCATGGACTGAATGACAAGACGACCACCAATGGTGCACAACTGGTCCTATGGTACACTACACATCTCATACTAGAAGATTACTTTATGGCACATGTCAATTGCATGACTATAATGCTTAAAGATCCTCTGATTATAAGCTTTAATAGATAGAATATTGAAGGCTGATGAACTTGTTATTCGACCAAGAAAAAAATCAGAATAAGCTTGACTGCCACTGCTTAGAACCTCTCCACTAATGATCATAATAAACATTCATGGATGTTTTATGTTGACATAGGGGACAGAAAGCATTTCCTTCAAGCTTTAATCAACTCTGTTCCATATTTCAGTATTAAGGGAGGGGGGGAAACATTCATTATCACTAGTTGATCACCACTTTCACTCGAGAAAAACAGGGCAATTTATATACTACCCTGTGCACAATATTCAGCTAAATTGCCTTGTAACATCACACAAATCCAGTTTCAGTGTCATTAGTGCAATGTCAGGGGATTGTGGAAATACATTTAACATAATTGAAATAACTCCCACAAGTTTAGCTGATTTGTATCAGTGAACAAAAATGGTATCAAATGGAACACATAACCCCCTTCTCACATACAGTGACGTCAGTTTGTGGTTAGAGAGAAATCTTCCATTTCTTCTGCAGGCTACATTTTCAACAGCCATGAAAGTGCACCTCCATCCTCTGTCACACTGTCAAGAAAGGCTTTCAGCACATCAGCAGTTGATGACAATGAATATTTCTCCCAAACTCTGTAAGCCTTAAACAGCTGCCACAACTGGCAGGTAAAAATAGGTTAGCAATACGTTCTTTGCCAGTAATTGATTAACACAAAGAATTGCACTGCTCTTGAAACTCCCAGTTCAAACAATTCCAATTAAAGCCTGCACAGAGTTATTCTCTACTTATTGGTGAATTTACCAACTTTAGTATTGCGCACACAAAGTAAGTTTAATAAGTTTACCAACAAGTGGAGAATACCACCCAACCTTCCCTATGTTCTTCAATAATAATAATAATAATAATCCTTGCATTTGATATAGCGCCTCATCACATCTTCGAGGCATCTCAAAGCACTTCACAGAATATACTGTAAAGGGAATTGACTGTATATTCTGTGGGCAAAACCCAACAGCTAATTGCACACAGCAGTGTCCCACAAACAGTGGTGGATTGAGTGACCAATTTAAAAAAAAAAATTGCACTAGAATGAATCAAGCAGCTAAAGTCACAGTAATTGAGATGCAATTGTCTGGGTACCAATAATGTTTACAGTCATGTCATAACACTTGGAAACAGCAGTGATACAAATGTAATCTTGTTGTTGTTGTTGCTATCCACATCGAATAAGTCGTCTGTTTTGGACAGTGGTTACCGGTTTCCAGCGTAGGTTTCCAATGTTGAAGGCAGGTCTGCAAAAGTGTTGCAAATGCACCAATTCAGCTCATAAAGTGGTGGTGGTGATGGTAGGGGAAATCCAAATAAAGTGCCACGCTGCAGTTTCCAATCACTTAATGGGCCTATGTATGTGTTATTCAGCTCAGGGATGTTACTCAATGGATGGACATTTCTCCAGATATTAATATGGAAATGCTTGTCCCATGTCTGCCAATCTTTAAAATGGAAGGCTGAAAATTGTGATTTGTGAAATTTAAGCCATGTCAAAATAAACAATAAACAAGAACCCTAAAAGTAAAGCAAAACTGAAAACTGAAAAGGATTCTAGTACATGTCATAGATTATTACCACCCATGCAATGTACTCATCTGAATGTTTTTAAACTGCAATGTATTCTGATTTTATTAGGGAGGGGATGACATCTGTGGAACAATCAATATCTTTAGTTATCGACAGTCTAGAATTTTTAATGATGTATTAATAGATACAAGTGTTAACCAACAAATGACAGGTTGCAATTTTCACCCTAAGGAGTACATTGGATCTGAGATTCAGGCACAAAAGTGCTACAGTTAGGACAGATCATATCTAAGCAAGAAGGTTTGCAGAGCTAGAATGTCATACCTGGGATGAATGGAGAAGCAAAATATGAGGAGGTTGATGTTTTTTTCTGGGAAGCAATTACTGAACTTGTCAAATAGCAGAAGATGACCTGTGGGTCTTCGCTGTAACTGGAACTGCTCTGCCTGAGGTTGGTAAGGTCATAGCTGCCCTGAATATTTTTGGCACTGTCTCATGTCAATTATCTAGTGATGATTTAGCAGATATTATTTGTAACATAATGTCCACCTATTATAATAATAATACTCATAATAATAATAATAATAATAATCCTTACATTTGATATAGCAACTTTGACCTCAGGATTACATCTCAAAATGTCACGGGATTTACAGTAAAATGAAGTGACTGTATTTCGTAGGTGAACCTGACAGCCAGTTTGCACACATTACTGTCCTACATCAATGTCTCAAGAATGTGACTAAAGCATTATTGCTGAAGGTTCCTTTATTTCCACAGTGGTAAAGCTCATCAGTTGGAGGGGCAGAAAAAGATTACTCCATTTCTGTATTCTCTAATCTGTACTGCTTAATTGTAGACTGTTGCATACTGCACAACTGTGGTTTCACTTTGAGCTGAATAAAGAAAACATCTGCATTACAAGCATGGAGAAAGAAACACTCTACTTGCCTGCACGTACAGAAGATGAGGTTAAGTAGAACCTAATCGCCCTTATTTCAAAAAGCCAATCTCCAATGTTAAGAAGATTTCACATTCACCAGTCTGGTTCATACCATGCACATAATATGAGCAGTCTATTCTGGACAACACTCCTTCAGATTCATTAACAATTTCCCTCATGCCTACCCCTGGATTTTAGTGGCACAAGATCTTTAAATTAATAACTACCTTAACACCTACCTCTTGGACTGCACCTATGGTCATTCCCCATTCCCACTTGCTCAGCATCCAACCCTATCACTGTGCAGCATTCCAAGATGATTTCCGGCGTGAATGCCGCTTTTGCTGTTGTTGTTGCTTTTGCCAAAAAAGTCACCACATCTGACAGTAATTGTGTGTGAAGTATTTTGGCATGTTTCAACGTGATAAACCTCTATAAAAATTAGAGTTCTTTTTTCTGTACTTATTATTCTATAATTATTATTTGACACATTAAATCTTATTATTTTGACACCAACAATTGTTTCCATTATTTGAAATTGCTGGTACTCCATGCCTAGTATACCAAAGTATATGCAGGTACATGCAAGAAAGACTCTAATGGAGAAATGGCTATTTCAATGTTTTGATTGGTTTGCATAAATAGAATATAGGTTGACTATATGGACTCATCCATGTTGCTGGAAAGGTACCTTGAGCAGTCAACAATACTTTGACCTGTCGTTGATGCCCTTCTAGGATTGTTTTTGGACATGTAGTTGAGTGGTGGTGTCGGAGGGGGAGGTGGGTGGAGGAGGTTTGCAAGCTGGGTATTGCTGCCTTCCTCTTCAAAATAAATAACAGCTAAATAGGTTCTCCGGAAAGTTTCCAAGTCAAAGATTCTGACGAGCACATCTGAATTCATGGTTAGTTCTATTTTTTCCGATTTAAGGGGAGTGTTTACAAGTAAATAGTCATGATACATATAAACACAGTGACAGTTTTGGACAGAGGAGTCCATCTATTCTAGCTTACCCATTCCTACTTTGCAAAAGATTCCTTCAATATATCTATCTCTTCACCTCATAACGCTGAATCCTGTTAATTTCCAGGAAGTTGCTAGTTCCTTTTTGAAACCCTTCATAGTTCCTTGTTCCACCACCTGTGCTGGCAGTTTGTTCCACATGCCTAGCACTCTTTAAATAAAAATAATTTCTCCTGCACTTTCTATTCACTTTTGTTATCCTTATTTTGAATCATATGATCCTTTGCTCTTGCGTTTTCTATGCAGCAGAAAAAAATTCTATCTGCATTCAAATTTTTTAAATCCTTCATTTGGCTCTGAATGCTTTACTGGATGTCACAAACAGCGGGTATCATAGTGCTGCTCCCAGGACTCTGGAGCTTTCCTGTGTGTTTGTGAATTATCTGCCTTCCACAAATAATTGTTCTTTTAGACATTCTTAATGGCTGACAACTGAAAAATGGTCTGCTATTTTCTCATAATTATAGTTTGAAATTGCTATGTTTATAACATTCTAATACATGTGAAACATTACAAAAGGATTCAGATGTAAAAATGTTTCTCTGCATTCACAAAGAGGAAAGCAGATTTTCAACCAGTCTTAAATGTTAATCCAACTATCTATAAATTCCCCATTGCATAATGAAGGAAAAACGGTTTCCAAAAATAAACCCTAAAAGTAAAGCAAGATTGAAAAATGAAAAGGATTCCAGTATATTTTATAGATTATAGATTATTACCACCCTTACAATGTACTCATCTGAGTTTTTTTGAACTGCAATATATTCCAATTTTATTAACAAGCAAATTTGTATGACCATGCAAAATAGTTCCTCTTGAACCTTTGACACTGCAGGGTGTAAAGAACTAATGTACAAGATGCTGCTGTAAGTTTCAAATGTTAGTCATGAATCTCTGGAACTCCATGTCCCAATCCCTCTGTCTTGTTCCCTCTTCACCCATCTTTAAATCACATCTGAATACTTTGCTCTTCGACTGAGCCTCCAGTCACCTCTCCACCTTTCCAGTGGGGTATCAAACCGTACTGCTGTTCAGCGCTCCGAAACACTATCAACTTGGAGGACAATATATAAATGAAAGTTGTTGTTATTGGGTGCAGCCTTACCTGAATGTGATATTGATAAGTTCTGAGCAAAGAATTTGAAAATAAATAAATAAAAGACTCACAGAGTTTTTAATGAACTTTTTTTTCCCCCTTAGAGGCACACTGCTATTATCACCATCCAGGCCATTTGCTAAAGTCTGCTTCACCGGTGAAAGTTTCATTATCACGTCTAATTATGGCACGCTCTGCCTTTACTTCTCAACAATTAATGATCCAGTATTTCCCACTTTTCATTTGCTGTCTTCACAGAAATAATAGATTGATAAAAAAGTCACCTTTTAAAATTACATTTCTGGCAAAACATTTGACAAGCTGTATTTATAACAAACTAGCAAACTTCCCTGTAAAGAAGATCAGAGGATGAGCTAGGTGAACCATTTGTTAAACGTTTTGTTGCAAAAATGTTTCCAGGTGTAGGGGCTTTTAATCGTTATTTGGGGAAGTCCACTGGAAGTAACCCTTATTCATTGAAACATCATGCTTTGAAATTTCAGGTTGATGAAATCTAGGTTGTTTCTAATCAAACCTTGCATTTGAATTGCTTGTCACCCGAATCTATTATTTTTATGCTTAAGACATATATTTTATGGTCAGCCGGGTGTCTGACACATGAGGAAACCCATCACCATGCTTAAGAGTATCCAAACCAAACAGAATTCCGGGCATCCCATTTACCTACACAAGAGCCAAAGCTTGGGGACCTCATAGTGTACGTTGACTTATAACTATTTGAGGGACATTGTTTAGCGCAAATTGGTTGCTGAGTTTGCCTGCAAATACACAGTCTATGCTCCACAGTAATTCTTGTGAGGTCCTTTGAGAAGTTTTGTTGACGTAATATGGAACTATATCAAATGTAAGGGTTATTATAAACAACAATCCTTTTAATGTTCCACACAGTGGAAAGGACAAGGTACAAGTATTTCTTCACTATAACAAAGTAATTCTTCTCAGTGACACTGTCGTTGCTATTACAGCTTGTCTCTTTATGAATCAGAGCAATCAAGTGAGGGCTATGTTCTGTGATCTCTTTTGCTGATTCATTTCTAATTATTAATATTTTGCTCCTGATATCCCAGTTAAATCATTAGCAGAAATCGTAGTGAAAACATTTTCAGCATATCAATTACATTTATCGTGCTGATTTTTGACTATTGACGTTCCTTTTGCATGTGAAACTTTCACTCTGCACAAATTCTATGAGGATTCAATTATCAGCTCTGTGAGATGTCCCACCAAACACAACACTACAGTCAACTTATTATTTAGGGATCATCATCCCAAATACAGAGTCACTACACTTTATGGGAAAAAACTCTGTGAAGCTCTTTGAGACATTTCAATGTAATAAGGCAAATATTATTATTGTAATTTAGCATTATGAGGCCCGGGGCTTTGTAAAAAAACAAATTTTACTGGTAAAAAAACGATAGAAGAGAAGATCGGACAATGTATCTGGCAATGGATCCTTCAGTGACGGCATCATGGTGGATCAAGTTGGCATATTTTGGATATTGCTGGCTCCTGCAACACTTGCTTGCTGTTGATAAAAAAAAGTAAAGCCAAAATATTCCTATTAACACAAAGTCCAAAATAAACATTGGGGTCTAACATAAAATTTAAATTTATAAATTTGTAATGTATTAAAAGAAATTACCCATATGGGCTCAAAATTCACTCTGATTTATTGTGGGATCTCACCGAGTGCAAATTGAATGCTGTATTTGCCTGCAAATACACAGTCACTACACTTGACAACAATTACCTGTGAAACTCTGAGGCTGTGGGCGCTACATCAAATTTAGGAGTTATTATTATTTTATCTTGTTAGATCTACATTTAAGAGGCTTCATTTTATCACCTCTTTCACCGTGAATTCTTACTGGCACTGCCAACTACTGCTAGCAAATGGCAAAATAAAAGACTGAAAGCAGAATTATCCGCCCACAATCAAACAAAACAGCACATTATTATTAAAATGAGAGACACAAAGACTACCAGGGAGAAAGTTCAAAATTGTAATCTAATCTTTGGATTCAAAGGATGGTATTAAACTACTCTCATACTTTATGAGATCATCTGAACCTGTCAATGAGATAAATGCCATGTAATGACTCCCAGGTCCTCACATTGCATAAGTGATCTGATACTTAGGTGGTATTTTTAATGCGATTCCTTAATAAGGGATAGGAAGGACATGGCAGAAATCTGCTATGTTCATGTCATCAGGACAGGAACCCCATTAGAAATCTCATTAACACGTAGGGACTTTGGTTTGGACGTAGATTGTGTCAAAGTAAAGTTCCAGTGGATCCGAGTCATATATTTCTAGTCCCCATTTGTGTGACTCAGATTCTTTATTGAGCAGTCCTTATTAATCTCATTAAGAAACACTGCAAATTAGACCCTTATGGAATACTTGTGTTGCATCTTCTTTTAGATAGATGTCTGCAGTTTAATCAGAGTCAAGTAAGTGTATATTGCTGTTCAGACTAGTTAATTAAATCAGAACCTCTCCAGTACTGAAGTTGCAATCACTGCAAAAAGGAAAAAGTAACCCTTATTTCTGATAATCAGTTTGCAGAAAAATTAATCTGGGAAATCTTTAGGAAAAAAATGCCAACATACGGGTCCACTGAATCCTCCCACATCATCAAATCAAACGTACAAGGAATACTAAGGAATTGATGAATAGAGTGACCTATGACTCCATCAGTTACCTTTAACCCTCAGAGGCCACACTTGCTTCCTGTCATGAATGCACGATGGCATAAATACACCAGATTGCTGCCATTTCCTGCCTAATGTCACATGGATAGAAAACGGATTGTGACAATAAAAGGGTTTGATGGTAGGAATACAAAGGCCCAACATTTCATCTAGTCTTTGGCTGTAAAATTATTTTAACCATTTCAAATTAAAACAGAATTGTGGAAAAATCTTCAGTTCAGTCTTAATTTGGAAGTTTGTTCTGTTCAAGAACCGAAAAAAAATGAGATATACGTGTGTGTGTGTGTGTGTGTGTGAGACAGGGAGGGGAGTAGAGAGAGTTAGATCAACATTTCACCACCTGGTTAAGATTGGAAATTCAACACTAGAGGCCAGAGATGCAATTAACAAACACTCTACCCTTAGTGAAGAGCATTATATAAATACAAGTTGTTGTTGTTAGCAAACTTGTTGAGCTGTGGTTATAAATAACTTCAATGTGCTAAAAGTGAAGCAGAATTCTATCAGGATTTCGCCCACAAAATATACAGTCACATCACTTTACTTCGTATCCTGTGAAGCGCTTTGAAACATCTCAGTGATGTGATAGGGTGCTATATCAAATACAAGGATTATTATTTATTATTAACCTCACAAAGACAACCGAATATGTTGTCTGTGTGGGAATGAAGCTCACTGGAAAGTAAAGTAGAATCTTCTTAGGGCAACAGTCCATAGAACCATAGAAATTTTCAGCACAGAAGAAGGCTTTCAGTTCATCATGTCTATACTGGCTCTTATAAGAGCAATCCTTTCATTCCCATTCAACCTGCCTTTCCCATATCCCTGTAGTTTACTCATTTTTAGATATTTCGCGAGTTCCTTTTTGAAAGCTAATATGGATCCTGCCTCAACCACTGCTCCCAACAGGTTATTCCATATCCCAACTACTCCGTGCATGAAAACAAATTCTCCTAACATCCCTATTTGCTCATTTGCTACTATCTAACTATCTTATAGGCACTCCCCACTGACCAGGGGAAATAATTTCTTCCTACTGACTCTATCAAAACCACTCATAATTTTAAAGACCTGTATCAGGTTACCTCTCAACCTTCTTTGTTGCAATGAAAAAACTCCCAGTTCATCTAATCTCTACTCATAAGCCAAACCACTCATCCATGGTATCATCCTAGTAAATCTCCTCTGCACTCCTTAATCTAATCAAACAACAATTTATTTGCCTTCAAAAGAATGATATGATAAAATGGGAATGGTGTCCTAAATCAAGTCGGGCATTTTGCATCCATTTCCTCCAGTAATAGCCACTGAGAGGCCAGGTGTGGGATTTGATGGCTATTTGGGGGTCAAACAAAACATTGAGGTTTTGCACGGCAGTGGAGTGAGCACCTGTGCAGCTCAATGTGGTCAGCACAGAAAGGGGGATGGGAACAAAGCAGGAGAGCCTCGATCTTATTGATACTGAGCTGTAGAAAGCTAGAATTCATCGAGGACTGGCACTCTTCCTCTGCATGTGCTTATCTATGCATTTGTTCCATCATATAACACAGAGACAGACTTGAAAATTTGCATATAGATGGAGATCTGTAGCTCTATCTGTATTTGGCTTTGCTTTTGGTAACACAAGTGGTTGCTGTTATCCTGGTATCTTGGTAAACAATGGCTGCATTTCTTTTCAATGTCAGCTTTGACAGGTTAAAGCGTTTAAAGGCATTAAAACATCTGGAACAACACTTAAGGTGAAAGTGTTCACAAACAAATTGCTGAACCAACATGCTAGACTGATAACCTTTGACCCCTTCTCAGCTATTGGAACATGTTACTCTGGCACAGATCTCCCGATAGCTGTTTCAATGTGTAACATCTCATTTGTCTGATATTCTTTCAGGAGAAAACATTGAAGAAAGAATAAAAGAAGGTGAGTAACACTCAATAAATGCCATGTTGTCCAAATGACACAACATATTAGACAGTTGGCTGCCAACTGAAAACAAGCTCAGCAGGGATTGTATGGTCCTCTGTCCCTTCATCTCTGAATCCAACTCTGAGCTGTTGGCAATTTTCTTTCTCGCCTTCATGATTCTAATAAGTTCAAGTTTGCAGTAAAACGCTGGCTGACACACCACTGTGGGGTTGAGGGAAAAATATATTGTCATTGCCATCTGTCAGATGAGACATTAACCAAGATCCTGTCTGCCCATTCAAGTGGATATTAAAGATCCTGTAGCACTACTCAAAAATAATTTCTCCCAGTGACCTGACCAGCAATCTTCCAGATAAATATTGGTCAATACATAATGGCTGTTTGTGGGATCAAGCCCCACGTCAGGACTTGGAATCACATAAAACTGACACTCCAGTGCCCCACTGGGGGTGGGAGGGCTGTTGCATTGTCGGAGGTGTCGTCCTTCGGATGAGTCGTTAATTCAAGATCCTCATCCTCACCTACAAGGCCATTCACGGCCTTGCTCCCTCCTTCCTCTCTGCCCTACTATCCCCCTACCTACCTGCCCGTACCCTCCGTTCCTCTGGCTCCGGTCTGCTCCACATCCTCCGCCCCAACCACTCTACCATCGGTGGCCGGGCCTTCAGCCTCTCAGCCCCTAGGCTCTGGAACTCTATCCCCCAGTGCCTTCGCCTTGCTTCCTCCCTTTCCTCCCTCAAGGCCGGTCTCAAGACCTTTCTCTTTGACCGTGGTTTCAGCTCCCCTCTCGACTCTCTAACCCCTCCTCGCTCCCTCCCTTCCCTCCCCTCACCCTGACCATTTCCCCCCTGCTCGGGTCATGACCCAACTGTACAGCGCCTTGGGACGTCCTCCCGACGTGAAAGGTGCTATATAACTGGAATCTTGTTGTTGTTGTTAAACCGAGATCCTATTTGCCTGTTCAGGTGGACGTTAATGATCCCATGGCACAGTTCGAGAGTTTCTCCCGGTGTCTGGCCAACAATCCCCCAAATAAAATTGGCAATTCGTTTCATGGCTGTTTGTGGGACATTGCTGTGTGCAACTGGCTGTACGTTTCACCCATAAAATAAACAGTATTCTGTGAAGCACTTTGAGGCATCTCAACAATGTGATAAAGTTCTATATCAAATACAAGGATTATTATTATTAATATAAATGTGCACAAATTGGCTGTCATGTTTGGCTACAATTACACAGTTATCCTTTACAGGTAAACTCTGTAAAGCACTTTGAGATGTTTTGAAGTGTCAAGAAGCTATATCAAACACAAGTAATATGAATATTATTATTACTATATAAAATGTCCATAATTTGGACCTAATTTGCATTAAAATTGGCTTTCCTACTCTGAGGCATTGGAAGAAAAACTAATAATAATCCTTGCATTTAATATAGTGCCTTATCATGTCTTCGAGACGTCTCAAAGCACTTTACAGAATGTACTGTAAAGTGATTTGACTGTATTGACTGTGGGTGAAACGTTGGGAAATATTGGGAAAGAAGGACTGAAACTACTGCAGAGCATTGCGGATGAGGGGTTGGGAGGGGGAGAGGATCACGATATGTGATGTGACAATTATCACCATTGGTAATTATCACATCTCTCATTGTTCACCCTATACCAGACCTGCGAGAGTTTGATCCTGACAGTGGAGCCCAGAACTATGAAACTTCCATTTTTAGCTGTGAGAACGCTCACCTCAATAAGTGAACATACAGAAGCAGTAGCTTCATCCACAACCTCCTGCATACATAAACGGATGGGAGAATTCTACAGTGTTTTCCAATTGCACTCTATGAGGTCTGCTCCATTGCCTGCAGCTCATCTACAGATTGAGCTTCCTGTCACTCAGCCCTATGGCCTCACCCACTGCACACAGAGTGGAGCCCTGAGGGGAAAATAACAATGCACATGAGTGCACACATGTGCCGTCAAATCTAGTTGATGGGAACTGGCCCTGTACAGCACAAAGCTTCAAGCAGCAGCTAGGTTGTGTTTTTTGTATATTTAGTACAGTTTTTAAGGTGGTTCCTCTCTGCCCCATCACTACACTTAGACTTACACTTAGGTCCGGTTTCCAGCCCTCTCCACTCTACTATAATCATGCGTAATCTAGATTCTCTTCCCCATCTCCCTCTTTATTACATTCAAGGTTACAGAGAGGCTATAGCTGCTGAAGCTCAGCACCTCGAACTGATGGAACCATTTCTCGATGGGTAGGACTGTGTGTCTGAGCTGTGGGCAGCAAGATGGTAGCAATGCTCTCATGAGTTTTATGCTGAACTGTGCTGCTCACCAGGGTTCCTGATACCTACCAAGTCCGAGTTAGCTGAACAGAGTGGACGGGTGGAGGAGTGGGGTACGAGGAGATTGGAGAGATTAGGGGGAACCAGGAAGTGAATAGTTTTGTAGATGAGGGTGACGACCTTGAAGAATCGGGAAAGATTGCCAGACAGTGAGTGACCTCAATGGAAAGTTATGCATTTTTAGCTGGTTAAACTCCAGCAGTACACCTAAGCACACCCTGGGATGTTTTGTTTTTTGCCAATCTGTGCCTATTACTCTCTGGAATTAGATAAGCAGGATGAGTCCCTCCTGGGAGAGACTGTGCATTTCAATTCAGGCACAGGCAAATTTCCACGTGTATGTTGCATACATATGTGGAACCTACAGTCTGGTTTGGATACGCTTAAGCACGATGCTGGGTTTCCACCTGGGTCAGACACCCGACTGTCCCCCCAAAAATCTGCCATCATGTCCTTTCAGTGAAGCCCAGTGATATTTACACAGTCAGGAGACTTTGTAATCAGGAAGAGCTGTCACAGTGAATGATGACAGGCCAGGAGTTGATAGGTAGAACAAGACCACACACAGGACTTGATGAACCAGCGACCAAGCTTGCAATCTCCAGTTGTTACTAATGTTGATGCCAGTCTGCTAAAATAATAGCAGACACAGCATGATTCAAGGGAACTGTGGGAATATTATAATGAGGGTTGTAAATAAAATATCACTTCTCCTGCCCACCAATTTCAAAATGTGACAAATTTTGACATTTCTGTTAAAAACTTTTTTTCCTTGATTATTTTAATATTCAGCAATTTTCAAAGAGTGAGTCATTTTTTAAACAAAAATGCAAACAGCTGTAAAAACAATATGCTTAGGCTTGTAACAAAATTAATTGTGTAAAAGTACAAGAAACAAGTGTGAGGTAATATCAAATTAATCAATTTTTCCAGCATGTATATCACTCTAAAAATTGCAGGTGTGCCTGTCCTCTCCTGCACCAGAGTACATGAACCAATCACCCCTTACTTTGCTGTCTCCACTGAATCCCCTTCACCCAGTGGATCAAATCCAAGATCCTAATCCTCATTTTCAAATCCTTCCACCCTCTTACCCCATGTCCTGTAAACTTATGCCCCAGTCACTCCCTCCACTCAGCAAACACCATATCCACTACTTCATATCCACTACCTGATTAACCACACCATTGGTGGGTGAGCTTCCAACAGTTCTCTGGAACTCTCTGGAACTCCATCCTTCTCTATCCTACTTCTGACATGAAACTTTTTCAAACACCCTGGGACGATACCTCATGTGAACGTACAATATAAATGCAAGTTGTTGTTGTTGCGTTGCTCTCCATTTTCAAAGCCTGCCTGAAGTCTTAGCTTTTCAACTATGCTTTCAGTCACTTTCCCTTCCCCCTTAAACTTCTCTTTTCCCAGCTTTAGCTTCCAGTTCATTCTGTGAAGTGCTTTCAGACATCCTCCCAATGTGGATGTGAAAAGCGCTATATAAATGTAAATTATTGTTGTTGCATGACATAAAAGGAAAACATCTTATATTTTGCTATTTTGCTTTGTGATGTCGTTTTTGCAACAAACCCATGATGTGCCTTTCTCTTCTAACAGTGCATAGTGTGTTATCTTGTATACAATCTAAATGATTGTTATTTCCTCAACTCTTAACTACATAAAACATTCTGCAATTACGAGTTTATTCCCTATGACCTGCTCTCAAGAATTCTCTCCCCAAATCCTTCTATCTCACACCTTTCTAAAAAACCTATCTCTTCAATTGCACCTTTGGTCAATAGTTCACCGTAAGGCTTATTTCCATCTTTCGACCTTGACGACAGTCTATTAGTTTTGAGACTACACAAAACACATTCTTTGATGCAATAGGTACTGTTCAATCACTGTCCTATTCATAGATAATATAGACATTATACTTTATACTGATGTTATTAATAAATATGAATTAAAAGGAATTGAAATGTGTGTGTTTCTTTGTAACATCTTTACTGATTAAAACATTTGAGCCTATTCACTACTCAATGTCCAATTAGAGTTGAAGTGTTAAAACGGAAAAAATAAAATTAATAAATCCATGATTAATGATTGTGATTATTTTTCATAATGAAAACTTTCTCACATGAAAAGATAAGTTTACGGAACACATGTGAAAGCAAAAGTGGATAGAACTTGGCTTGCACAGATGTGGTGGAAATCAAATACTGGATATATATTTCAACTAATAACAACAAGATCAACAAATTTAACTTATACAGACAGCAACTTTCACTTAGAATGAATGTCTTGAAGCACTTAACAATTACGATTAGGATAGGGAGGCTTGAGGGGGGAGAATGGAAGCGCAGCTAAAGAGATAGGAAATGTTGAAAGCAGGGAGAGAGGAAATGACGCAAACTATTGTTGTGAGAGAGCTGCAGTAGGCAGGAGTGGAATGATTAAAGATTGGCCACCATTCGTGGGATGGAGTTGTCCTTAATTTTTCTCTTCCCCTCTGTTCCATCTTTCAGGTGTTAGCTCTTTTTTCTTCTACAGAGGTTTGTTTCCACGTTCACTGGTCAACTCCAAAATCTCATTATTCAATTGTGAGCTCTTATGGAGTCAATCTACTTTACAGTGAATCCTATGAAGCGCTTTGAGACATCTCAACAACATGAAAAGGTGCTATATCAAATGCAAGGGGATTATTTTTATTATTACTTTGAGAGGTTAACTATTTGACTGCGGGGAGGAAAGGCCAACAATTCCCCAAATAAAATTGGTCATTCTCTGTTTGTGGGTCTAACCCAACATCCACACACACACAGTAACTTTCTGACAAGCATCTTTCAATAGCGACGAGGAGCAGCACCTCTGGCTGATTTTCTCCTTAACCCTGGGCGCGGAGCCATTGTAGTACTCCTATTACTTATATGGCTAACCAGCACAGACTAAGCTTTGAACCCACAACCTTCCGCTCTTTATGATCTTATGTTACACTGAGCCGAATGAGCAACTATACTACTAGTTTTAGTATCACAGTATGTGTGCTGAAAATATACCGAACCAGCCAGCCCATGGAGAGACATCTGCACAGACCTGGCGGCAGTCTAAGAACAGAAGGTAAAGGACGTACTGTCTGGAATTATTGCAGCTCATTAAATGCAGAGAAATGACCAGAATGCTGGAAAAAAGCTAATATCGTTCTAATTTCTTTTTCCCCAAAATGGTCTAAGTATGAGAATTCTAGGCCTGTTAGTCTGACATCTATAGAGGAACAAAAACCCACAGGCATCCATTATAAAGAAGCAATTTAGTATGACAGGATTAAGGCTGATAATTGTAAGCCAACATGGGCTTATCAAAAGCAAGTCGTGCTAAACAATATTTTTGGAATTCTTTGAAGATGTAACAGACTTGATAAATGATGGCAATGTGTGGGTGTTATATATTCTTGACTGTCATGAGGCATTTGAACAGATCATGCAAAAGACTTTAAATCGGCTATATAACACAAAGAACAAAAAACAATGGCAGCAGTCTCTTGTTCTTTTGGGGTGATATTTCTCCACGTTCCTCATTTTCTCTTTGCTGATCTCCTCAACAAGCAAAGAGCAGACTGGAGAGCAACCATATTGCAGATCTCCGCTGAAGAGGTGTGTGAGAGCCGCCTTGGGACAATCCTCACTGTGAGGCCTATGACTTTATTGCGATCAAAAACTTGTTGGAAACCAAGCTTTATCACACAATACTGAGGCATCACCACCACCATGCCAATGCTAGTTTTAATTATAGTACCAGGACCAATGATCTACTCAAGGTCCAGCTTTGAGACTTCTGAGGCCTGAAATTATTTTAAAGAACTACAAAAATTCAATTCTCCAATTAAGAGTGAAATTAAGTTTAACAAAATTCTTACAACTTGAAAATTTAATACACTTGGTCTTAAAGTTAAACCAAGCCTCCTTACCTTCACAATCCAAATTGCTGATACCTAATAAAAATATTAAAAGTAGAATTTCTAAATCTGCAGATGATATCAAATTGTTATGCAGAATATTGTGAGGAAAGAGGTAACATGAGACTTAGCTATACATGCTACATATGAGAGGTCTATGAAACTTATGAGACTAATTGTATGAATAAATCACAAATGAATTTAATTCTGAGATATAATAACAATAATAATGATAGCGCCTTATCACGTCTTTGAGACATCTCAAGATGCTTCACAGAATAGACTATAAACTGAATTGACTGGATATTTTGTGGGCAAAACATTGCAGCCAATTGTGCACAGCAGTGTCCCACAAACAGTCGTGGATAGAGTGACCAAATTATTATTTTTTTTTTATTTTTAAAATGTTATTTTATGGAAGATGATATACAAATGTACTACATTCAATATGGTTATAAACTGAAGAGCACAGTATATCATTTGCTTAGATGTTCAGGCAAAAATGTCTTGGAGTTAATAGTTCAATGAGCATTGTAAGAATCATCAGTATAGGTGACACTGGTTGCAAGTAAAGTTGTTGAGATATGCAAATAGATCCACCAAATCTAAATTCAAGGCTGTGCTACTAACATTTCATGAACCATTGTGTCTGTCTACGGTCACTATGCTTGGAAAAGTGGCAGTGGGAAGGATTCGTAAGACACACAGCTGATTCCACATATACTGTAGATTTGCAAGCATGGGGGTTTAGCCAGACACAATGCTTCATGAGTAATGTCACCAATGCTTCATAAAGTATAAGAAGCACTGCCTTGAACTTATATGTGGTAAATTTATTTAAATATAGTATCACAACTACGTATTTATAACCAGTGCTACATCTTCTGATTGATCCTATGGTGCTTATGATCTTGATGGAATTATATATACGAATCAGTGCTAGAAAGAATCAGTGATGAGATAAGCTGAGAAACCCACAATTTCATGTGGTGTATCCAGTATATCTTGACATGAAAAAAACAGTGCAATTAGAAACAATTTATTAGAAATAATTCTACACATCTGGATCCCATTGTCATATTATCCTGATATATTGAAAATCAGCTGTCTATTATTATTTATTGACTGTGATTCAATTATAAAGTACTACTGTGCAACTGTGCTATTTTGTTATTTTTGCTTGTCCCACTTAATTTTAGTCTTCCATTGTATGATTGTTCTATTCTGATACCACTTTTATAATAAATCCAGAATAATAAAATAGTCGTGGTATCTAAAAAAAAATAATTTCTTTAAAACGTATTCGACATTGTAATGGTATAACTTTTTGGTCACGCTGTATTTGACATAACATCTTTCACGTATCAACAACCACAACAAGAAAATTACATTTATAGAGCGCCTTTCATGTCGGGAGGATGTCCCAAAGCGCTGAACAGTCAGGGGTCAGGACCAGAGCATGGGGGAGGGATGGTGTAGGAATGAGGGAAGGCAGAGAGGTGGGAAGGCGACCAAAGACATGATCGAAGAGGAGGGTCTTGAGACTGGCTTTGAAGGAGGCAAGGGAGGAAACGAGGTGAAGGGACTATGGGATAGATTTCCAGAGTATGGGGGCAAAGAGGCTGGAAGACTGGCCACCAATGGTAGCGCGGGTCAGGCGGGAGACATGGAGCAGACCAGAGCCCGTTGAACGGAGCAAAGAAAGGAATCAAAGTGGTCCACAGGATTTACTGTAAAGTGTAGTGATTGTGTATTTTGTAGGTGAACCCAGCAGCCAATTTGCACGCAGCAATGTCTCACAAATAGCTATGGATTGAATGAACAATTTTATTTGGGGGATTGTTGACCAGGACACCAGGAGAAACACTTTTTTCGAATAGCGCCATGGGATCTTTACCATCCATCTGAACAGGCAGACAAGACTTTGGTTTAACATTTCATCTGAAAGACGGCACCTCCAACTATGCAGCGCTCTGCCAACACTGCATTGGAGTTCAAAATCCTGACTTGGGCATTAAACGCACAATCTTCTGACTTAGAGGCAAGAGAATTACCAAATGAGACAGGTCGAAAAAAACATTTTTAGTCTTGCAGTTGTTTTTTCTGCCAAATTTGGAACCCCGTTGTTCAGTTTGATTTGAGGTCAGCCAATCTGGCAAAGTTTAGTCTAAGATCAGATTTCCAGAACAGTTTACCTTAATGAATATTTATAGAAAAGCCAGTGTTATAATCAAAAGTGACTGAAACAAATATCATTTAATGTGGCTGATTTTTGGCAAGGTGTGATTAATTTTGCATGTCATAGGACATCTGTACATGACAAATAACACACTGAAATCTCCAGTAGCAAAGTTTGTCAGTGGTTTTCTGCCACTAGAGATAAATCTTTGGACTCCCAGGTATGGGAAGGGGGAGTGCAAGTTTAAATCTACATGCACAGTGACATTCAAATACATTTATGTTTGTATCAATAATTCTTCATCTGGGCCATTAGCTGCAATCCAATGGACAGCAGATAGGAGATGAAAATGATCACAAGGAACAGTTCCACAGATCACTGTTGAAGCAGCAATCGATCAATACTGACCTTTGTTCCATAGCCCAGACAATCCCATCCTTTGCAGCTAAAGGAGAAAGCATTAAGGGAAGTGTGAGTCAGCACTGAGGTACAGAGGGGTGGCAGAAGCAATGTTCTTACTCCAATTCCTTCTATAGGAAAGGACTCACTACACACACTTACACAATCAGCACAAGAAATAACATGTCTCACTGTATGCGGTATCATGAAGCACAGAGAGCACAAATATGACTTGGGATGTATGATATAATTTGTTTATTTGTTCTGAAGATTGTCTGTCATCACACAAGACTGTGCTATTCCGGATAGTGATGGCTTTGAACAACTGCCTCTCTCAGATTCCTCAGTTCAGTACTTATCAGCCTCTGCCTTATAGAGAAGTTATCCACTTGAAATTAAGCTCATTTTAGTCCAAAAGGAGCATTACACAATTGTTTTACCACTGGCCTTACAATGCTCATGTATTTTAAACTCTAGAAACACCAGTAAATTGCCGCCTCAAGAAAAAACTTCCTGTGCAGACAGACTCGGTTATCGAAATAGTGCAGACATATATTAAATCAATGGACAATGCAAGTTCCAACTTGTTTCAAAAGGCTGGTGCCAAATGCTAGTCACCAGAAATGTTGACCTAATATTGTCCTCCACAGTGAAGCCCCATTGTATTGTGAGAGGTGTTCTGAGCTCAGCTGTTGCAGCTTGTTGAATTGGCCTTGAATGTTTTTGTGGAACTTTGTTTATATGTCAGTCTTTGGCACCCATCCAGGTCCCCGACCAAGGACATATGACATCAATCTGCTACTGGAGAGAATGGACTACTTTCCACTGGATAAACTTTGAGAATTCCGGAGGGAGGATCTAGAAACAGCTGCAAGTAAAGTTTGTCTTCAAGCTCATCTTCTCTGTCTATCTTTCGCCCACAAAATATACAGTAAATTCACTTTAGAGTATATTCTGTGAAGCACTTTGAGACGTCTTTTGTTGAAAGGCACGATATCAAATGCAAAGATTATTATTTTATTATTATTATTATTTCTCTTCAGTTGTTACATAGTTTCGTCCTTTCACATTTTATTTGCTTTATCAAATGAAAATACCAAGCCAGTATCGTTTTGTGCCATGGGATGTCCTCCTGACTTGAAAGGCGCTATACAAATGTAATTTGTTGTTTGTTGTTGTATCTACTTCAACACTTTTTGTGTTCCCTCTTTTGGCTGACATTCCATTTATTCATGGAAATTAGAATTTAAACAGGTTTAACATTAACAGGTTTGAACTATGTGCTGAAGAAATTCAATCAGTGCACACCCTTATCTAAATACCGAGTGAGAAAATTATAATTTTCACAGTGTTAATGAAATTGTAGCAGACAATAGTAATGTACCAACAATAATATTTGCAATACTGTGGATTCTACAATGCATTAGTTCCAACCTGTAATTCATGTTTTTGGGGGGTCAGCTGGGTGACTAACACATGACTAACACATCATGCTTAAGAGTACTCAGACCAAATTATTGAGACTTCCATTAATAATCCTTGCATTTGGTATAGTGCCTTATCATAGTGTCTTGAAGAGCTTTACAGGAATGACTGTGAAATGGATTGACTGTGTATTTGTAGGCAAATGCAGCTGCACAATTGCACACAGCAATGTCCCACAAACAGCAATGAAACAAGTGACCACTTTCATTTGGGGAATTGTTGGCCAGGACACTGGGAGAAACTCCCCACTCCCTTCTCTTTTCGAATAGTGCCATGGGATCTTTAACACCCACCTGAACAAGCAGATGGGATCTCGGATTAATATTTGAACCCACAATGTTCTACACATTTAAGGAAATTTCCATTTGTCTGGAACAGAGTGCACACACGCTTCTCAATGGATGCACCCTGCTTGCCTATCCCCGGAAAACTTAGATGCAGGTTGGCAAAAGCCAAGGCTTGCACTGTGTTGTGGGTTACTGCTGGAGAACAACCAGCTAAAACCACACAGCTTGCCCTTATTAACATTGATAATCCTCCTGCTGTTTGTCCAGCTAGACCTCTTTATTTGAAAGGCTTCAGCTTACAAGGAAAGCAGAATAGGAAGAATCCCAGTCCCAGTGACTGACCTACTGCTTCAAGTCCTGCTGATGAGCTAGGCTGATTGGTTCATCATCAACAGTGCCTTCGAGTACTGTGGTCCTGCTGGCTCAGGAGCCGTCTTACGGAGACCGCCACAGACATAATTCCAATATTCCATTGGCAGCTGAGTCACATTGGAGCCAATTCAGCCCCAAAGAGACCCTGCTTACCTCCCTTGAAGGAGAATAGTGGAAACACAAACAATTGGAAAACACTGAATCTTGTAAGTCACTGACTGTGGTCAGACTGACCGGTGCAATCTTTGTTCCATTGTTATCTCTTCCTTAGAATGTCAGAACAGTCAGAGTCATAAAGTGACATCATTCTGTTTACCTGCAGGATTTTGATGGGATAATTTCCTCCCTTCTCTCCCCCCAACCCCCCAACCCTGTCATATGCAAAGGTGCAAAGGAGTCACCAATTGTGTCTGACTGTCTGTTTGTCACTCAGTAAAAAAGCAATGCATTGAAGAAGGAGCATTGTCAAATTCCTTCTTCGCCAAAATCCTGGAACGTATTGTTACAAGTCAACTTCAGTCACAACTCCCTTTCCTCTCCCTCCTTGAGTCCCTGTAGTCTGTTTTTTGCCCTGCCCACAGAACTGAGAGAGCACTTGTCAAAGTCAAAAATGACGTTCTCTCTATCTGTGACCAGGGCTCCTTCTGCCTCCTTGTCATCCTGGATCTTTTTGCCATGTTCGACACATTCATCTCGGCAAATGGTTTCTCCTCCCGTCCCTGCCCATCACCTGCAGGGTACCCCAGGAATCCATTCTTGGCCATCTTCTTTTCCTTATCTATATGCTCCCTATGGGCAATGTCATCCACAGACACGGGGCATGTATTTAGATGACAACAAATCTACTTTGCCTCCTCCAGTACCAACTCCAGGTCTGCTGATGTTCTGTCAGTTGTCTGGCAGATATCAGGGCCTGGATGAGTGCAAACTTCCCGCAGCTGAATATGGACAAGACAGAAGCCATAGTCCTTGGCTCCCATCAACATCTTCACTGCTGTGGATCTAAACTCCTCAACCTCTCTTGGCTCTCCCTCAGACTCATCAAACCAGTGCACAATCTAGGCGTCCAGTTTGACCCCCAGCTGTCCTTCCTCCCCCATACCCCCATGCTGGTGAGGGACCAGATATGGGGGAGGTAGGATATTTGGAGGTCGAACCTGACGCCTAGGTTGTGTACGGGATATACTGTAAAGTAGGATGACTGTGCATTTTGTGGGCAAACATGGCAGCCAGTTTGCACATAGGGTGTTCCACAAACAGCCACGGAGTGAGTAACCAACTTTTTATTTGGAGGATTGTTGGCCAGGACTCTGGGAGAAATTACCTTCTCTTTTCGAATAGTGCCAATGAAATCTTTAATGTCCACCTGAACTGACAGACAAGACCTCAGTTTAGTATCTCATCCAAAGGACGGCACCTCCAACAATGCAACACCCCACAGCACTGCATTGGAGTGTCACCTTAAACTATGTGATTTCAAGTTCATAGACAGAGCTTGATCCTGTAAACTTCTTACTCTGAGGCAAGAGTGCCACCATTGAGCCAGGCTGCACACTTAATTCTGTCAGATCTTAAATTTTAAGACAATGGTCTGAAGGCTAAGATTGAGTGAAACTTTAGACTTAGAAGGTAGGTCCAAAGCACTGAACTAAGACTGAGGGACTCAGCTAGGACCATGGGGCTGAGGTTGATCTAAGGAGATACCCTGCAGATTATGGAACTCGCTGTCTGAAGCAATGGTTGAATCAGACAGTGTAGATGCATGCAACAGGAAGCTAGACTTTCACATGAGAAAAAGGGGAATAGAAGGATATGGAAGGAGTACGGAATGGTTGAAGACTCGTGTGTAGTATAAACAGCATCTCAGGCTGGATGGACCGAGTGGCATACAAAGGGTTCTTTGTAATCTTTGTAATATGGGGAATGTAAAAGTAATGCAATGTAGTTTTGGTGTAGTCTGACCTGTCAGGGATACTTGGAGGTGTCCATAACCCCACCAAAGATAAAACCCTCAAGGTAGGGTGGTATTAGATAAACATGTACCAGAACATTTCCAGAAGCATCTTTTTCAGAATTTGAGAAATTCAGGTAGCTTGGAATACAGAGAACATTAACCTGTATTTTATTTCTCAGATGCTAAGCAATCTGCTGTACATTTGTAGCATCAGCTGGTTTTATTTTTTAAATATATGCCTTGGCATTATAATCCCTCCTGGCGTATACTCTGTAATAATTACATTACTGTGTGGTTTCACTTGATTCATTTTTAACTCTGCACCCATTTTAAAGCACTATAAATGTTTCAGTTCATCAGAGTGCTTACACTCTTAATGATTCAATAGGCATCTGGCCTAGTCAGAGTACTTTGGAACACTGATATATTTGTAGTAACTGTTTCTCATGTATTTGTTCACAAACAATTGCTCTATTATATTCCAAACTCTTGCAGTTTAAGATTACCCATACTCTAGGTTCATACAATATATATGACACATAGATAGAGACCACTCATGTTTTACTTTACATGTGTACAAAGCTGCAAACAAGCAACAATTAGTACTGCATCATAAGTGTAAAGCAATCTGAAATTGTTAATGATTCTGTGTCCCAAACAACAACTCCTTTTGATAAAGGGAAGTAGATCATACTGACGCACAAATTGTCATTCCTCAGGTAGATAGATCTGCAGGAGGGAAGTTACTGCAGATCAGCACAAGATATTTCCTGTTACCAAAAGCTGACTCTGTTTGTGAATCAGAATCGCCAATAATGATTCCCATTAGGAATTGTTGCAATTTGAACCCCAATATGGGAATAGGTAACCAAACATTCCTACAAATATGCATTTTACAGCTGAAAGTCATTTTATAGTTGGGAATATTATGAAAAGTTATTTGCTTGATATTAAAATAAATTGATATCTGTTACGATACAGAAAGTGAGAGTGAAACCTGGCTTGGCATGGGTCAATGGAGGGTTTTGTTTGAGGCATAATGTTTGCATTACCAGGCCAACAATTCAACTATCCAGTCACACTGCAGACTCAAGCCAGAGATTACCTGTGGGCGTTCTTACCATACGCACAAGGAAAACAAATTCATCCCTAGCACTGTCAATTGAATTATATGCCTATCAGAAATATTCAATCACATGAACTGCTTCTGACGCAATCTTGACTACCAAATGCGGTATCATTCTATGGATTGATAATACAGTGAATGTTATTCAAGGGAGAAAAACAAATGGAAGAATATATTTTCAACTTAGTAGTGGTCGATAAAGGGAATCGATATAGGCATGCAATAAAGCAGCATTATCTGTAGTGTGTGATGAATATAATAGAGCATAACATACCGAAAATTCAAACTATTAGGAGACCAATTTACCTTGATTATAAATTTATTAAACAGAGTAAAATTTGCTGAGATCAATTAAGATTTGTTTTATCAATCGGTTTAGGTGTTTTGAGTGAATGCTTTCTCTCTTATTATTTTGATACTCTTAAGTGTTGACAGTTGTAGTTTTCTACACACTGAAACATTTGCTACTGATGAAACTCAATAGTAAGTGCATTAAGTGATCTAGTGTATGAGTAAGTGTATTAAATAAAGTATAGTAAGTCAACAGTGCATTTGAGCAACTATAGAATATAGCTTTGTCTGAAATAGCAATTATCAAGTGGACATTATAACAGTATTTATTTTGATTTATCTCTTGCCCAACAATATTTCTATGCTACTTTAAAAATCTATTCAAAATCCTTTTGAATGCACCAGACAAAAAAATGTCACTTTTTTGAAATTCCATTTGCCCTTTTGTCCCAAGTCACCTTTACACATTTCCTACTTCCACTCACTTGATTATTTCTTGGTGAAAGCAAAGGGTAAAGAGAGAAAGTTTCTTTTATAATTGGCCATAATCTCATGTTCAATGAATTGTAAGAAAGAACCTTGGAAAGAAGTTAACAATTATTAAACAACAATATAAAAAGAGTGTTCAAGTGACCTGTTATTACGAGAAGCTCAATGATTACTGTAATCTGTACAACAATAGACGAGTGAAGTTGCAAATTTGATTCACTACCTGGATGTAAAAATAGCAACTTGGAGTCACAAATCGCAACTCCAACCATTAACTAGAAGTGAGTCTCATCCACCCATGGAAATGGAACTTCAACAGGTTCTACTTTTATAGTTTCCACAGTTCAGAAAAATCCATATCAATTCCCAGCAGGAGTGGATGCTTGTGAAATCGAGTTTGTGAATGTTGCATTTTCAACCTCAGTGTATCTGTACTTCTGGACATTCTCTGGTTCAACAACAACAAATTATATTTGTATAGCGCCTTTCATGTCAGGAGGACATCCCAAAGTGCTGGACATTCAAGAATGCACACCCGAACTGAGGATTGGGATCGGGAGAGATAATGGAGACAGGGAGGGTGGGGGTAGGAGAATGACTAAAGGCGCAGTCGAAGAAGAAGGTCTTGAGATGGGCTTTGAAGGAGGCAAAGGAGGGGGTAACTTTCATTCAATGGTTCATTCATGACATTGCCATGCAAGACAGGATTTATTTAAGCAAGACAGTCCTTTCACGCATTATTTGCCTTAGCACATACAAATATATTCAACACATAGTTGTTTTATGTAAAAATAGTTAATAGACCATAGTTTTCACACAAATAAGTTATTTTGAGTGAGGGTATAAATAGCATAATTCTTTCAATGCTCACTTGAACAATTGAATCAGCTTGTTCCAGTAAATATGTGTCCACCCAAGTGCTAACTTGTTCTTTCTCATAATTCTTCTTCACTGCACAGAATTTTCCTAACTGATCTCCACTTTGTCGGAACTTATTTATATTACAATTGTTGAAAATTCAGGACAGCATTAGTAATAACTTAATGTTTGTGTCTCTCACGGCTAAGACAAAAATAAAAATCATAAATACATGTATATACATCAAATATTGCTGTGTTTGCATGATATTATTTTGCTTTGAAACTAAAATTGTCCATTCTACTTGAAACCCTGTGGATGCCAAAGTTAATGGCTATAATGATGGAACTTTGAGAGTAAGATTAGGTAACCAGTCTTAAAATCCCAGCAAAATTCCATTGGCCTTTTTAGGGGTATAAATAAATTGACTTTATCACTGTAAAAACCTTAATTGGCCCTCATTAACAGGTGAGGTGTAAAGCACCGTTTGTATTATAATTTTGATTATTTCAGATTGCTTTAAGACCAGTACTAATTTACAATTGATACATGTTGGTGTAAAAGTCTTACATTCAAGTCTAGAATGGACCAACATGGCAGATTGGAAAGCAGATAAAATTGGGAATATGTTCCTTCATATTAAAACTTCTTTATTTTCCACTATTTTCAGCCTGCAATCATAATTATAATAACCCTTACATTGATACAGAGCCTTTCGCATCGAGAGATAGTGCTTCACGTGTTATACTGAGGCACTGGCAGCATCAGCAGCCACGGATGCAGACTCCACCTCACTAAGCCAGTCAGGAACCTGGGCGTCTTGTTCGACCCTCAACTGTCCTTTCTCGCCCATTTCTGTGCCACAACTCACTCTGCCTTCCCCATCTCCGCAGCATTATCTGACTCTGCCACTGCCTCATCCCTCAGGCTTCTGAAACCCTCATACATGCATTCAACACCTCAAGGCTTGACGACAGAAAGTCTCTCCTTGTCGATCTCCCCAACTCTTCCCTCCATGTATGCAGATCATCCAGAACTCTGCAGCTCATGTCCTTTCCTGTGTCAGGCTCCATGACTCCATTACCCCAACCTTCGCCCAGCTACACTGGCTCCCCATCCCTCAGAGGATCCAATTCAAAATCCTCATCCTCATCTTCAAGGCTTTCCATGGCCTCACCCCCTCTTACATCTCTGACCTGCTGACTCCTATCAACCGTCTGCTCTCTCTGTTCAACAGGCTTGGCCTGCTCCATGTCTCCCGTCTGTCCCGCCCTACCATCAGCGACTGGGCTTTCAGCCTCTCTGCCCCCACTCTTTGGAACTCCATCCCACAATCGCTTTACCTTGCTCACTCCCTTTCCTGTTCAAAGCATGACTCAAGATCTTCCTTTTTGACCGTGCTTTCAACTGCCCTCCTACCTCTCTGCCCTCCCTCACCCCAACCCTGCCCCCCACCCTCGGGTCCTGATTCCCGACTGTTCAGCACCTTGTGACATCCTTCCAACGTGAAAAGCACTTTACAAATGTAATTTTGTTGTTGTTGTTGTAAAGTGGATTGACTGTGACTGTCATGGCCAAATGCGGCAGCCAGTTTAGGAAAGTAAGGTCCCACAAATAGCCATGAAATAAATAACCAATGTTATTTTGGATGATTGTTGGTCTGACACTGCAAGAAACTCCATTCTCTTTGTGAAGAGTATCATGGGATCATGGGATCTCCCCTGGATTCCCCTGGGTTCGTTTCCCAGGTAGGCAAATGTTGGGCAAGTTATATGCATTGACTAATTCTTTTTCTGTAATTTTCACTCATGATATTTGCCAAAATGTTGTGCCTTTAACACATGACCATGTCCTGTGATCTGTGTAATAAAGTACTTTTGCCCCATGAACTGTGTGTAGGGTTTTCAAAATATAATGTACTGTTCAGAGCTAAGGTGTGGTAGATTGACAAGTCTGGTATGTTCTCATGGCACACTGCTTAGGATAAAGGAGACTGAACCAGCTAGCAAGGATAGACATGCCCTATGAAGACAACCGGGCAAAATTAGATTTAAATAATTTGCTAGTTAAGGGGCAGATTGAATTACTCGGTGCCTTGGGTAGCTCCTTCCACTTGCACATTGTCAGGTGAAGGTACCTTGTTAATCTCACTTAGGCTGTCAGAGGGTCTCTCACATTGCAGGCTATGATTGTCTTTGCCGTTTCCCGCTTGCCTCAGTTATCTAAGGAAGTCGTATGCCACTCCCCGAAATATTTGAGCCCAAATAACCTGGGGTAAAAAGGAATCCTCAAACTGTTTTCCAGTGTTTGGCTCTTGGAATTTCGACCCTCTCATTCATACCAACTACATCAAATTGGAAGCATATTTTAAGCCCAGATTCCTTGCCCTGCTTTTGATAATTAACAATATTCTATTCATAGTGACATAGTTATTACAAAATACTGTACTGCTAATGTCTGACCATAGTGAAATGAATTTGTGCAGCTGCCATTTCAACAATGCACTGATTGTGCGCTCCAAGTGCTTCAAGAGATGGATTTAAAGAACCATCAAAAATTAAACCTACACAACATCCTGTTTTACATGTCTCAGCCTTCACATAAACATCTTACTGTATAAATTATATAAACCCAAAGAAGATTGCTATATGCTGAAAGTGAATTGGTGTTATGTAACATCTTGAGAAACTGTTCTGTCACCTTTAAAAACACATCGAGATCAAACTTCTTGGGATATTGTGTGAAGGCAGAAAGCTGCTAGTAGGGTCTAAGTTAGATCTCCCCCACTCCTGACCCAACACTGTTTTCGATGCCGACATCCTGAAACTAGCTCACAAATTCAACCGAGTTTCCTCTCAGGCTTAGTAAAGTTGTGATCCTATTAAATAGCAGTTAAAAGCTACACCCATCATATCCAGGTAATTAAGAACATATGAACACAAAAAATGCCACGTGAAAAAAGACCAAGGTCCATCTAATTCGCCTTCCACCATCCTGGCAGTCGCATGCACATATGTCCCAAACTACCTATGTACTATATAATAATAATAACAATCCTTGCATTTGATATAGCACTTTTCACGTCTTCCAGATGTCTCAAAGCGCTTCACAAAATAGACTGTAAAGTGAATTAATGGTATATTTGTGGACAAAATGCGGCAGCCAATTGCGCACAGCAGTGTTCCACAAACAGTCATGGATTGAAATGACCAATTTATTATTGTTTTTTTTCTGTCTTATATTATATCCCATAATGTTATTTTCTAAAAGAAAATCTTATCTGTGTTTGAAAGAATCAACAATTCCTGCTTCAACCATCTCCCTAGGGAGCCAGTTCCACAGGTTGACTATTCTCTCACTGAAATAGTATTTGCGTAATTTGTTCTGAATTTACTCTCTTCAATCAGAGGCCGTGTCCTACGGTTCTACTATTCTGGACAAGTTGAAACAGCCTGTCATGATCTATATTGTCTTGCCCCTTTAGAATCTTAAAGACAGCAATCATATTGCCTCTCAATCTTCTTTTTTTCAGTGTGAACATACCCAATTTACTTAGTTGCTCCTCATAGCCCAGTCCTTCCATTCCCTCAATCATTTTGGTTGCCCTCCTCTGTATTTTCTTGATTTCTCCATTATCTTTTTTGTACTGCAGCGACCAGAATTGTACACAGTACTCGAACTATAGTCTCACCAATGATTTATACATTCATATTCATATTCAGTACTTAAGAAATCTTTTAACTAAGACTGCATTTCTGGTCTCCCACTACATATAATTTGTACTTCCTGAGAGACATTGATTTTTCCCAAGAGGAAGCCATTCACATCAATTGAAGGCCTTTTTTGTTAGTTTTGTTTTTGGTTGTGAAAGAAGATGTTTGAAATTCAGCTCTATGAGTTCTTGCCATGTATCAAAATCTGGATGTTTAAAGGGATTAGCAGAATTCTCTCTCATTGGGGTTGGTAAACCATTCCCCCAGGAGAGAAAGGATGTTACTGGCACTTCACCTGCGGAAATGAGGACCTGAGAAACTAAATGAATCCAATGTACATCACCCAACCTATGGGAATTCAATTTGGACCCAAGATCACCTCAGAAAGCTGCCATGATATTTACAGCATCTCCTTGGAGATGTAGATGGGGTCCTTTGAGACCCGGATTTCAGAAGTTGATATAACTAATATGAAATTTTCTGAAAAAGACACAGTTTACTTCGTGATGCACTTTACCCTGTACCTGGGCTCTAGTGATGCTACTAGTGTTTCTGAAAAGCTTTCTTTCAACTTAATTGAGTTCCTCAGCCAGACGGGTCTGCCGTATTCCACAGCACTGCTGATGGATTGAAGCGCTCTGAGATGCCGTCCGGCATGGAGGGCTCTATATAAATCCAAGTTGTTATTGTTGTTGTTGTTGATGACAGCCCAGTTATCAGCAGGACCTGGAAGGGCAGACCGATTACTTGGGGAAGGGATTCTTCCCACTCAGCTCCTGTTAACCACGCAAACCAAATCCCAAATGGGTAGGATGGTCCTAGCTGGACAAGCAGCGAGAAATATTGCCAGGCAGTTTTAGCTGGTCACATTCCAGCAGTATCCCAACGCATACTCTGGGGGCCCCAAGCCTTAGCTCTTGCCAACCGCATCTAATACTCTCCAGAATTACGTAAGTAGGATGCGTCCTTCCAGAGAGAGAGAGAGTGCGCATTCCATTCCAATAAATATCTCTGGAATTTCCATGTGTAGGTGAAACTCTCAGCTTGGTTTGTATACTCATAACTATGATTATGGTATTCTGTATGTCAGATACCCAGCTGATCAAAAAAAACTGCAATAATAATAATTATGCATCTATACTCTCCAGAATTACGTAAGCAGGATGTGTCCTTCCAGAGAGTTACATAAGCACGATGACTTATTATTATTATATGACTTATAATATGAAGTGGGAGGAGTAAGATTCTACCCACCTTGCCCTTCACCTTATAGTGTGCCCAAATCCCACCATTGGTGAGCCTAACTCAAATTCTTTTTAAAACCTTTGTGTTCCATTTTGAAATGGATTTAAGTTTGGTTTACTTTCTTTTTTCCCCCCCACTGCAAGAAACATATTTTTGTGTATTCACATATATAGAAAGCCAGGGTCTAATGTGAATGCATTGGCAGCGATTGAAAGTGTATAGTATTCACAGACATGCACATGCACAAATAATGATCCCATTGAGTTGTCATTTTAAAAGCCCCTTGTAATAAATAGAGTAATTCTACTCAATTCACCCTTCATGAATTCATCCATGTGTGTTGGCTTGGCTCAGTGGTCGCACTCTCGCCTCTGAGTCATAAGGTTGTGGGTTCAAGTCCACCTCAGCACTTGGAATAACACAGTCTAAGAAGCTGACACTTCAATGCGGTGCTGCATTGTCGGACGTGACATAATTCAAATGAGATATTAAACCAATATTCCGTCTGCCTGTTGAGGGCGACGTTAAAGATCCCATGGAACTATTCAGAAAGAGAAGGGGATTCTCCCGGTGTCCTGGCCAATAATCCCACAAATTAAATTGGTTATTCACTCTATGGTTCTTTGTGGGAAATTGCTGTGTGCAAACTGGATGCCACAAAATACACAGTCAAAAACCATTTTGTAGTAAATCCTATGAAGCACTTTGAGACGTCTCAACGACATTTGCTAAGTGAGACACAGGCAGCTAGCAAACTGGGCAATACACACAACTGGAAAATTTACTAAAGAACTTATTAATTTATAGAATCAATGGCCATTGAAACCAACTCATTACAACCTCCACAGTCCATGTATGATTTTTATTAATGGATTGTTATGTGAGCCGTGCAATTTATGTAATCTAAGGGAATTAAAAAACAACAGATAAAACTTTCAAGAATAAATTTGGAGGAATTCCTTTTAACACCCAGGCCACCCACCCGCCCCCCCGCCCCATGTCACATAAAAGACTTCCAAAGTTCACAGAGTTAGTTGGTGCTTGTGTGGAACACATAATAGCTTTCGTTTTCGCCTCAAGAAATTGAACATGAAACATACACAACCAGCAGAACCTGAATGCAAGATAATAGACTTGGAATGACAACAGAAGATTTCAAGCACCTCCCAATGCATAAGGTCTTGTGAACTTACAAGTGCACAGACCAAACATAACGTTTTAACCCCCAGGATCACTTCTATATCGTAAAAGTAAACTCACATGAAATTCAGTTCAAAGCATAATATGAGAGAAATAGAGTTTGTCAGTAACTTAGTTAAGTTCACTTGTGACTCCATTCCTTGTGCACACTACCGCTGGGAAAGGATATTGCAAGCATTAGAGGGGGAATGTAGCAATAGATCTGCCAAACCATTCAACTATTTTCCCTTTGAATTTATTTGAGCATACAATTGATTGTGGTGTACTGTACCTCAGAGGTTAGAGTACTCAACTTGCAAGTGAGAGGACCTGGGCTCGATGCCCGGGCAGGGTGAAATGTTGGGCATGTTTCCTTACTCCACATGCCTCTGTTTATCTAGCAGTAGGAACCTAGTTGATTGGCAGGTTGCTTTTCTGGGGGTAATAATCCCTTAAAAAGATATAATAATAATGTTGTCACTCAATCCGCGACTGTTTGTGGGGCACTGATGTGTAGAATTGTCTGCTGCATTTTGCCCACAAAATATGCAGTCAATTCACTTTACAGCATATTCTATGAAGACCTTTGAGACATCTAGAAGACATGATAAGGCCCTATATCAAATGCAAGGATTATTTTTATTATTACTATTATTATTATCATCCAGATATGGGGTTATGTGCAACCCAAAGCTCCACATAAATTTGGTTCTGTGGGTATCTCATACCCCATGCACTTGGTTGCTACTAATTCCTTTCCCTGTGTTTTTCTGTATGGTGCTGTTTCAGACCTGATAGTGATGTGGACCCACACATCGTCATGAAGTGGATGATCAATTTTATCCAAGGGATTATTAGCTAGGACATCAGAAGAAACTCCCTTCACTTTCCAATGAGTACAATAAGATCTTTAACATCCATCTGATCAGACAGTTTAATGCCTCAACTGAATGTCGGGCCCTTAAACAATCTAGCAGTTCCAAAGCATTGTATTGGAGTGCCAGTTACACTGTGAGTTCAAAGTGCTGACATAGAGGCCGACTCAGAGGCAAGAGTACTACCATCTGAGCCTGACCAGCATCAACAAATCAGCCTTATGAGGGAGCTTTGGCTGACCAGGTTCATTGTTACTTATGACCATTTAACTTAAAGTTGTAGATCTGTATCTTGTTCCATAATGACCTTCAATAGGGTACCGCTGGATGGGTAATGCCAGTTATCCATGTTCTTCTCATTTGTTTTCTTCGCTAAGTAAAAGATAGATTTCTTCTTTAAAAACAATCAACTGGAGACATGACATTTCTATTTTCATGCTGACCTTACAATGTTATGTAAAATCTTCATTTCTATGCAAATCCAATAACCTCTTTCGATGGAGCACATAAGTATCAGTGCTGAATTCATCATGCTCTTTGTGGTACTTTAACTCTCTAAACATCAAAAAACAAAACCAATAATAAATTGGTCATTTTCAATCTACGACTGTTTGTGGACATTGCTGTGCGCAATTGGCTGCTGCGTTCGCCCACAAATATACAGTCAATTCACTTTACAGTGTGTTCTGTGAAGCGCTTTGGGACGTCTTCCCAACGTGAAAAGCGCTATATCAAATGCAAGGATTATTATTATTATTATTATTATCCACTGACTGATACTCACTAAATGGATAAGATCACCCATCTCCACAGTAGGCATTTCCTTTTTCTCCAAGATAAAACAATTGATATCAGAGCCATTCTAATATCCAATAATAGTGATTTGGATTCAGTTGGTATTTCAAAGCATTCACCTTTTTTTCTGACCCTTTTTATATAAAACCATGATTCTGAAGACACCATCAATTGAAATTTTAAGCTCAGTGCTGTTATAACTGCAAAGCACTTGCAGTGTGATTTGTAGAGGTTTTTACATTGCAATTTTTGAACAATAATTTAACTGATGTCCTTTTTTTCCCTTTTCCCTTTTATGCCACCCTACTATTCATTTCCCAGTTGGGACTGTGGTTTGGCAAGCCTGCTCATAGACCTTTGTCAATGGTCCTCTATAACTGATTGCTAGGTGAAGTGAAAGGTGCTGTACAAATGTAATTTATTGTTGTTGTTGAAGCAGAGAAGCCTGAGGTGGCTCCACCTCTTCATTTTGGGAAGCATCGCTCATTCATTCAACACCTGCTAAGATTGCATGGATTACCTTTGTAAGTCAGCATGGAGGAAAGAGCAAGTGAGTACTTGCATTTGTCTAGTTACTCATTTTTCAATGAAAGTTTTATGGGATATGTGTTGTTATGGACTATTCTCCTGAAAGAAACAAGATTGGTTTAACATTGCTACGACAGTTTGCTGTCAATCCATTAATAAAACATAAGCTTCACTTTCCACAAAACTTCTCATCACACCTCCCACTGCATAAGGTCTTGTACTAAAGTGTTCTTGCTGTTGCATTACAGTTGCTTATCTGATTGCTTCATTTCAATGTGTTCTTGTTAGCTGTGCATTCAGTTTACATCAGCAGGATGCAACCTGAAGTTTTTCAAGTTGTGTAAATGGGGCAAAAAACTGAGACTGAAACATACATGGAAAATGCAGCATGAGACTGAATCATTACCATTTGTGTGTGTGCAGATCGGGAGTGCAATAACAAAAGAGTTGGGGCACAGGCTGCAATGTTGAGGTCCTTGTGAGCCTTTGATCTCTGTAGCCCTGAGGCTCTCTCTTTTCCAAAGCACAAAACAGACTAATAATCATTATTATATTCTGGGTACAGCCTATTGATATGAACATTGAAAATTAATAAAACATATACCATACACAAGAGCATTATAACCATTAAAAGAGTGCATTATTTTTCAGTGAAGTGCTCCCTTCATACTTTGTGAATAGATTTTAATTTCCAGTGAGCCGTCCTGTCGTAATCTTGTAACCTCTACCCTTTCTGTTACTTGACTTAGAGCTGCTGAGCACATTGTGTAGGGCCTCATGATAATAATAATATTCCTTGCATTTGATACAGCGCCTTATCAAGTCTTCAAAGTGCTTCACAGAATATACTGTAAAGTGAATTGACTGTAAATTTTGTGGGGAAACTCGGCATGAGAAACAAATTGATGACAGTAATGGCAGATATAAACCTCAAAAGAAACAAAAATAAGAATATTCAATCACTGTTTGCTTCTTTATTTATTTTTCTCCCCCCCACCGTGTTCCCATGTAATGTAGCATTTTGCTGCTCCAGGCTTCCCTTTCCCCACTGTGACTATGTGCAAGAAGACCAGATTGAGATGACTTTCACTCTCTTTCAGGAAGTGTTGTTTTACCATGGTGGTGTGACAGATCACTGGAACTTACAGGATGAGGAAATGCACAAACCGGCATCTTATCTCTCCACTGCACAGTGTATTTGTAACTCTCACAATTAATGATTACATTTGCAAGGGTATTCCATCAATATAACATGTTTTAACCCTAGGGGTGGGTTGACTTGTTGCTCACTTTGTATAAATGTGTAGGATAACAATATATTAAAAAAAAGTTGGCTGTGTTAAACAAGATTGGTTCAGATGAAGAAGGCCCTTCGGCTCATTCGATCTCATCCAGAATAGCCACCCTGCCGTCCTTCCATTGCAGTTATAAAATTAAGCGCAGCAACAAGGATGATACCCAGAAGCCTGAGGTGGCTCCACCTCTGAGATGAGCTGTGAAGAATGATTAGATCATGGTAAGGCTCTTCAGTCTTGAAAAGATAGCTGCCATAAGGGATCTTATAGAGATATATAAGTATTGGATAGAGAAAATGACTCCAGAATAATACTTACAGATATGGCATGACAAGATGACCCAAATTCAGGGTTGTGAAAGGGAATTTCAGAACAGACACTAGGAAGTATCTTTTTGCGTGGAAAATAATTGATTGCAAAATACAGTCACTATACTTTACAGTAAGCACTTTATAAAGCGCTTTTGAGAATGAGAACCTCATCCTCCTAACATGAAAGACCCTATATCAATTAAAAGGATTATTATTAATAATCAACAGCCGGAAAGAATTGCCAACGGGTTGTTTGAGGTCAGAATGCTGGACGTATTTAAGAAACAGTTTGAGACTATAATGGGATGACTCGTAGAGTGGGTATTGTGAAAGGATGATATCAAATCGGCTAATAGGCTTGCTTCATCTGAACCTCTCTTGTGATAGTATTTTGTTATTCCTAATCCTAATTATCACCTCAATATTTAAATTTTGCTATGAATTTGTGAGTAAAGTTGCTTGATTTACAGAGCATGACGATAAAAACTTTATTTTTTCATAAGTATAGTGTGCTATCTATTGCTTTTTTTTCTGGTTTTTCACCCTCGAAGCTATCTATTCTGGGATAGGGTGTGGGTGTGCCCACTACATAGTTTTAATAAAGGTCCCAAATCCAATGTACTGGGATTTGTAAGAAGCTTTCCCCTGAGCCAAAGAAATCCTTTTGCTCTTCAAAGTATCAGAGATTACGAGAACCAGGTTATTATGATTCCACTGATCTGATTCAAGGCTAATTGCTTGTGTAACTAGAACAACCATGGAAACGGAGAGAAATACTGAAAAAAAGCTAAGTCATTTGATTAATGTAGGAAACGATTCGAAATGGATAAACATTGTCAGAACAAAAATCGTCCATTATATTGATATATAGTGAAGCCCATTCTAATAAAATACTTGAGATCCTTAAAATCCTAACCACATAACAAGAGTTCCTGTGCACCAGCCAGTTCCTGCACTTAAAGAAAAAGTAATTGGATCGCTGTCAATGTCAGTTCCTGTTTGCTGTGCATGTGCAAAGCAGGAAGTGATGCTGACAATGATCGAATGACAAGGAAGTCAGCAATTTGGTGCAATAGCTGGTTGGCTGTATGGTATGCACAGCAAATAGGATCCACAGTCCACCTGCATTGTAACAAATTCACGCTGGAACACATTCAAAGTGTGTTATGACAATGCTCCACAGCACAGAAAGAGCCCTGGTCAAAGTGACAAATGACATTCTGTCCATTTGCGACCAGGGCTCGCTCTGCCTCCTTGTTCTCTTTGATCTCTCTGCTGACTTCGACACCATCGACCACTCTATTCTCATCCACTGCCTCTCCTCTCACCTCAACCTTCACAGCTCTGTCATTGACTGGTTCAGATTGTATCTCTCACACCGCCTCCACCTCATCTCCACAAACAATTTCTCCTCTAGCCCCCACACTGTCGCATGCAGCATTCCTCAGGGCTCTGTCCTTGGTCCCCTCCTCTTCAATATCAATATGCTTCCTCTTGGTGACATCAACCGCAGATATGGGGTCAACTTACACATGTATGCGGATGACACCCAACTCTACCTTTCTGCCTCCACCCCGACTCCAGGACCACTGCTGTCCTGACAGAATATCTGTCAGACATCAGGTCCTGGATGAGAGCTAATTTTCTTCAGTTGAATGCCAACAAGACCAAGGCCCTCCTGATTGACTCCCATCAGTACCTCCTCACCTCAGTCACTGACAGCATCACCATCCATGGTTGTACACTCCACCTTGCTCAGCCAGTCCAGAACCTTGGCATCTTGTTTGACCCTCAACTATGCCTTTCTACCCCACAGCTGCGCCATGACCCGCTCTGCCTTCCCCCACCTCTGCAACATCGCCTGGCTCCGCTACTGTCTCACACTGCAGGCCGCCGAAACACTCATATGTGCTTTCATTATATTGAGGCTTGACTATGCAAACTCATTGCTTGTCGGCCTCCCCAACTCCTCCCTCCATAGACTGCAGATCATCCAGAACTCTGCAACCTGTGTCCTCTCCCCCACTAGGCTCCACGATCCTATCACCCCCATCCTTGCCCAACTTCACTGGCTTCCCATCACACAGAGGATACAGCTCAAGACCCTGGGCCTCACCTTCAAAACCCTCCATGGTCTTGCTACCCCCCTACCTCAGCGATCTCCTAACCCCCTACCATCCTGCTTGCTCCCTCCGCTTAGCGAGCTCCGGCCTGCTTCACGTCCCCGCCTCGCTCACCCCACTATTGGTGGGCGGACTTTCTGCCACTCTGCCCTCATCCTCTGGAACTCCATCCCACAATCCCCCCGCCTCACCCCCTCCCTTACCACCTTCAAGACCCATCTCAAGACCCTCCTCTTCCACCATGCTTTCGATCTCTCTCCATCCCTCCTTGACATCCACCCTCCCTGACCCCAAACCCCAGCTCGGGTCCGAAACTCTGTCTGTCTAGCGCCTTGTGACATCCTCCTGATGTAAAAGGCGCTATCCAAATGTAATTTTTTCATTGTTGTTGTTGTTATTGTTACACTGTAATATAACATTGTGGTTTATTATGGAGTTTAGTAATACTCTGCCTCTTCTAGGGTAAATCATTCCCTGATCCTCCTATACTTCAGGTTAGAACAATGATGTGAGAAATGCTGTTTCATATCAGATTCTTTGTATTAATTATCAGATTTCATCTGCTAGGAAACATCTCATCTTTCCATGTATTACTAAAAGCTAACTACGAATATGACCTTCCCCCCTGCCCTCCATATCTTGGCTTTGGGACAATATTTTGTCCCAAAGGCAGTTTTCAAAATTATATGCACCACATAGAATTTTCACTGAGGAGATCATTGACAAGAGTGTTAACAAATCATAGGTCACAATTTTCACTCTACAGAATCCTAAACATTTCTTGAGGAAGCTTTTGATGTTTTTCAAACCATTGTAAAAATATATCTTCAAGTACATACCCAGCCTCAAACATATGTCATCATGTAAAATTATTAATAATACATGAACATAAAAGTCTAAATCTTATATACAAGAGAAGCTAATATTATAACTTACATGAAGGAGAAGAGAATAGAATGGGTTGGGAGGGAATAAGGAGGGGCTGGACTTATAGAGTATAAACAGCAGCACAGACTGGTTGAGTCGAATGGTCTGTTTCCGTGCAATGTAGTCGATGTAAATCTATGTGAATTTACAGTTGCATGGTAAAGATTGCAAGGTTAAAAAAAATTCAGCAGTGAATAAAACATCTCAGGGTGAGCAGCCAAATACTAGGAACAGCTACCTATCTAGCTTTAGTTCTACAAAACCAATTTTAAAGTCAGGCTTGTTGCTATTTACTACATGTGCACTAATAGGCCCCCGTGACACAACACAGCCTCAATGCAAGACAATGAACACCTTTTAGGTTGTTCCCATGACAATATTTCTTTCATAAAGCATACGCAATGCACCAGTCCTGAATTGTAATGCTAATCCAAAATCCCTGAAACATCATCAAAAAGCCAGGTTACATTGTGGCTCTGCAAAAAGGTGATTGAGTGGGCAAAGGTAGGATTCAAACCCAAAGGCTCGGAGGTAAAAACTGCAGATGTCTGCAGAAAGCCACCTGGACTCCCATAAGCATGAATAATAAAATTATTAGCTGAGGCTAAACAAGGGGTCTGTTTTCATGTACAAGAGCAAACAGAAATGTGGGTCTTGCTCCCCGATGTGGAAAGGAAATGGAAGCAGTCCCTGACAACACACGTTTACATCTTGTCTCACTTGTTTTTCTGTCTGTCTGATGTTTTTATGCAGAGAATGTCGCAAAGATCCCAGAGTCCTATGGTAATTTAACAACAACTCAAACTGACTGCATAAAACAGAAGTTATAAAGTTTACCAGATGCCTACTCTACTTATGTCTACTCAGGTGTGTGAACTCTCCAAGCGATGCATTGTACTCAGATCCTTGTGCTTTTTTTTCTACAATGCCTTTGGCGATCAGAATTAAAATAATACTGTTTTATGAATTCATGATAAAAGATAATACGGTGGGATGGATTTTTAGGCAAAAGGAGCTATTTTGGGGTATCAGAGATATTTTTGAACTTTTTTTGGATTAGCCAGATAATTTTTTTTGCGCTCCTGTATATTTTTACGTTCATATAGGGAGTATACTTAATACTGAAATACACTCTTGCAATCACTCTCTACTGCAAGTGCTCTGGGATGCTACCCTGCGTGAGGGCGCTATATAAATGCAAGTTGTTGTTGGTTGTAAGAAGGTCCAGTAGCAGTGAGGCCTCTGCTCAAAGACGATGAACTTTTTTAACCACTGTGAATGGTTCAGCGTCACTTTGCACAGAGCACTTAAAAAAAACACGGTGACACCAGCCACATGAAACATGTGTTTCAGTGGAAATACACCAATGGCTTCACAGCCCTTCACAGGATTTACTGTAATATGTAGTGAATGTGCATTTTGCAGGTGAATATAGCAGCCAATCTGTGCATTGCAATGTTCCACAAATGTAGCATAACTCCTGCACTGCACTGGAGGATGATGTGACATCAAAGCTCCAACTTGGACTTGAATGCACAACCTTCTGACTCAATGGCAAGAGTGCTACTAACTGAACCAGACTGACACCTAAATTATCAAGTTAAATCCAGAATTAAAACCTACAAAACCGACATTGCTCATCAGACTTGTGTCTTCTATAACATGTAGCATTGCTGTCATTTGCTCTAATTATATATTACAGTCTGGTCCAGCTGATCTCAATCCCATATCACTACTGATCCCAGTTTAATACAGTTGGTAATAGTCTGAATTGAGTACTGAGAAACTAGACACACAATAGCCTGGATCACAGTGAGACTCCATTTGAGCAATTTAGAATAAATCTGTAGAAAGGGGCAGTTTTACATTAAAATCTTTTGTCAAAGCCTCATCATCCACAAGCTCCAGTTGTCAACGAGCTCACCTTAGACTGGCATCAATGTGAATGGGAACATATCGACAAACCAAAATAAAGGATACTGTGCCCCAGCCCACCAGGAGAAATCATACCTTTTCTTCCATTCCAGCAGCTTAATATAAAACACGAAGAAGGTGTCTATTGGATGATCCTAGAACTGCATAATGAGATGCAGTAATATTTCTGTACCCTGCTTAACAGTGACTGAATCCTCCCTGGTGGAACAACAAAACCAAAACACAGTCCCAGACAGCAGAATTAGCAAGGCTTAAAAGAACATGTATTAAATATTTATCCCCATCAGCATGCAGACAGTTTCTGAAAGTAAAATGAGAACGGTATGGATTACTCTCTGTGCAGCATTTATGCCATGATGCCTTTGCCATTTGATACTTCCACAGTCTAATATGTCTGCTATTGAATATCTATAGAACAGTATAGAACACATTCAGGCAAATGGTTGGTCAAGGTTCAGTGCGTAGGCAAATCAATCATTCAAGCTACTTTTAAGTTGCAAAATATAACCTAGTTTTACCATGTATGAAAATGTTGAATGGTGCTGCTTATCCAGGGAGTGGACCCCAGATAAAATTGGTCACTGACTTCAACACTGTTTATGGGACGTTTCTGTGCATAAGTTTGCTGCCAACAAATACTTCACTATGAGATGTTTCGACAATGTGATAAGGTACTGAATCAAACGCTAGGATATATTGTTATTGAAGTCAGTTTTCTTTGTTTTTTAAAAGGCATTACAGAAAAACAGCTTCAAAATTAAGGCTGCATTTGAAAGAAATTGCCAAATTATGAATGTTGTAAAATGCCACAAACAGTAAATCTAGACCCAGGTGGTACTTTTCCCCATCAGTGATTAATTACACTCTGGATAAAAAAATACTTCAATGTATCTGTCCTGAAACTGCCCTTTGCAACTCCTGAACCTGTGTCCTCTTGTTCTACTGCTTTGGCATAACTCAAAGTATTGTTCTGGGGTTTACTAAATAAACTAGTCATACTTTCACTGCAAAATAGAATCAAACAAGGAAATAGCACTAAGACATGACACCCGAGGACAGGCAGGATGGACCCTCTTGTAAAAGGAGGTTGTAAAATGGAGCTGCACTCTTATTTCAGGCTTTGTTTTGTCAGTGTGCTGCCTGCGAGGAAACAACAGATGCTGAAAATGTCTGCTCAATAAACAAACAGAATTGGGTTGGCTGTTGGAAACGATTCAGATTGTTGCAAAAAAAAGTCAAAATAAAGTTGGCCTTAAAACAGGAGCTATTATAAAGATATCGCATTGCCTGAAAATCTTGATTTGTCCTGTCCCCCTGAACAAAAACGATTGCATAATTTTCTAAGAAACCACTTAACTTTGTTGCCATTGCTAATTTGGATGATTGTGGTTTGGGATTATTACACTTTTCATAGTGGATCAGAAAGATATTTATCATAACTCTCTCCATCATATTGCATATTGCTACCCAAAAGAGTTTAAGAGTCCTGTAGCTCAGTGGTTAGAGCACTCGCTTTGCAAGCGAGAGACCTGAGTTCAATTCCAGGCAGGGCGAAACCTTGGGCAAGTTTCCTTACTCCACACACCTAATAATAATCCCTCCAAAACCAAAACCAATAATAAATTGGTCATTTTCAATCTACAACTGTTTGTGGGACACTGCTGTGCGCAATTGGCTGCCGCGTTCACCCACAAATATACAGTCAATTCACTTTACAGTATATTCTGTGAAGCGCTTTGGGATGTCCTCCTGACGTGAAAAGCGCTATATCAATTGCAAGGATATCAAATGCAAGGATTATAAAAGGAAAAACCTAAAATGTTGACCTTGTACAGACTGTTAATAATGCAACCAATAATAATAATAATAATCCTCGCAATTGATATAGCACTTGATGTCCAAAGCACTTCACAGAATATACTGTAAAGTGAATTGACTGTATATTTTGTGGGCAATAGAAATATATTGGAGGTGAAAAATGTGATACTGTAACATGATGTGATAATTACCACCAGCAATGATGATAATAATCCTAATCCTTACATAATCATCCCAATGCAGGATGTTCCATTCCTGGAGACGTCCCAATTAATAACATTTCATGCGACCAACAGGAAGGTGGAAAATGAATTAGATGGTCCTTGGTCTTTTTACATCAAGCATTTATGTTCTTATGTGTGTTCTTATGTAAGTTCTTATGTTGATAACTGCCTTGGGAAACCCCTGAGCCCCACTATCTAACTTGGTACAATAGTTTCATCCCAAAAGCAAGTTTCTGCAGCTACTCAGTCAGCCATTGAACTTGCCACTATGCAAATCCCTGGAGCTCAGTGACAGCTCAGGAAATACCGGTGTAATGTAACTCTCAAAGTAGAGTGAAGGTCTCAGTTGTGAACCAGCATTGAAATACTGGGACCTGCAACCAGCTTGACAACTGAGGTGATCATCTTTTCGACCAGTTTACAAATCACGGGGTGGGGAAATGATTGGTTTGCACAGTAGTTGCTAACCTGGTCGTCTCTGGTTGTCTCCAGAAAGAAAATGTCTCACATTATGATAATTATAACCAGTGATGATCATCACATCATGGACTGAATTTTTCACACCATTGTCCACCATAACAGTCCTCTAATAAGAACAAACCCACTTGAAAGTTTAGAATAAACCCTGCATCCTTGCAGTTCCCGTTGCTTTCCTTGTGGATCATTTATTTCAAATCACACAAGGAACTGTGGATCTTCTGAAGCCGTAAAGCAGCATAGGTGGCAAACGCCTGCTATGATAAATCCATGGAGAATAAGAATAAGCTCCAGACCAAAAACCCAGCACCACTTGGGACCATCTCAGAGAATGTGATTTCTACTCAGTTGGTGCTGGAACAAGCCTTGGATTACCCTCCTCCCCTTCCCCCATTGGGGAACACATGACCCTGAAACAGAAGCAAAAACAAATCATTTATATTCTTCATCCTAGGCTGTTAGCTGCCCCAGGGTGTTCAGTCATTCTTGTCTCCTGCTGGTCTAAGGCATCTTTTTGTCACCTGTTAAATGTCACCTGTGATCCTGAAGACAATGCCCTACTTACACCTACATAATACGTGCCCACACACCATAATTGGATTTGAACATTTTTTAAGTGTTATCGGCAGGGGCAAAATTGTTCCGATTTTCTTATCTTTATTTTTAAGATAGGTGTTACTGCATTAACTCCTTGATTGCCAGCTGGGAATTTCCTGTCTTCCTAGACTGGACGGATTTGGAAAGTATTCAGTTTATGTGACAATGAAAAACTACTACAGTGATAAAGTTACTGAAGAATAGAGGTATAGAGCAGATGCTATGTGAGTGTTGACAAATGAATGTTGAGGGGAGCCACGTGTGTGTGTAAATCAGTGAGTGTGTGTAGAGGGTAAGTGTGGATACAGCTTTGTACGGATACTCTTAAGAGTGAAGGTTTACTGCATGTGTCAGATACCCAGCTGACCCCCAAGAAATAGAGTAGATAATAAGTGTGTGTCAGTCTGGCTCAGTAGAGCACTCTCGCCTGGTTGTGGGTTCAAGCCCTTCATTGGGGCTTAGAATCACATAGTCTAAAATGACATACTAATGCAGTGCTGGGGATGTGTTGCATTGTCAGAGGTGCCATCCTTCAGATGCAACATTAAACCAAGGTCGCCACTGCTTGTTCAGGTTGATTTTAATGATCCCAAAGCACTATTCAAAAAGAGAAGGGAGTTTCTCTCTCTGGTGTCCTAGCCAACGAATAAAATTGGTCACTCACTCCATGCTGTTTGTGGGACATGCTATGTGCAAATACTGGCTTCTGCATTTTGCCCACAAAATACATAATCAAGCGCTTTGAGGTGTCTCAATAACATGATAAAGCGCTATATCAAATGCAAAGATTATTATTATCAGAGTGAATGTGTGTAGATCGGGGAGTTTATAGAGCAGGAAAAGTGTAAAGCAGGGAATGTGTCTACGTATTGAAGCTAAAGTGCTTTTTTGCCACAGATTTGTGGCAATGTGGACAAAGAGAATCTGATGGGAGGGGAGACAAAATAATTGAAGTTGAGGAGGGAAAACAAATAAACCAAATCCAGAACATTCTCAGCATCTGCACAATTACAAGCAGCATGTTATGTGTGGGATAGATTTAAAGAATGGAAACCCTGTCTTCCACAAAGCACTGTGGCTATGGGTTTATAATGAAGAAACGCCTTTAGAAAATCACATTATTATGACTTTGTAATAGTTCTAAAAGGAAGATAAAATCTTGAATGAACTTTAGTACCAATGCAAAACATATGTGAATTGAACCAACTACATTTTATGGATGAGCCCACAGTGGTTTCTGAATCTAGTTGAGTTTCGAGTATAAGAGCAGTGGCAGCACAGCCTGAAACTGAACCAGTTGCAATATCATTGAAATGTTAAACTAAGATTTTCTTAACCTGTTTGGAATGATTCAGGTGGATGTCGGGGAGTTTATAGAGCAGGAAAAGTGTAAAGCAGGGAATGTGTCTACGTAACAATGTCACAATTTCAAAGAAGTTCTCCTGGTATCCTGAACAATACTGCTCCCTATCCAAATTTACACAAAAACTCCCAGATTAGTTTGTTATTTGGCTCAGATGTGTATGTGTAGTTTTGCTGGTATAGATTAGCTGTCAGGTTGCCATCATAACAATAGTCACTGAACTTCAAATTAATTCATAGCGTGAAGCGCTTTGAAATGTTTTGACATGATATATGATTTTGACATATCAACGGAGGAGTACTTTATTAAAAGTAAACCACATAATGAGCTATGAGTTCAATAACTTACAATCACTACAAAAAACATTTAAATAATATACTACATCCTGACGTGGATTGCCCTCATAAAACACAGCCCTCGGGTATGCATTCTATTAACTCTGGATATTATCTGTGCAACTACATTAATCTGAAACATTCAGTTATAAGATTGTCTTTAATTGTTCTAAACGACTCAGCTACCTGGAAGTTCAATAGTTGCCTCAATGATAAGAGTATGGATTCTGTAATGTATCTGCCTGTCTCATTCTGTCACTGCTGTGAGCTCTGAACTGATATTGGGTTAATACTGCAGATACGAATTGCTTTGGAGAAACCTGAAATACTAATTAACAACAACAACAACAACAACAAGATTCCATTTATAGAGCGCCTTTCACGTCAGGAGGACGTCCCAAGGCGCTGCACAGTTGGGTCATGACCCGAGCAGGGGGGAAATGGTCAGGGTGAGGGGAGGGAAGGGAGGGAGAGAGGAGGGGGAAATGGTCAGGGTGAGGGGAGGGAAGGGAGGGAGCGAGGAGGAGGAAGAGAGTCGAGAGGGGAGCTGAAGGCACGGTCAAAGAGAAAGGTTTTGAGACCGGCCTTGAAGGAGGAAAGGGAGGAAGCAAGGCGAAGGCACTGGGGGATGGAGTTCCAGAGCCTCGGGGCTGAGAGGCTGAAGGCCCGACCACCGATAGTAGGGCGGTTGGGGCGGGGGACGTGGAGCAGACCGGAGCCAGAGGAACGGAGGGTACGGGCAGGTAGGTAGGGGGATAGTAGGTTGGAGAGGTAGGAGGGAGCAAGGCCGTGAATGGCCTTGTAGGTGAGGATGAGGATCTTGAAATCAATCCTCTGGGGGATGGGGAGCCAGTGGAGGCGAGCGAGGGTGGGAGTGATGTGGTCCCGAAGCCTGGTGCGGGACAGTACACGAGCTGCAGAGTTCTGAATGACCTGCAGCTTGTGGAGGGAGGTGGCGGGAAGGCCGGCGAGGAGAGAGTTCCCATAGTCCAGCCTTGAGGTGACAAAGGCGTGAACCAGGGTTTCAGCAGCGTGAGGGGTGAGGTAGTGCCGTAATCTGGCGATATTCCGGAGGTGATGGAAGGCGGTGCCAGTTGTGGTGCGGATGTGAGGGAGAAAGGACAGCTCAGGGTCGAACAAAACGCCGAGGTTCCTGACTGGCTTTGAGAGGTGGAGAGTGCAGCCTTGGATGCTGATGGTGTCAGCGCCTGAGGTGCGGAGGCGCTGACGTGAGCCAATCAGGAGGGCCTCGGTTTTTTGCACGTTGAGCTGAAGAAAGTTGTCTCTCGTCCAGGACTCGATGTCGGACAGGCAGGCTGTCAGGACATCGGTGGTCGTGGAGTTGAGAGTAGAGGAGGAAAGGTAGAGTTGGGTGTCATCCGCATACATGTGGAAGTTAACCCCATGTTTGCGGATGATGTCACCAAGGGGGAGCATATAGAGGGTGAAGAGGAGGGGACCGAGGACAGAGCCCTGAGGGACACCACATGAGACAGTACGGGGGGTGGAGGAGAAGCCATTCGTTGAGACGAAGTGAAGACGGTGAGAAAGGTACGACCTAAACCATTCAAGGACAGTGCCTTGAAGGTTGAGGTGGGAGGACAAGCGGTGGAGTAGGATAGTGTGGTCGACCGTATCGAATGCTGCCGATAGGTCGAGGAGGACGAGGAGACAGAGGGAGCCCTGGTCACAGATGGTCAGGATGTCATTGGTGACCTTGACCAGGGCAGTTTCTGTGCTATGAGCAGCACGGAAACCTGACTGAAGGGGTTCAAAAAGAGAATGGGTGGAGAGGAAAGAGCGCAGTTGGGAGGCGACAACTCTTTCCAAGACTTTGGAGAGAAAGGGGAGGTTGGAGATGGGCCGGTAGCTTGATATTAAGATGGAGGGCGGGTTGGGGGGGCAGTTTAAAAAGCAAGAATGAATGGCAAAGGACAACTGCAGCATTGATATATGTCCATGAGCACCACTCCCACCTGTTTGGCCTTTGGCTTGATGGTAAAGATCAAATTATCAAGGAGGAAACTTTCAGGGATTGTATTGGCCTAGAAATGGTGAAGGATCCAATTTTGAGCCCAGAACAATTTGTCCCAGTTCTACTGCTCAACAGACTAAGCTACATAGAACATTTTAGTAAGCAACAGATGTCAAAGTGGTCAGGAGTGGAAGCTGAACCAGTGGGGTTGGAGGGATGTTTCGAATAAAAACCTTAATAGGTGGTGGTAAGTTTGTTGAATTATTTGATGATGGGACCGTCTGGTGTGCGGCGACAGGCAGAGTGTGTGTTGTGGTCTGTAATTGTTACCATGTGGCCAGTTATACTGTGGCTTGTACTGAGAAGACAAGCAGTGCCGACTGCAACAGAATCTGCCATGAGAAATGTGCAGTGGAAAGAGATTTAATACATTTAATGTATTAATATATTTAATACATACATCTTCACAGGAATAAAAATGATCAAAATGATCTTAATCCTAATGGCATTCACACAGTTGTTGAATGTCAATTATTCAAATGCCTTGCTCGCCAAGCTCCCCATCTCCACCCTGCACAAGCTGTCGACCAACCAGAAATCTGCATCTTGTGTCCTCTCATACACAATTCTTGATGTGCCCATCAGACCTGGAATCCACCTTGATTGTCCTGCAGAGAGGTAAGCAGCTGCTGTTTAAACTCTGCACCTCCAACTGGTGAACCATCTCTTAATAGGGAGGGATGTGTATCTGAGCTATGGACAGGAAGGTGGTGGCAATGCTCTCATACATTTCACGCTGAGCTATGTTGCCTGCCGGGAATTTCGCAAAGAGTTCCTGCTACCTACCATCCACTTAGTGAGGGCTCAAACCTGCATTTGTTAGTTGTCAAATGATCAACTAGTGACTGTCCTCCTGAGGGGAGAGAGGTAAGCCGGGTTTCTGTGGAGCTGAACTGATTCAAAGGTGACATGTTTGGTAATGGAATGTAGGCATCAAGCCAGCCCACTGTGGGAGTCTTAGTAGTCCAGTTCCTGAGATAGGCGGGTTTGCAGTATTCCAGGGCAATGCTGATGACAGCACAACCGGGCTGACTCATTGACAGGATTTGGAAAGGGAAATTTGAAATGTCAAATTTTAGGTGAGGCAAGTTCATGGAGGTATTTGAAGACAATTTACTGGGGCATAGGGACCCAGTGCAGCATAGCAAGGATGGGGGTGATAGGCTTGCAGTGTCCTGTGCGGGAGAGAGTACAGGGTGCACAGTACATCACAAGAGGTATTCTTCCTCTCTACCCCCATGAACTAAAAAAGCTATACAAATAAACCAGTTCATATAGATTCATAGCTTAACACACTTAAGACTTTTTTTTAACATTAAACAATGATTTGAAATTGAAATATTGAAAACTTTTTGTTTCTTTTTGTGGAATTTCTGACTTGCAAAACCTGAAATTCCTGTTTGCAAACACTAGTTGTTTCAGCATATCAAAGAACTGAAAATGTTTGTGTATTCTAGCTTTTAATGACTCAAGATAGATTGCAAAATGTTGAGCTCTTATTGCCTTGAGTAACATACTTGGAATAACTAAGTTACATACGTAATCTGTGACATTTCATAAGGTGTTTTCTGTGATAATTATCAGCTATTTTTGCAGTTCATAATGAGTTAGAAAACAGCGCAATGGTTACACAACACTTGTTGGTAAATCATTTTATATGTGCAGGACTGTAAGTGTACCAACAAGGCAGTGCTCCCAATTCGGTCACAAGGTATTCACAGACACGAAGACGTAGGTACACGAACTGTGCTTATATACATTTTCACCTTGTAAAGTGTTGTTTCAAAAGACAGTCAGAATTCTTGTAAAAATCACAGCAGATTTGAATTGCTGCTACCAAGTTTAATTTTAGGAGAGGTTTATCCAATTTTAGTGTAGTTTAGTGTACTTTAACATAATAATAATACTCTTTGCATTTGATGTAGCGCCTTATCACGCGTTCAAGATATTTCAAAGCGCTTCACAGTGTATTTTATTGTAAAGTGAATTGACTATATTTTGTGGGCGAAACAATAGTTTACATTGGTGAAGGTAGCTTTCTTTTTCTAAAGATTTTTTTCAAAAATCATTTTTGCATAGTTCATTCCACATGGAAGACATAAGAAGAGTAAACATTTTAATCTAAATGTATTTGAACTGAGGGTATTGTAGGGCAGGTGAGCTGCTTCAGTCAACATGACTGGATAAAAGGCGAAATGCAGAAAGCTGTTTTTCTAAAATCTCGCTGTGTGTGGTCAATGGGGTGTGGTTTCTTGTCAGTCTAAAGGCTGCTGTTTGTTGTTTCCTTCTTCAATAAAACTGTCTGTTTCTGTTTTGTTTCAGACCGACTGTCTGTGGATGTTTGTGACAAGAGGCAGAAGTCTCTTGTCAGTGATTCCACTATGATGCTATGGTAATTGTATCTTGCCCTGAATTTTGTGGTGCAATTGCTTCTTGAAACTCTCGCACATGTGCTCTTATTTGCATTCCCCCTTACCCAATTTGTCGTGACATACCAAGCCCAGGCAGGAAGGGGCATAGGTAGCATTAGTGCAATGCTACAGGCATTGCAATAGAATCTAGATGCAATTTTAGGTGACACAACCTTGGTGAAGCACAAGTTTGCCTACAAATATACACTTAATTCACTTAACAGCATATTCTGTGAAGCGCTTTGAGACGTCTGGAAGACGTGAAAAGCGCTATATCAAATGCAAGGATTATTATTATTATAGTCACTCCATTTCACAATAATTCCTGTGAAGCACTTTGAGATTTCCTTCCAACGTGATAAGGTGCTATACTAATGCAAGGATTATTATTATTGTTATTATTATGATGATTATTAAGTGCTAGAACAGCTACTATAGTATATTTAAAATCAAATGGTCTGCCCACCCGATCATATCATCTCGCCACATTCCCCTTTTGCCTATCTCTTCACTTACCTTCAGCAACCTTTCTAGACAGCAACAAGTTCTGACTAGTGAGGTCATAGTATGTAACATTATATTGCTCTTATCATTTAATTCATTTATTTTTGCTAATACACTCTCCAACGCAAACTCTGGGGCCCTAAGCCTTGGCTTTCGACAACCTGTGCTTAGTACTCTCTGGAATTAGGTAAGCAGAGTGTAACCATCTAGGGGTTGAGTGCACATTCCATTCCAGACACAGCAGAAATTTCCATATGAAGGTGGTTTACATATGTGGGACTATGCCTGGTTTGGATACTCTTAAGCATGGTGGTGATTTTCCACATGAGTCAGACACCCAGCTGACCAGAAAACATTTGCAGACCCTTTCATTAGTCATTCTTTTTGCCCAACTAAAATATTAAACATGCATCTGTAGCACTGTAGCTCAAATGCCTCCAATCTCATTACTTCAGAGTTCAAGGCCCAATTTTCACACCTGTGCAATGCCGTTGACCACACAAAGCACACAGAGTTCTCTTGTAACCAATTTGATATCACGGTCACCATGAAACTCCTTTAATGTTGCTCAGGGGCTCTCTTGTAAATACTGACCTCTGTTTAATTTGTTCTTTGCTTCGGTCATCTGATTTTACTTGACAATCCAAGTAAACAATTTCTCAACTGCCTGCGTACTCATAATGAGGTTAGAAATCCAATGTTTCATAACAAATTTGATGTGGCATCATCTGTTGTGAAACACATTTTTGACCCCAATTTTTTTCTTTCTTTGTGATTGATATTAACTCTGCCTTCTTAGAATTTATTTTAATCCATATTCTATATCAAACACAGGTCATATTGTTATGTACTGTAATAGCTTACTACTCTACTGCAGTCTCGACCATGACTGTGGTGCCAGTGTTGTAACCTGAGCTTTCTGGCATTGCCATGCCTCAATAACCCATTGGAAATGTTGCACTCCACAGCCAGGTTATCAGCCTTAGGACAGAATTAAATCATTAATAAGCCTGTTCATGTCCTTTAGAAGTTGGATCAGGTGTAATTTTGTTGGCACATCCCTGGCTGCAAAACCCGATTACTTTATTGTATAAATTGTATTGTATATTGTACTCTCTGCACTCCGCCTCGACACAGCAACATTCCTGGCTCTGTTACGAGAACATTAATTTTTAAAACACATTTTGATGCATTTGATACATTAGTGCATTTTGCATCTTTTTCACACCACAATGAAAATAACTCAGAATTTATAGACATTGCACCATTTTCTCAACTTTATCACATTAGAATCTGGCAGTTGGAGTGCAGTAAACCACCTTTTTAAAAAACTAAAATCAACAGAACTTTGTTGACAATCTATAATGGGTTCTGCAATTGATGTGAACTTTTCCAGACTGCTCTCAAAAGCTAATAGGTATGGAGTCCTGGAGCTCAGTGGTTAGAGCGCTCGCCTCGCAAGCGAGAGACCAGTGTTCGAATCCCGGCAGGGCGAGACCTTGGGCAAGTTTCCTTACTCCACACGTCTGATAATAATCCCTCCAAAACAAAACAATAATAAATTGGTCATTTTCAATGCACGACTGTTTGTGGGATACTGCTGTGCGCAATTGGCTGCCGAGTTTCGTCCACAAATACACAGTCAATTCACTTTACAGTCTATTCTGTGAAGTGCTTGAGACGCCTAGAAGATGTGAAAAGTGATATATCAAATGCAAGGATTATTATATACAATATCCTTTGAGTGTTGGTTGAATGCCAGGACTTGGTGCAGCACTGATCTATATAAACCAGAGTTTGTAAGTTTCATCCCTGGTCAGTATTAACTGAGCTCAGCAGTGGAAGAGCTACAATTGATCTGAGCATCTCAGGATAATAATTATAATCCTCTCATTTGATATAGCATCTTATCGCATTGTCAAAATGTCTCATAGCGCTTCAGAGGAGTTAACTGTAAAATGCAGTGACTGTGTGTTCTTAGGCAAATGTGACAGCCAATTTGTGCACAGCAATAAAAAACACTGATGGAGAGAATAATTAGCCAGGATTCCCACTTACACTAAAAAGAAACACCAGGGCTCCCATAAAACTGTACATGTGTGAATCAGCAGCAGACTGCTCAGAATCTCACTTCTGGAGTGGCACCAATTCAGTTAACAATGTGCTGTTGCCGTCAGCACATTAGTTCACAAGATCACAAGGTTGTTCTGGATGAAGAAAGCCTTGCCCATCTCATTCCTTCAGAATAGCCACCCGACCATCCGCTTAACACGGCATCAAGCTGCGAGTTCAATGGAAACCACTTTTATGCTTGTTATCCGAGCGTGGGCTTTGGTTTTGTTCCTGTCCACAGGAACATTGAGTCCCGTTGAAGACTACTTTGCTTCTCTTCTTTCTGTCTTCAGTTAGGAATCTTTAAATTGTTCTTGGAATCTAACACTCGTGTTCCTGTTTTTTGCTGTACACTATTTAAGAATTCTTGATTGCTTCCTAGAAAAAATATTAAAGAAACCTTACATTTGATATAACGCTTTTCACATCTTCCAGACATCTCAAAGCTCTTCACAGAATATACTGTAAAGTGAATTGACTGTATATTTGTGGATGAAACACGGCAGCCAATTGTGCACAGCAGTGTCCCACAAACAGTCGTGAATTGAGTCACCAAATTATTATTTTGTTTATTTATTTTCTTGAAGCATTATTATTAGTTGTGTAGAGTAAGGAAACTTGCCCAAGGTTTCACCCTGCCAGGAATCAAACCCAGGTCTTTCGCTTGCGAGGCGAGTGCTCTAGCCACTGAGGTACAGGACTCCACAATATCCGCTCTTGTGGCTAAACGCATGTTGATTGATCAAGATTTACTCAACCATGTGCTAAAGGTGCTGAAAGAACAATTCAGGTCTGAGACTTCCCTTAGTTATGTCAAACTTCAAACTGGCTGATAATTAAAGACCACAATATTGGACGATGATTTTCAGCGATATGATAGATATCACATATTTTTTACGTCCGTATGCATTGTGATCTGAAAGTGAACAGACATGTCAGTACAGCATCTGTTAAACGCTGTTAGTTTCTTTAGGATCAAAATCATGATCCAATTAGGAGTTTAATCTTCTGCAACAAACAGGGTTAAAATACATTAGTCATTTTGTTTAACCCCTCAAGTTTATTAACACAGTGCTTGGTTACAGCTGATTCCTTTCCAGTGCCCTAACTCTGCTCATTTCGTGCAAAGCTGTGGCACTTGCAACAACAAAATTACATTTGTATAGCGCCTTTCACGTCAGGAGGACGTCCCACTTAATTATGAAACTCCCTTTCATCTCCCAGACAACAGTTTCATTTCGCAATCTACCTATTACTTTTGCACTCTACTCCCAATCCCTTTATCTTTTTTGTGGTGAGAAAGTGCACAGACTGGCCAGATTTACAATTTTATGATAATCAGATACAAATCATTGCAACATTTAAATGAAAAAATTGTGTCCACGAAATTTCCCTTTTAAATTAAGAGTCCCATTTATTCCACTTTGTTCCAGCAGCCACTCAAAGCAGCAGACATGATTTATTTTATCAGACTCGCAGCATTTGTTGTGTGATTATTTTACAATTTTACAAATCTTTAGAATGCCAAAAATTATTCCCTCTGGTTGAGCTTTTTAATCTGAGCAACATTTTAAATCAAAACACTTTAAAAACTCAGTACTTCAGAGAGGCTTGTGATAGTGGCATAAAATCATCATATTTTCATGTGCAGTGCCTCAATATACTGCTTATTCTCTGAGGTGCACATTTAGAATTGTTTCAAGAATGGAGTCAAAATTGTGTCAATTTCCAACAGGATTCTTTATGACGGAGCATTAATTGCAAATTTACAACTATTTCTGATATCTGGAAGTACGTTACACCTACCTATAGGAACTTTGCTCTAACATAAATTATTGTTGGGGTGGATTACTCCGTGGGTGGTGTGATGTACGTACAGTTACCAGATGGAGTGACAATTTGCGACGGAGTCAAAATTGTGTCAATTTCCAACAGGATTTTCTTTATGACGGAGCAGTAATTGCAAATTCACTACTACTTCTGATAACTGGAAGTACATTACACCAACCCACGGGAACTTTGCTTTAACATAAACTGTTGCTGGGGTGGATTTCCCGTGGGTGGTGTGATGTACGTACAGTTACTAGAAGGAGTCACAATTTGCCACAGTCATTATTACAGAATCCCATTAGAAATTGCCACCTTTCAGCCATCAGTGACATTAAACCACCATGTCAAAGATCCCATGACACTATTTAGGACCATAGAACATAGGAATTTACAGCACAGAAGAAGGCCCATCGTGTATGTGCTGGCTCTTTTGAAGAACAATTCTTTCAGTTCCATTTATCTGCCCATTCCAAATAGCCCCATGGCTTGTTCCTTTTTAGATATAAAGGCCAACTGGCCAACAATACTTAAGATTTAAAAAAAAGGCAAAATTCTGCAGATGCTGGAAATCTGAATAAAAACAGAAATCACTGGGAACACTCAGCAGGTCAGGCAGCATCTATGGAGAGAAGAAAGTGAGTTAACGTCAATGACCTTTCATCAGAACTGGGGGATTTTGGAAGGGAGTAGTTTATAAGGACAAGCACAGGTGGGGGTGTAGGGGGGAACGAAAGACAAAGGAAAAAATTAGGTGTAGGATAAGATCAGAGGTGTTCAATGGTGCAAGAAAAATGCTTCAGATAAATTGTTAATTTCCTTTATGGTTGCTGTTTGACACTGCTGTGATTTGATGTGCCCACAAATCGCAGTGAATATGCTTGACAGTTATCACCTGTGAAATGCTATGTGACATTTCACCATTAAAGGTGTTAAATCAAATCCAAAGATTACTATCAGTATTACAATATAGTAGTTTCAAGAACTAGTGATAGTATGTTTTTGAGAAGGTTGTGAGAGATCTAGAAGGCTACTTGTTTTTATAGTCTAGCTATCTTTAGGATGTTTTGAGTAACAACCTTTCATATTTGTAGATACACACTGGTGACATTGTTTATTCATACCATACATTTGCAGTATTTCTTCATGAGATTTCTTAATAAGGGTATCTGAGTTTTGCAGTGGATATTCCTTGCAGTAAACGGAGTTAGGTCATGCCAACTCACATTATCACTGGTGTGATTGTCTTCCAGAACAAATTTCCTGCAAATTAATGGGAATTCTAGCTGGTTTCCTTATTAACAAATCTGGTCAAGAAATCCTACAAATCAGACACCATATTTTCTATAGGAAATATATATAAAATTCTGACACATATTCATGTTTCTATTAGGATATTTAGGAATATTACAATAAATATTTGGATCTTCCAAGCCAGTTTGAAATGTTTCAAGCACTAACACGTTAAAACTGTAAGCCCTTGTTCCACAGTAGATCACCAGCAGGGCTTCATAAACCTGACACAATCTCACAATCTCACTTGCATTGCACAGGTTAAAGCTTTCTTCTTGTGACTAATGACACTGCTCTGCTTCTGCGAGTGGAAAACTTAGCTAACTAACACTCCAGAGGTGTTGGATCATTATTCATTTCACACTTGGACAGTTCAGTGAGGCAAATCCTGCCTCAGAACTCACTAGTACATGTGCAGGGCTTTGTTATGCAACTCCCACAAGACTGAGTTACATCTGGTGGCATTCAACATTATACCTGAAAACTGAGCTTTTTTTAAAAAAAGCACGAATTAAACATTTTCATGTAACAGTAAAGCTATACTCAAATGCATGTGAATTAAGCATTGCAGCTTTTCAATCTCTTGATATTTTCCAGGCACAACCTTCAGCCGTTGAAACTGATAAGGATTTTTAGCATCTATCAGTCTCCTGTAGGAACACTTCCAGTAATGGTGATGTCCAGAACGTCAATGAAATCCGGACGGCACAGCATTAAGATACCGTGAACTGATTTAGGTCATTATCTGCTGAGGGGCAACATAACACAGCCAATAATGAAAGTGCTTGTGTAGTTGTGTCATTTCCAGATAAGAATTGAAACACAGAAAGAAAAGCAGGGCTCGGACTTTATTTTAGACATTCTTCACTGGATGCCGCTCTGTAAAAGCAGTCAGTGTGGGCTGCTGCAGGAACAGCTTGTATGAAATCTTACCATTTCAACTGCATCATGTGACACAATAATTATTAGCTTTTGGGAACAGAACTTTAATAGCACTCTGACACCATGGGAAGCAGAAATAGTAATGGTACCAGTACATGTGATGCTTTCAGACTGCATTAGACTAGAAAGAATTTAAAGAGTTCTGGCTGTATGAGGTAGAACATTGTGTTTAAAACTAAAGCAGCTCAAAATAAGTAATATTTCACACGCAATGACCTAACCGCCCTACACTCATTAGAAGACTCTCTGTTCCAGCCCCATTTCCATCAGAAGGCTACTGGTTCTGGAATTTTTATATTATGTTATGGGACATTCATTATGCCGCATAACTCATTAAAACACCCTAAGTGCTTGGCTCCCAAAGGACTGTATTATAATGAGGGTGGGCAGAAAAAAAGGTTTATGATCCAGTAAAATACTCACCGCTTCGAGACATAGGAACAGGAGTAGGCCATTCAGCCCTTCGAGTCTGTTCTGTCATTTAATTAGATCATGGCTGATCTGTACCTCAACTAATCCTTTTAATTCCAATTTCCCGCTTTTTCCCCATATCCCTTAATACCCTGACCTACCAAAAATCTATCAACCTCACTCATGAAGGTGTGAATGGATCCAGCATCTGTACAGACACTGTACAGAATTTGCTCTGCTCTATGGAGAAACCACAAAATTGTTAGAATTCAATATACTCTCCTGCGGGCATAGCACTCCTTCAGATATCTGCTCGAAAAGAGAAGGGAGTTTTTCCTGGTGTCCTCGCTGACAATCCCCCAGAAAAAATTGGTCAGTCACTTCATGGCTGTTTGTGGGACATTATTTTGTGTAAATTGGTTGCTGCTTTCACCTACAAATACACAGTCACTACACTTCACAGTAAAATCCCGTGAAGCATGTTGAGACATCTCAGTGAAGTGAAAAGGTGGCATATCAAATTCAAGGATTATTATTATATTATATGGGTCTGATTACCTGTTGGGGAAGCACATTTTCTTATGAGGTAAATATGATGTGATAACTATCATTAGTTATGTGATAGTTATCAAAGGGCTAAAAATTTAGTTAAAACCAGTCCTTAAATAACATATCTTTAATGATAGGTTTGGCAGCAACCTTCTACCATCCCACCACCACCACCACCTCAACTATTACCAACCCCCAATGCTGAACTTCAGGAGAATGGTTTTGCCCAAAGCCTCTGAAGATTCAAATTGTTGCATTTTTTTGGTTTTGATTGAGGAGTGGTGCCATTCCTGCCATTCAGTTCAGCGCTGCTTCACCAGCTACCAGCTTAACTTCAAGCCAGTATTAGAAGTAAAACATTTCCTGCTTGTAAATTATTCCAGCATCATGATGTCTGTTTCATTTGACGTTGTTTTCACAAGGAGGCTGTTTTGTGCCACTTTGGCTTCACACCGGCTGTGGTATAACTGCAACTGATGCCAAGTTTACTCTTTAAACTTTCTTTTCAAAGTTGAACAAGTTTCTAGGTGCCCTCACTTTTCTGTATTGTTATAAAAGCTGAATATTTCTATGTATTCTTCACTGACTCAAAACACTTTTGACATTTGGTTCACAGTTAGTGCTGGTAATGTGTGTTTTTAAGTGTGCGCCAATAGTGCTCTCTGCTTTATTCCAACACAGAAAAGTGGGGAACCAACAGTATAATTCAGCCCTGCTTGCTTGCAACACTCTGATACAGGAACCACTGGTTTCCGCAATATATCAGGTCAACAGATGCACTTGTGGTATTTCAGTGCAGGTAAGTCAAGTAAACCTGGCCTCTGCAAACAGCTTAGCCCTTCCCAGGAGCTCTTCAATTAAATTTACATCTGCTCAATAATGTTCAATTTTTTTAGCTAACTCTGTGGTACGAAAAGTATAAGCCATTGTTTAATGCTATCTAAGATGCTTGCAGGACACACTATTCCTCTATGACAATCAGTGAAATAAAACTCACTGTCATTGTGGTTCAGAGCATGTGATGCAACAGAACTTTGGTTCAAGCTATTGCATTCAGTCCTGAAGCCTACCATCTGCTGTGTGGCAGTCACTGCCAGCAAAAGCAAAAGTCTGAAGAAAATTAAGGAAACTTGTTCTCTCTCCAAGAAAACGCTGCACAACTTCCCTCTGTATATAGTATAAAGAATAATGGATTGAAGTGTGCTTCATGGAGTTAGCTCATCCTGAAGTTTAATGAGATTTGATAAACCACAAGATCTCAACGCAATTCTCCCACTTCAGTGTGTTATTGTCTTGTTGGACACTCCATTACTTGTGTTACACTTTGCATGTTGCACGTTGCATGACTGCTGAGGATGATACACAAACCTCACAGCTTTTTTGAATGATGGCGTCATCTTGAAATACAATTCTCTGTTATACCCCTTCACTATAACGTCTATCTGTCTCACAGCTGTTGTAAGCATTGCTTTGAAATGAACTGTTGCCCATCTAACTATACCATTGAAGTTATCACTGCAGGATTGGACAACAAGGACCTTATGTTACAATAGCTTTCTTGTCACAATTTTTTTTAAATCATGAAATTCAAGTGAATGTCAAATCTACAGGACACTACCAAGGTTTGAAAGAGGAGAGAAGATGAGATAAGTCAAGAAGAGTTAAGTGCCAAGCATTAAAGGGGTTTTAAAAGCCTGTAAATTGCAGAAGGAAACAATCCTTAAAATTCTCGCATTTCATACGACAACTTTCAAGCCAGAAGGATGTCTCAATCACTTCACAGGATTTTACTGTATTTGTATTTGTAGTGAACGCAGCAGCCAATTTGTGCATAGCATTGTTTTACAATACAAAACAAAATTACATTTGTATAGAGTCTTTCACGTCGGGAGGACATTCTAAGGTGCTGGACTGTCAGTAATTTGGGCCCGAGCTGAGAGTCGGGATCGGGGATGGTGGAGGACAGGGAGGGTAGGAGGGTGGCCGAAGGCACAGTCGAAGAGGAGGTTTTTGAGATGCGCCTTGAAGGAGGCAAGGGAGGGAGCGAGGCATAAGGAGTATGGGATAGAATTCCAAAGGGTGGGGCAGAAAAGCTGAAGACCCGACCGACAATGATAAGGTGGACCAGCCGGGTGGGGGACATGGAGCAGGCCAGAGTCTGCTGAGCAGAAGGAAGAGATACTGAAGTGAATCAGCCATTTTATCCTGGGGTATGGAGGGAGAAAGCAATCAACAACAACTTGCATTTTTATAGTGCCCTTCATGTAAGGTAATATCTCGGAAAGCTTTACAGGGACAATGTCGTATGCCGAGCAAGGGAAAGGGGAGGAAGGGAGAGTGAGGAAGGTAAGGGGGTTGGCCAGTGATAAGAAAGAAACAATGATATATACACATATATAAGAGCGAAACCTTGGACAAGTTTCCTTACTCCACACACCTGATAATAATCCCTCAAGAAAAAAAATATTAATTTAGTTACTCAATCCACGACTGTTTGGGGGACACTGCTGTTCACAATTGGCTTCCGCGTTTCGCCCACTAAATATATATAGTCAATTCACTTTACGTATATTCTGTGAAGTGCTTTGAGAAGTCTAGAAAATGTGAAAAGCAGTATACCAAATGCAAGGATTATATTATAGACAGGATAGAGAAAGACTACTTGCGTCAGGTACAGGAGAGGTGCTGACACATAACATCCCAGTAGATGTGGGAGAAAAATTGGAGGAGGAACATTATTTTAATAAACTACAAACATCAAATAGCACATGGCCAAAATGTGAATGATTTAGTTTTGCAAAGTATTCTGATCAAATCATTGTGAGGTTAATGTATGTAAAATAAATGTTGATGTGTTTTGCAAGTGCTTGTTGCCAAGAGATGACTGAAAGGACAAATGACATCCAGACTCTTTTACATTTGCAAATAATATAATGCAAATTAAAATCTGGAACCAGCATTTGAAATCACCAATTTAGAGAACAAATGGCTGACTTGTGATCAGCTAATTAACACAGATGAATTAACATTGGTGTTAATTATCAAATAGACTACAAAACTAATCAGAATTGATCATTGATAAATGCAGCCAATGTAATCAGTCAATAAGTGAGGACTGGTCCCCATTTCAACTCATTCACAATGGTTGGTCTCAAAATTAGTCTGTAGTGCTTGCCATTGTACTTTCAGTTAGTGGTGTTCCAGTTTAATTCAACAAAAAATATCAGAATAAATCTGGTGTCTCACTAATCACCGGTCGAAAAAATACTGGTATATCCAATGGGTGCCACTGGTGAGCTTTGGATCCAACCCATCATAATTATATTAATAATTCTCACATTTGACATAACGCCTTGTCACATTATCGAGACACCTCAAAATGATTCACAGGATACACTGCAAAGTGATGTGACTGTGGTTACTTTGTGGCCAAATGTGGCAGTCAATTTTGCACATGGCAATGTCTCACAAACAGCCATGGGTGAGTGACCAATTTTATCATCAGAAAATCACAATGTTGAAATTGTAGCTATAGCTGTAAAAAGAAATTCTGATTCAGAAGATCTTTCAGCTCATTGCATCCGGTCTTTCCAGAATATCCACCCTACTATCATCCAATTACAGCATCGAGCTGTTTCTTAAATGAGTCCAAGGCCAAGCCCATAATCATCCTTCCTGGCACCCCATTTCAGTAGTTAATTACCCTCCGTGTAGAGAAATATTTCCTAGTGTCCATCATGAAATTTCCTTTTATATTCCTCAACCTGGGCCTGATTGTTCTGCTGCTTCAGTTTACCTGAACGTATTGTTTTGGATTTACTTTCTCAGTCCCATGTAGAATTGTGTATAATGGGGGCAGAGGAGAAACACTTTAATTTATCAACGTACCTGCATTAGCCACAATGTTAACATTGTGATAATTAACAAATCATCAATTGCAATTTCACCCCCAAACCATATTGAAACACACAAAAATGCAACAATCAGAGGTAACATTCAGTATTCAGTGGCAAAGTGTTGTCACTTCCACATGGACAGTGGAGCACTCTGGAACAATATACACTTGAGAGATATATTTAGGATATACACCTGAACTCTTGAATGCTGCCTGAAGCCAGGTAGCTAATGTACATAACAGGCTTGCTTGCCTCAGAATATGGGACAGATCAAGACTACAATAAGCATCTGTAGTGCTGCCTTTGGCAATAGCTCTAACGTTAGTGACAGGGTTGCAAGGTCAAGAAAGTTGTTCTGTTGCCTCTTTAGCATGGAGTGCACCTTTAGTGATGCATTGAGAGAGATTCAGCATTCATAATACAATTAGATGCCAGAATGGAAGATTTAATGAACCAGATTGATGAGCTTTGGGGCTGAATGACCTTTTCTGATTGCTGACTTCTCTTATGCTCTATTCTCCACGCCTCTGGAAGTAGTGACACCCAAGAGATTTAAAAAGAGACATTTGTGACCTGCATTTATTGCATTAATTGTGAATTAGAAGTTTGCAAGTATTGGATAGCGAGATTCACAAATAGCAAATCTCAATTCCCAAGATGAGAAAGACTGAAAAAAGAGCCAGCGGGATAATGTAAAATAGTACAACAACAACAAAATTACATTTGTATAGGGCCTCTCACATTGGGAGTGTGTCTCATGGCACTGGATAGACAGAGTTTCAGACCCAAGCTGGGGGTTGGGATCGGGGAAAGTGAAGGGCAGGGGGAGAAGCAGGGAAATCAAAAGCACGGTCAAAGAGGAGGGTCTTGAGATGGGTCTTGAAGAAGGCAAGGGAGGGGGCGAGGTGGAGGAAATGCAGGCTGGAGTTCCAGAGGGTGGAGGCGGAGTGGCAGAAGGCCCGCCCACCAATATTGGGGCAAGCGAGGCGGGAGATGTGAAGCAGGCCAGAGCCCGCTGAACGGAGGGAGCGGGCAGGATGGTAGGGGGTTAGGAGGTCGCAGAGGTAGGGGGGAGTAAGACCATGGAGAGCTTTGAAGGTGAGGACCAGGAACTTGAACTGTATTCTCTGTGTGATGGGAAGCCAGTGGAGTCAGGTGAGGATGGGGATGATAGGGTCACGGAGCCTGGTGCGGGAGAGGACACAGGCTATAGAGTTCTGGATTATCTGCAGCCTGTGGAGGGAGGAGTTGGGAAGGCTGACAAGCAATGAGCTTGCAGAGTCAAGCCTCTACAGGTTCAGGCTTGGGCTAAGTACAAGCCTGAACTTAGTACAAGCCTGAACCTGTGCCTATGCATTTTGCTTACTGCCTCATTTTTTGGACTTTGGCAGCTAGAGATTTGTGATATCCCATTCATGGATTTTACAGTGAAGTTCCCAATGCAGTATATGCAAACTGCAACTCACCATTAATGCAACAATCCAGTTGGGGATTCTTGGCTCTATGAAGCAGTTCCTCCGGCTCCTTATGGAGGCACGGGCTGCCTTTTGGTTAGCTAAGATCCACGCCCATCCAATACATACCAGCAATGTGGTTTGAACATTCCTGACTGGTACTATCGGCCCCTGAAAGAAAACAAAAATCACAAACGTGACTTTACAAATGCTGTTGACTGTAGTCAAAATTCAATGCAAGTGGAGCAATTGTGAAATAACCTGCAGCTTTGGACAATACAATTTACACTTATATAGATCCTTTCACATCAGGAAAACATCCCAAAGAGCTTGAGAATTCTTGAAAATGACTCAAGAGTCTGCAATACGAGAGAACCGAACATCAAAGAAGATGTTCATAGAATACATTGGGCAAGGAGCTGCTTCCGTTTCAGTTAGATACTTGAGGAATATACTTCAGTATAACAGTGTGGTGTACAATACAGAATAAGAACAAAAAGATAAGCAGCTTCTTTGTTGAAGTTTATTTGAAATAAAATAAAGTGAAGATGCAGAGATTCCCATCTCATTCCAGACAAACAATATGGTATTTAGTATGATTACAATACAATTCGTAGTTCAAAAATTCATTGAATCCTCTTTCATAGAATATTACAGCACACAAGGAGGCCATTCGGTCCATCGTGCCTGTGCCGGCTTTCTTACATTTTTATATCTTTTAAAATGCCTTCCGCCTCTTTTCTTTGCAAGATTAAAAGATCAGAGATTAAAAGATGCAGTTTCACTTTGTTCTTTACATTGATAAGAGAAATTACAGCCAAGAAGGAGCATGCTCATTGATGTCCCTCAGAGACAGCAATTCTCGGACAAGTGGAAATGTTCACAATGCTCTAAGAATTTCAAAATTTATTTCATATCAGATCCTTAAAGAGAGCAGAGGAAGATTACATTTGCCTCATCAACCTGAGTTGTATTTCAACACAGATCCTGGAGGTAAAACACCAGTATGATTACCCAATGTGCCACCCAGTCTCCCTAGCAACCTCCTTCATTATATATTGCCACTTACTAATTGTCTATTGCATCTTGGACATGAATATTTCAGGACAAGATTAATACACAATGGATTCTTAATTAAAAATCAAATTGTATATATGTTATAATAGTTTTGTGTATAACTGTATTCATTTCCGATTTAATTGATGTATTACTTTTTCCACAAACAAATTCTGGCTCTGATAGCCAGTACTTGATTTATATATACATCTATCCAAATGATGTCCTTGACACTTGTCTTCTAACTCTCATGTTTGCCCAACCCATGGTGAAAATACAAATGGGTTTCCTCTCTGATTTATAATATTAAGAATAATTCTCATATTTAGTATAGCACCTCTAGGTCACAATATCTCAATGCATTTTATAGATAACTTTTGACACATCTAGTGCCTGTGTATTTGAAAGCATCTGACTTTCCAAGGGTTGATGAATTGTTCACCTCAAAGTCTTTTCTGCTTTCGTTTTTCTAGCTGTTGACGTCTTTGATCCTCCCAGCAGATTATGAGGTTTTGCAATGTCCACTCATTTTGCTTCTTGAGACCAGATTACTAGATGCGGTCGCTTGATTGTGGCAACTATATTGTTTGGGAAAACCAGCTTCCTCTTTAGGCTTATTATTATTTGTGACTGTCACAAAGATCACTGCTTGCACTAGGGCTGACTGTTGCATTGATTTTCCACTTAAAGCCACACAGTTGATCCTCAGAGTTGTATTCTGCTGATCCAATAATGCCTCGTGGCTCTTGTATGATTTTCATCCTGGTGCAATAACAGAAACATTCAGGCAAAATTTGCAGTAAGTCTTTACTTGTGCCTTGTGTTAAATAACACAGAAATGGCTTTAGGAAATGTTATGAGCTTATTACCTAAGTAAATAAACAAACCTTGTGTTTTATACAGCGCTTTTCACGACAGAAAAGCAGTCTCAAAACAATTCACAGGAATTAATGCAAAAAACTCTGTAGCCACTCTTGGTTTTGTAGGTAAATGTGATAGTTCTATTCCATAATTAGCATCAATAAATAATAAAGTAATTACCTGCTCTCACCTCATCGCTCCCAGCCTCTGATTCCACCAGGTAGCACCTCTCTATTAGCTGGCAGCTAAACCAATAGAACAAAAGCACAGGAAAACAGATTTTACATGGTTGTTTGCTGGTGTAAGCCACGGTCATGGTTAGCTCCACATTGAGAGTGTTAACTCTGGAATATGCTTTCATATTAATAATCATGATATATCCACAATGTTTGAAGGTTATAATAAAGTTCAGGGAGGGGGAAACCCACACATTTTTAAGGGCTACTTGCGATTTGAGTCGTGGTTTTGATTTGTTTGTGCCGTTTGTGACACCATAAAGCTGCTGTAACCTTTACCCTAGAGAGGTCTGTCATAGAAGGATGAGAGAGTTTAAGATATCCATTTCAGGAGAGTACAAATTGTTTGTGGGAACATGTAATTCCTGTTGTTTTGCTGTTAACCTCACCACTACTGAACATGCACAGTTGGGGAAGTGGGCAGAGAAGGACATTTCTTCCGGAGTCCTGGTCAACGATCCCCCAAATAAAATTGGTCATTCAATCCATGGTTGTTTGTGGAACATTGCGTAAATTGGCTTCTGTGTCCAGCTATAACTTACACAGTCACTACAATTTACAGTTAAATCCTGTGAAGTGCTTTGAAGAAGCTTCCTGTATTAAATGTAGGGATTATGTTATTTATCTAAAGAGAAAATAATAATCCTTGCATTTGATATAGCGCCTTATCGTGTCTTCAAGAAGTCTCAAAGAGCTTCACAGAATGTGCTGTAAAGTGAATTGACTGTATATTTTGTGGGCGAAATGCAGCAGCCAATTTCGCACAGCAGTGTCATACAAACAGTCATGGATTGAAGTGACAAATTTTTTTTTTTTTTTAAGGAATTATTACCCCTGGAAAAGTGATCCACCAATTGACTAACAACTGGGCTCTTACTTAAAGCTAGGTACATAGAGGCTTGCAGAGTAAATAAACTTGCCCAACATTTTACCCTGTTGGGAATCAAATCCAGGTCTCTCGCTTGCAAGACAAGTGCTCTAACCACTGAGACACCATTCTGCATTAATTCTAGTTACGACAACAACCACAAAATTACATTTGTTTTGTGCCTTTCACATAGGGAGGACATCCCAAGGCGCTGGACAATCAGTGTTTCAGACTTGAGCTGGGGGTCGGGATTGGGAAAAGTGGAGGGCAGGAGGGGAAGGAGGGTGATCGAAGGCACAGTCGAAGAGAAGGGTCTTGAGAGGAGTTTTGAAGGAGGCAAAGGAAGGGGCGAGGCAGAAGGCTTGTGGGATGGAGTTCCAGAGGGTGGGGGCAGAGTGGCTGAAGGCCCACCTGCCAATGGTGGGGTGGACAAGTTGAGGGATGTGAAGCAGGCCGAAGCTCTGAGGAACACTGCACAAGACGGTGCGGAGGCAAGAAAAGAAACAGTTTGTTGAGATGAAGTGGAGACGGTGTGAGAGGTAGGATCTGAACCATTCAAGGACAGAACCATGGAGGTTGAGGTGAAATAAGAGGCTTTGGAGAAGGGTAGAGTAAGCGGTCAATGTTATTGAAGGTAGCAGAGCGGTCAAGGAAGTTGAGGAGGCAGAGGAGCCCTGGCCTCAGATGGACAAAATGTCATTTGTCACCTTGACCAAAGCTGTTTCTGTGCTGTGGGCAGCACGGAAACCCGATTGGAGTGATTTGTGAAGGGAGTGGCGATGGGCCATTAAATTAAATTTGAGCCAGGTGTGTTCCGCACCCTTGAGGGAGCAGAAAGGCAGTTAGTGTACCAGGGTGACTTCTGTGTGTAAGAGGTAGTTCGGGAAGTGAAAGGAGCAAGGGCATCAAGAGTGGTGGAGAGAAAGTTGTGGAGGAGAGTGACCGAGGAGCATAGGTCATTGCGGGAGGAAGCCCAGAGGGAGAGGAGTTTAGATGACTCCAAGGTAGCAAAGAGAGAGAGGTGGGGGAGATTTTTTTCCAGGGGTAGTAGGAGATGGAGGTGGGTTGGGTGGCAGTGGGGAAAAGGATTGAGGAGTTAAGGAATATGAAGTAATGGTCCAAGATGGTTTTGTCGGTGATGGTGAGGTCTGAGATGGTGAGGCCCCGGGTGATCGCCAGATCGAGGGGATGACCCTGGACGTGGGTGCAGGAGTGGATGTGGAGGGAGAGATTGAGGGAGGAGAGGAGGAAGGAGAAGTTAACAGAGGTAGAGCAGGAGGGGGTGAAGTGAAGGTTGAGAGGGAAAAAGGGAAAAAGTAAGAGGCCATTATAAAGGATTAAAATACTACAAGTGTATAAAGTTTGCCTAAAAATACACAGTCACTACACTTTGCAATATAACTTGTAAAGTATTTTGAGACGTCCTACCAATGTGAAAAGAGCTATATCAAATGCAAGGATTATTAAGTTGCATCTGACTGTATAGAATTGTAGAATGATTACAACATAGAAGGAGGTATTCAGCCCACCACATCTGTACTCAACTTTGTTCCCAGTCTTGTGATATCTACCATAATTCTATTCCTCTGCTCTTTTTCTGTACCCTTTAATATCATCTTTCTTCAGTTCCCTTTCACATGCTGTGATTAACTTAAATTCAACAGTTTTTCTTGGTAAACCCTCCCCCATATTCTAACACTGTCTATGTGTATGTAAAAAAAGAATCCATCTTCCCTGCCTTATTCTTTTAGTGTTGATCTTATATTCTTCAAGTGCTCCAAGATGCTATTACATGTGCAGGGCGCAATAGAAATGCAAGTTGTTGTTGTTAAGACTTTGTTGTTTCTCGTATATGGTTTAAACAACAACAACAAATTATACTTGTATAACGAAAGACTTCCCAAGCCAATGGATAATCGTGGGTGGCAGGGGTGGAGGGGATGGGTGGGGTGGGATTGGGAGGATGGCCGAAGGCACAGTTGAAGCGGAAGCTCTTCAGGTGGAACTTGAAGGAGGCAAGAGAGGAGGTGCGACGGGGAGTTTGCGGAATAGAGTTCCAGAGTGTGGGGGCAGAGAAACTAAATGCTCGACTTCCAATTGTGGGTAGGGAAGTGCGGGGGACCTGAAGCAGGCCGGTGTAATAAAAAATAATAATCCTTGCATTTGATATAGCGCTTTTCACGTCGGGAGGGCGTCTCAAAGCGCTTCACAGAATATACTGTAAAGTGAATTGACTGTATATTTGTGGGTGAACGCGGCAGCCAATTGCGCATAGCAATGTCCCACAAACAGTCGTAGATTGAAAATGACCAATTTATTATTGTTTTGTTTTGGAGGGATTATTATTAGGCGTGTGGAGTAAGGAAACTTGCCCAAGGTTTCACCCTGCCTGGAATTGAACTCAGGTCTCTCGCTTGCAAAGCGAGTGCTCTAACCACTGAGCTACAGGACTCCAGGTGTCCGCCGAGTGGAGGGAGTGGACAGGCAGATATGGTGTTAGGAGGTCGCAGAGGTAGGAAGGAATGAGACCATGGAAGGCTTTGAAGATGAGAATGAGGGTTTTGTACTCGATTCTCTGAGGGATGGGGAACCAGTGAAGAAGGGCAAGAATGGGGGTGATAGGTTCCTGGAGCCTGGTGCAGGAGAGGACATGAGCTGCAGAGTTCTGAATAATTTGCAACTTGTGAAGGGAAGAGTTGGGAAGTCTAGCAAGCAGGCAATTGGCGTAGTCAAGCTGGGACGTGATGAAAGCATGGATAAGGGTCTCGGTGGCCTGTGGTGAGAGGCGAGCAATGTCGTGGAGTTCAGGAAAGGCGAAACAGGTCATGGCACGAATGTGGGGCTTGAAAAATAGCTGAGGGTCAAACAGAGGTTCACGGTTCCGTATTGGCTCGGTGAAGTGAAGAGTGCAGCCATGAATAGTGATAGTGCCAGTGGCTGAGGTGAGGACGCACTGACAGAAGTCAAGCAGGAGGGCCTCTGTCTTGCCCAAAACTCAGCTGGAGGAAGTTGGCTCTCATCCAGGACTTGATGTTGACAAACAATTAACCAGGACAGTCGTGGTCCTGGAGTCGAGGCTGGAGGCGTCGAGATAGAGTTGGGTATCATCCGCATACATGTGGAAATTGACCCCATGCCTGTGGATGACATCACAGAGTGGGAGGGTGTACGTTTTGAAGAGGAGGGCACCAAGGACAGAGCCCTGCGGGATGCCGCATGTGACAGTACTGGGGCTAGAGGAGATGACGTTAGTGAACACGAAGTGCAAACGATGGGAAAGGTAAGATTAGAACCAGGCAAGGACACAAATATATAGACAATGGTGTCCAACTTAAAACTTTTCAGGATTTATCCCATTATTAGAAGCATTGTGGGAAAGTCCAAGAAACTGTGCACAGAATATCATTATGATAGAGATTTGTCAGAGGAGAGATTCCTCAAAATCCACGTAATGAATGAAGTATTAAAAATAAATTATGTTGCCCATAAAATGGGAAAATCATGTTTCGCAAATCATCATCATACTTTTAGGCTGTATTTGTCAATCGAGGATGATAATTATTATTAACCATTTGAGTTATTATTTTGATTGACCTCAACAGTAGATTCATAGATCATAATCGTTATAACTCAAAAGCCTTTGAGGAATCTTTCTTATATTAAGGAATACATACAAAATCTAAAAGCATATCACCTTTTAGGAACTAGGACTGTGCCCTTTTTTCGGTAACATATATCTTTTCTATTGTTTTTTCTCAGGACTTTACCATGCAATATTTGATAATTATTATTGTATCTCATTGACTCCAACTGCATCCCAATCTGTATCATAAGACAAAATGTTACAATGGAACATAAGCTTTAGAAAATTAAACTAAAATGAGTTTATTGACAGGCAGAGTGATTCACCCACAAAGTACACAGTATACCCTGTGAAACTCTTTGAGATGTTGTGAAGACGTGATAAGGCACTTTATCAAAATACAAGGATTATTAATAGCCTTAAAAGACACACAAGCACAAATGCCAAGACCGAGGAGAATTAAAAGACATCTTTACACAAATCTTATGAAAGAGTTGAAAAAGTTAGATGAGTAAGTTTTTGCAGGAAAGCTGCCAGTCAACTGCAGTGAAGAATTCTTCTTCCTATATTCTTAAAGATTCATTAATCTATAATAAATACTAATAATCCTCGCATTTGCTAAACACCTTTCACGTTGGAAGAACATCTTAAAACACTTGCCAGAGTTTCCTGTAAGCTGTAGTAACTATTTTGTCGGTGAACAAAGTTTGTGCCAATTTATGCACAGCAATGTCGCACAAACAGCCACAAATGACCAGTGACAAATTGAATCTGGGTGATTGGGTAAGTACACCCGGAGAAATTCCCTTCACTTTTGAAAGTGAAAGCTACCGGCCCATCTCCAACCGTCCCTTCCTGTCCAAGGTCCTTGAAAGAGTTGTCGCCTCCCAGCTGCGCTCTTTCCTCTCCACCCATACACTATTCGAACCGCTTCAGTCGGGTTTCCGTGCTACCCATAGCACAGAAACTGCCCTGATCAAGGTCACCAATGACATCCTGACCATCTGCGACCAGGGCTCTCTCTGCCTCCTCGTCCTCCTCGACCTATCGGCGGCATTCGATACGGTCGACCACGCTATCCTCCTCCACCGCTTGTCCTCCCACCTCAACCTTCAAGGCCCTGTCCTTGAGTGGTTTAGGTCGTACCTCTCCCACCGTCTTCATTTTGTTTCCACAAACGGCTTTTCCTCCAGCCCCCGCACTGTCTCGTGCGGTGCCCCTCAGGGCTCTGTCCTCGGTCCCCTCCTCTTCACCCTCTATATGCTCCCCCTTGGTGACATCATCCGCAGACATGGGGTTAACTTCCACATGTATGCGGATGACACCCAACTCTACTTTTCCTCCTTACCCTCAACTCCATGACCACCGATGTCCTGACAGTCTGCCTGTCTGACATCGAGTCCTGGACGAGAGACAACTTTCTTCAGCTCAACGTGCGTAAAACCGAGGCCCTCCTGATTGGCTGGTGTCAGCGCCTCCGCACTCTGGCGCTGACAGCATCACCATCCAAGGCTGCACTCTCTACCTCTCAAAGCCAATCAGGAACCTCGGGGTTCTGTTCGACCCTGAGCTGTCTTTTTTTCCTCATATCCGCACCACAACTGGCACCGCCTTCCATCACCTCCGAAACATCGCCAGACTACGGCAATACCTCACCCCTCACGCTGCTGAAACTCTGGTCCACACCTTTATCACCTCAAGGATGGACTATGGGAACTCTCTCCTCGCCGGCTTTCCTGGCACCTCCCTCCACAAGCTGCAGGTCATTCAGAACTCTGCAGCTCGTGTACTGTCCCGCACCAGGCTTCGCGACCACATCACTCCCACCCTCGCTCACTTCCACTGGCTTCCCATTCCCCAGAGGATCGAATTCAAGATCCTCATCCTCGCCTACATGGCCATTCACGGCCTTGCTCCCTCCTACTCTCTGACCTACTATTCCCCTACTTACCTGCCCATACCTTCCGTTCCTCTGGCTCCGGTCTGCTTCACATCCCCCGCCCCAGCCGCCCTACCATCGGTGGCAGGGCCTTCAGCCTCTCAGCCCCTAGGCGCTGGAACTCTATCCTTGCTTTGTCCCTTTCCTCCTTCAAGGCCGGTCTCAAGATCTTTCTCTTTGACTATGCCTTCAGCTCCCCTCTCAACTCTCTACCCTCTCCTCGCCCCCTTCCTTCCCTCCCCTCACCCTGACCATTTCCCCCCTCCTCGCTCCCTCCTTTCCCTTCCCTCACCCTGACCATTTTCCCCCTTGTTCGGGTCCTGACCCAACTGTCCCGCGCCTTGGGACGTCCTCCCGACATGAAAGGCGCTCTATAAATGGAATCCTGTTGTTGTTGAAATAATGCCATAGGATCGTTAACATCAACATCAACAAACAGATGGGATTTTGGTTTAATGTCTCATCCAAAAGACAGCAATGCAATGCTGCTCCAGGATTTCATTGTTGTCCTTCAGAAGAGACATTAAACCAAGCATTGCATTGGCATGCTGGCCTAGACTGAGTCAAAATCCCAAGGTGGAATTCAACCCACAACCTTCTGACTTAGAGGTGCAAGTGCTACCAAGTGAGCCAGGCTGATGTCTGCCAATACAGCCCAAACAGAATATTACACAGCTTAATGATGACCTCTGAGGAGCTGACTCAACTGATTGGGCAATATAGCCCAGCAGCCTATTTGCCTTTCTTATTTCTACCTCACACTGTTTAAATATGGTGAGCAACAAGTCAACTCAGATTCCTAGCTCTATTTCAACTTTCCCTTTGGCAAGTTTTATCCCATCCGTGGAATACCATGGCATACGTCTCTCAGTTTCATTTCCTGTACTCAGTACCTTGCATTCATCTGCATTGAACCAGTAGCTACCAAAGGCTTGGCAGAAGAACCAAAGGGTGTGGACCTGGGTGGATACCAGCAATGTATTCACCAGTCCTGGATGGAAAGAAAACAGAAAAGAGTTTTGTGAGTTTGCAGTTCAGTAGTGCCTGTGGTCAGTACTTTCTTCTTTCAATTATATAGCTTACATCCTGTGTTTCTGTCTTTTTTTAAGTAGAGATATCTCTGCTACTGTTGGTTAACTTGAACTGCAACAACAGGCAGATAAAATCTTCTCAGATAAATTAGTTGACTCATTCCAGGAAGAAACGTTAATTATAATTTTTAATTCAAGTCATTTTAGAATGTGGTATTGTTTACCAAATAGATACTTGCCAGGCTCCACTTTGCAGAGAAAACTCTAATTGTTGTGCTTCAGAGATAGGTTCAGTGGGGCCATTGTCTTGTGGTTATGTTAGTTGTTGCCAAGTGCAGTGAAGGTGGTCCACTCTCGTTTTGTGAATGGCCTTTCATTTAGCAAGTGTGTTTTCTTCTTTGCATGCCGACTGACATCATTAAAGTGCACTCATCCCCTGTCCTCTCGATTTGGGAATTACATTGATCTTGGCACAAGTCTTCTCCCAGGTCTTGCTAAGCACCGTTGAGATGGAACCCTTGCTGGCAATGCCAAACAGTTTCACTTTGTTCCTGAGCACTTCCTCTGTAAGGTCAACTTCTGCCTCATGAAGACAGCCTTTGTGCTGTCTAGCTCTGCTCTGCTCTACCACCATTTTGGACTCCAGCCAGCAGATGAATGTATGAGGAATATTTAAATGAGTCCATGCATCATTAGTGTGTAATTCCCCATGCTGAATGCAGGTTTTGCTCTGAGGTTTGATTGGGAACCCGGGTGCCCTATTTAAGAGGAGAATTTAGTCTTTTCATAAGAAAGCACAATGTGAATATTGTTGTCTTTGCTTGAAGCCATTTTAAATAAAAACTTAAAATCGAGCTGGAAAAATGAGAGCCCAAGCTCATTTTTTTCAACAAATTCTTTGAGACACATAATTTAAGAAAAACTTAGCTAATTTAAAACTGTACAATAAAACATGACAAAATAAGATTGTGTTGCCAACTACTTAATGCATACACTTGTACTATCAAATAAGATGGTATAATTGACATTTATTTCTGCATAAATGTACATTTATAGTCCAATACATGTATAGATTCACCACAATTAAAACATTAATGTAGTTTATCAGACTAAAGTAAGTTTCCCCTTACCATAATGCTGTACGCTGGCAGCTTGTCAACCAATTTTCTTGACTTGTTTTTTGGCCTAACATATTTGCTTTTAGATTTGATGTCACGAGTCTCTCGATGCAATATTGAAAATTCAGTTTATATTGAAAATGAAAGAACAGACATGAATGAGTTCGAACAGGTTGCCAGGAAGTGTGGTTGAGACCAGGATGCTGGACTCATTTAAAAAAACAACTTGATGGTGTCATGGTGGAGTATGTTCTAATTAGACCAGTGTATCAGAGGCTCAGTGATAGCACTCACGTCTCTGAGTCAGAAGGTTGTTCAAGCCCCACGTAGGGACTTGGAATCAAACAGTCTAAGGTGACACTCCAATGCAGTGCTGGAGGGGTGTTGCATTGTCAGAGGTGCAGGCCTTTGGATGAGATGTTAAACTGAGGCCCCGTCTACTTGTTCAAGTGGATGTTAAAGATCCTTTGGCACTTTTCGAAAAAGAAGGGCATTTCTCCTGGTGTTCTGGCCAACTATCTCCCAAATAAAATTGGTCACTCACTCCATGGCTGTTTGTGAGACATTGCTGTGGGCAACTGGCTGCCGCATTTTGCCCAAAAATACACAGTCAATCCACTTTAGTATATTCTGTGAAGTTTGAAACATATCGACAATGTAATAAGGCGGTATATCTAATACAAGGTTTATTATTATATATTTATAATAGGATTAACAACAACAACTTGCATCTATATAGCGCTCCTCATGCAGAGTAGCATCCTAGTGGTGGAGCACTAAGTTGGGGGATGGAAGAAGTGACTGTAGGAATGAGATCAGATGAGCCGAAGGGCCTTCTTCATCCAAACCAATTGGATTTCTCCCAGGAGAAGAGGTCATTGTCCCAGCAAATATCCTTATCTGTTAGCTCCATCATTGTAGTGGTGGTTGCAGTCCAATTCAACAGGGATAATCTGATATGGACATATAGGGCTGCACCTCCGTCACCGATGGATCAAAATCCTAAAACTCCATTCCCATAGTCGGACCAATGAGGGGAAGTCGGACCAATGAGGGGGATAATCAGCAAGCCGCAATTTCTGGTTAAGTATAATTACAATGCTGGTACTGGAATTTACTGTCATTTTTCGGCGCTGGTTTTTTTCCGTGATGCAAAATGGCAGTAATTGCTGGTAGCGGCAATATAATGGTTTGAATCCTGCAAGCGGAAGAAAGTGAATAAGCTGTCTTCTGCGCATAGGATTCAAACTGAATCAAAGTGGATATCTCTGGCCACTGAAGGCCAGCAAGCACGGTGAGGTGGGGGCATGTGACAGGAGAGTGAGGCCAGTGGTATCTACACCAGCACAGGACAGCGCAAATTCTGTTTTAGGTCCTGTCTGGTTTGGTCCCAATTCCGGATCCCTGTAAATCCCAGTAAATCCCTAGGAGTTTACTGTACCATCATGGGAGCATCAAGCATTACCACATTGTCAGGGCAACCAGACATGGGCATTAGATACTGCTGCTGCAGCTGATGATATCCCCTACATCAATGAGTCAAAATGCCAAAACTTTAAGTGGGTTATATCCACCCTAACAGAGAAATTGCTCATCGAGGGCTGACTAATCATATGTTATGATATAGGAGTTGAGGCTAAAGTTTCACCATGCAGTAAAATGACATTTCCTATACTTTTGTTTGCTGCACGTACACTAACCCTATAGCATAGAGGTTAGAGCACAAACCTCGCAAGAGGACCCGGGTTCGATTCCCGGGTGTGGTGAAACTTTGGGCAAGGTTCCTTACTTCACACATGGCTGTTTACATAGCAGTAAGTAGGAACCCGATTGTTAATCGATAGGCGGATAGCTTTCCGGGGGTAATAATCCCTTCAAAAATATAATATAATACAAAAATACTAATAATGTGGTCACTCAATCCATCACTGTTTATGGGACACTGCTGTGTATAATTGGCTGACGCATTTCACCTACAAAATATACAGTAACTCCACTTTATGGAATATTATGTGAAGTGATTTGAGATGTCTTGAAGGCGTGATAAGGCATTATATCAAATACAAGGATTATTATTATTATTATTATTAACAGCGCCACCTTTTTATTTTACACACATTACAGCGTATCAATTTTCATTGCAACCTACAGTATTGAAACTGTGCTTACAGCATTTAATTCTAAAATCCTTTAGAACATTGTAGAGCCATGGACAGTATGTCATTGTTCCATAAGATCACAGTCAACATAAGACAATCATAAGAGATACAACAGCTTGAATTCACAATTGAAATAAAGTTTGGGCTGTTACAGAATCTTGGAAGTACAATTACATATGGTTACTGACAGGAAAATGATTCAGTTTGGCACAATCCAAACCCAATGGTATTACATTAGACCTGATAATACTCCCTTATCCTACCATCTTTTTGGCCACTATATTTACCACAATACCACAAATCCCAATGTATTAGGACAGAATAACACAGAGGCCTCATAGGAGTTGGTGCTATTGTTTGGGGATATGAGAGCCTGTGAAAGTTAATGTAGCTATTTAACTATATAATGTGATCATTCAGAATTCCAACAGTCATTCATTGATCTACAATGGGCTAAGAGCAGAGACCAGATCATTGCATAATCCCCAAAGAGTTGCAGAGAATCTCTCTCTGAATTAATGGCAGAGATCTGTAATACTTTCATCCATTCAATAAGATAATACATACCTGAGTTATCAGTCTAGCAATATCAGTGAGTTTGTGATAAATGCCCAAAGCATCTGTAACTGTAATGTTTACTGAGAATGTTACAAATGTTGCAGATGTGTATACAACAAAATGATTGTGATTAAACAATTTACTAAACGTGGGGCAAATGTGGACCAAGCAACAGTCTGCATAGAATCACAACAATGTTAAGAATTGTTTTGTAATAATATTGCATATAGATGGATTTTTCCATATTTCTTTCTTAATTGACATATTTCTCCTCCTGATTTTTCCCTCTCACAGTTTATTCACCTCATGGGGCCTTTCACCTCCACGGTGGAACCTTCTTTAATTAGAGCAGACGCATAAGTAAATTGTGGCGTCGACGCTGACTTTCATACCAATGTGCCTTGCCTGCTCAGTCAACAGAAAGGGTGCTTGCTGCCCAGTGGGGTGATCTTTGCCAGATTTTCCTTTAGCTGAAAGAAAACAGAGTCTTCTACCACGAGGTGTTGCAGCTAATGGCACATCTGAGACCGGATGAAATGTGTCACAAAGTATGCCTGGAACTCAAATTGTGACCGCAGGCTTGTGAAGTCAGCTTCAACACTACCAGCCTGTCTCTGCAGCACTTCTTGAAACAAGAAGTGAAACTGAGCACTTCGTCTTTTGTGTTCCCTTCTGGCTCTAGAGTAGACTTTGAAATTTAATTTCAGTCTCACTTTTTCTGCTTGATTATTTGGATATCTCAGATAATTAAAGAGACTATCAAAATGTTTTCAAAATGTGGTGCAAGCAGTCAATAATGGCAGTTAGAAAGAGTCCCTCAGATTGAATGAGAGCTTAAAAGACTTGGTTTGAAATTCCACCTTGTTTTAGACTATAAGACCATTTTGTCTCATACTTTAACTTATAAGACGAAATGGCAAGATTGTGCAGCACTATGGAAAATTCCTAACTTCAGTCTTAATTTGGAAGCCATTTATTTTTAATATCCTTAGACAACCAGCTTCCAAAATAAGATTTTCTTCTGTTTCATCTTAAATTTTAAGATAAAATGAGCTAAAGGCTAGGACTAGGTGAAATTTCCTCTTTTAAGTATTGATTCTATCATGGAGTCCTGTAGCGTATTGGTTAGAGCACTCGTCTCACAAGCGAAAGGACCTGGATTCGATTCCTGGGCAGGGCAAAATGTTAGGTAAGTTTGCTAACTGCACACGTCTATATTTACCTAGCAGTAAGTAGGAACCTAGTTGTTAGTTGATTGGCGGATTGTTTTTCCGGGAGAATAATCCCTTCAAAAAAATAAAATTAAAAAAAACATTTGGTCACTCAATCCATGACTGTTTGTGGGACGCTGCTGTGCGCAATTGGCTGCCACGTTTCACCCAAAAATTACATGGGCAATTGACTTTACAGTATATTCTGTGAAGAGCTTTGAGACATGTTGAAGACGTGATATGGTGCTATCAAAATGCAAGAATTATTATTATTATTCATTAAATCATTTATAGTCCAACCAACAACAAAATCTCAGAATGTTACCTTGCTTATAACCCAACTAGATGAGAATCATCATATAATAGTGTTTCAATTCAAATCAATCCAAGAAAATATCTATTATTGTGGAAGTGAGAGACCATCTAGAGTTCCTGAACTCCTGAAGTTGAGGGTAGGAATGTTGTTTGTGGTGACCTGGGTGCTGCAGTGCATTGCGGGTAAGGGTAGATATTCTAGAATTTAACTAGCATTGAGTGTTGACGGTGTGTGCACATAGAACTTTCTTCCACTATTTTAATTAGGTGAGAATGAATTTATGACAGCAGATTGTGCATAATTTGTGGAAGCAATAGGTCTGATGCACTGGGTGGTCTTTATTCATTCTTTCTTATGTTATGTTGGAGCATTTAACTTGAATTTTGGAAGATGTTGCATTGTACTTTGTTATAAGGCTGGCAATGTGATAAAATATACTGAGACAGATTGATTTCAGCAGCAGTGATGTAAGTGTACACAGGCCCAAAATAATGGCCAATATCCATTTTAATAGAACAAAACTAATCTTTTTATCCTGCATCTGTGCTTTTGGATGATTTGACCCTCAGTCTAAAGCTGCAGGAAGAGCTGAAAGGAAGGGACGGTTGCAGACAAGATTGTATTGCGAAATGGCAGCAAAACAGATAATCATCTCTGCAAGGTTATCCTGTCCTTGTCTGAGCACCAAGTTTATTTTAAGTACTTCACTTTGTCTCCACCAAGATGGTCTTGTTGCTGCTTCTTGCATTTCCCACCTGTTAAGATAAAAATCTCACTGTGAAGCCCACATCTTTAGTTGTTGGCAGAGCACACCCACAAACCTGGTTCAGAAGGAAGACATCTGAAGGGTTTCATGGTGCCAGATTACCTTACACCCTACTTGTGGCTTTGAAAAAGTAACACAATCCCAGCTGTGTGGCTGCACTCCACCAGTACAAAGCTTTTAGTGGGGCTGAATGTACATCATAAATCACACCAGCATCATGGGAGGATGGGTGCTACAAGGCTGAACAGCTGAGCACGATGCCCCTCCTGTGTTCATTTCTTCCATCGCCTAACAATTTCCTCTAGCCATTGTGCAATTGAAGTGCGCAATTGAAAACAACAGGTCCAAATTCCCATCCAGTCATCGTGCACATGTGCAAGGCTATGGGAAGAGAGCAGGGAAGTGGGATTAATTTGGACAGCTCTTTCAAAGAGCCGACATGGGCACGATGGGCTGAATGGCCTCCTTCTGTGCTGTATAATTCTATGATTCTATGTATGGAAAAGCCTTAAATTCTGGCTTAATTTGGAAGCCAATTTCTGAACTCAAATAAAGGTGCGTTTAAGAATTTTCCCCAATTTTGTGCCACCTCAAATTTTAAGAGAAAATGAGTTTACAGACTAAGACTGCGTAGATTATTGCCCTATGGTTTATCTATGACGAGCGTAGGCAGACAAGTGTTACATTCCTTAGAGAAGGTTAAGGTTAAGGGATGACATGATAGAGATATTTAAATTAACCCATGGAGAGGGTACAGTGGAAAATTAATACCAGTGATGACCAAAGTGAGTAATCTTAAAAAGTCAGGGATTTTGTTGAGAAGGAAAGAGATCTAATAGAAGTTTTCAAAATTAAGAACCATTTTAATAGAGTTTTTGAACAGTTTTGAACAGTTTGATTATGAACAGTTTTGACAGCTGGTGGGGACAGAAAATTAGCACCAGAAGAAAATAGTTGTTTGGTCAGAAGACATTTTTTACACAGAGCTGTAAGAATATAGAATGTGACTTTAAATGATTGTCCAGCATTTAAAAGGGAATTTGATTAAAATTTGAAGAAAAATATTTCTGACTTGTTCATAGCGATAGTGGTGCAATTTTAGTTAGTTAGACTCCAGCAGTACCCCAACACACACACTAGGGTCTCCAAGCTTTTGCTCTTGCCAACCTGTGCCTAATACTCTCCAGAATTAAGTAAGCATGATGCATGCCAAACACAAGAAGTCCCATGTGTAGGCAGCAAGCATGGAACTCTCAGTTTGGTTTGGTTACTCTTAAGCACGATGATGAGTTGGATTTCCATATGTGTCAGACACCCGGCTGGCCAAAAAAAAGTGGTGGTCGTATCTCTGGCCTAAATATCACCAGTCTTTTTAATACTACTAAAATTACTTAAGCTATTAATATCCACACAGAAGAAACAGAAACAGGTTCCGAAGTATTCACCAAAACAATGATAGACACCCCCTCAAAAGCCTCCTCTTCGACCGTGCTTTCAATCTCCCTGCTTCCCCCCACCCCGGCCTCCACCCTCCCTGACCCCGACCCCCAGCTCGGGTCCGAAACTCTGTTTGTCCAGCGCCTTGGAACGTCCTCCCGACGTGAAAGGCGCTATACAAATGTAATTTTGTTGTTGTTGTAGTAGATGTGGCCAAGATTATGCCCAATATTCATTGTAACACAAGTCAGCGAGCTTCAACAGCTGTCTGAAAAATAACATGCTTGTAACACATTTGCTTTAGTTTTCACTAAATTGGGCCAGACTGAAAAGAAAACTATAGTGCAATAGGATGAATGTTTATTAGCATGTCAAACATCTTGGAGTGTTGATTGAATTATAAAGTAAAGCCCGACCTTTGAGTGTCCTAAATTTTCCCTCGAAATCTTGCACAAAGTTTGGTCTCACTGACAACCAAAATAATTTGATGGATATTTAAGACCCTAGCATAATTTACACTGACAACTTTAGAGTACACTGATGGGTAATTTGTTTCTAGCATTTTGTACATTTATTTGCTCCTACCCCAAAACTCGAGCTCAAGTAGATGATTATTTTTCAGGGTTCAGTCGCTAGGAAGCTGTGCAGCACTACAATATTGTGGCTCAAATTTTCCTTCCCTTAATTGATTGTGTGTCTGTGACCTAACTAGACTCAGTCTAAACAGTAGGTCCACACAGAGGAAAGAGAAATGACTAAGAAATATTACGATTCTTCTGTGCTTCATGCCATGAAAATCAGGCAAGTAAAGTCACCTTTCTCAGGAAATGCATTAAGAAATAATGGGCTCAAAATATTTAGTATATCAAATGGGTCAATGGGTCAGAGTTTGCTCCCCCAATACTCTTCTTTGTGTTGAAGTTTGAGAAGCTGATTCTGCTGTGTTGGGCATCCAGCTCACAGATTGTAACCAACGATTGCCAATCCATGGAATAATGGCTTTTTTGGAGTTTTTGTTCAGTGTGGAACTGGTACCTCGGACTTTATCAGATAAAGTCGAGCCGAGAGCCCAGAGTGAGCTACGTCCGGAGTGAGGCGAGGCCAGAGTGTGAGGGAATTTGGTGAGAGTGGGAATTAGGTGCAGAGGGGGAAGTGGGGGCAGGCTATATATCTTTGTATCAATATAAAGTTTGTGAAGATGGTGTGGCAGGTAAACTGCGAGGTCTGTCACATGTGGGAGTCAATGGAGGGCGCCTTAAGTCCGGGCGACTTCGTCTGCCGCAAGTGTCTGGAAATCAGAGAGCTCCAGCTGAGAGTAGCTGAGCTGGAGTCTCGGGTGGCGACACTGCGCAGCATTAGGGATGGAGGAAACTTCCTGGACAGTTTTATCCTGGAGCTGGACACTCCCCTGAGTCCCAAGGAAGAAGAATGTAGCAGCAACGGACATGACTGGGTGACTGTCAGGCGGGCAGGTAAGCGTTCCCGAAAGAGAGGGGCTGAAGAATCCCAGACTTTAGCCTTGTCTGACAGGTATGAAATATTGACAACTTGTGTGGACAAGGAAATCTGCGAGGAAGACCGGCAAACTGACCCCAACACCCCTGTGCAGGAGGTTAAAAATGTAATTCTTATTGGGGATGGGACAGTCGGGAGGACTGATACAGTTTTCTGTAGCCGTAGCAGGGAGACAAGAAGACTCTGTTGTCTTCCTGGGGCCAGGGTGAAGGATGTCACCGCCGGGCTGGAGATAAATTTGAGGCATGAGGGAGAGGATCCAATCGTAATGGTACATATAGGGACCAATGACATTGGTAGGACCAGTAGGGACGAGTTAAGGAGCGAGTTCCGGGAATTGGGAATTAAACTAAGGAATAGAACTTCCAAAGTGATGATATTGGGACTGTTACCTGAGCCAGGAGCTAATTGGTACAGGCAAAAGAAGATCATAGATCTGAATGCCTGGCTAAAAGAGTGGTGCGGAGAGCAGGAATTCCAATTCATGGGCCACTGGCACGAGTATTGGGGAAGATGGGAGCTTTTCCAAAGGAATGGGCTCCAACTAAATAGGGCTGGGACAAATGTCCTGGCTACGCAAATAAATAGGGAGGTAGAAAGGGCTTTAAACTACTAAGGGGGGGGAGGTAAAAACATAAAGTATAGTCCACCACAGTTAAACTTGAGATCAACAATAGAAAGAGAGCAGATTAACAAGGGAGAGGAGCAAAGTGTGTCAAGCAGGGAAAGGAAGTACAGTGATAGAGTGCTGGTGAATAGGGTTAATAGCCGGAAGTCAGAATTAAGGGCGCTATATCTGAATGCACGAAGCATTCGTAACAAGATAGATGAATTAGTTGCACAAATAGAGACAAACCGGTATGATCTAGTAGCCATCACCGAGACATGGTTACAGGGTGATCAGGGATGGGAACTGAATATTCCCGGCTACGTGGTATATAGGAAAGATAGGCGATGTGGTAAACGAGGAGGGGGAGTGGCCCTGCTAATAAAGGATGGGATAAAAACAGTAGAGAGGAAAGATTTTAAATCTGAAAAGCAAGATGTAGAGTCAGTATGGGTAGAGATACGTAACTTCAAGGGGCAGAAAACTATAGTGGGAGTAGTTTATAGACCCCCAAACAGTGGTCAAAGTATCGCTCAAGGTATAAATCAAGAGATTAGTGGAGCATGTAGCAAAGGAAAGACACTAATTGTGGGTGATTTTAACCTGCACATAGACTGGGACAACCAAATTGGGAAAGGTAACATAGAAGAGGAGTTTATAGAATGTATTAGAGATAATTTTCTAGATCAATATGCTGAGGAGCCGACCAGGGAACAAGCCATATTAGACCTTGTTTTGTGTAATGAAACAGGGCTGATCAGCAAACTGGAACTTAAGGCTCCTCTCGGGCAAAGCGATCATAATATGATGGAATTTAGCGTTAAGTTAGAGAGGGAAGTAGTTAAGTCTGAAGCAAAAGTCTTCAATTTAAATCGAGCCAACTTTGCTGGTATGAGAGAGGATTTAGCCAGAATAAACTGGGAGACTAAACTTAAAGATTTGACGGTAGACCAGCAATGGCAGACATTCAAGGAGATAGTGCAAAATTCCCAACGAGCACATATTCCTTTGAGGAATAAGAATGCCATGGGAAAGGTGGTGCAGCCATGGCTAACTAGAGCAGTTAGGGAAAGTATCAAATCAAAAGAAAAAGCCTATAAAACAGCGAAGATGAGTAGTAAACCCGAGGATTGGGAGAACTTTAGGGAACAACAGAGGAGGACCAAAAAATTGATCAAGAGGGAGAAAATAGATTACGAGGGCAAACTAGCAAAGAACATAAAAACAGACTCCAAGAGTTTTTACAAATATATAAAGAGGAAAAGGCTAGCGAGGGTGAATGTGGGTCCATTACAGGCAGAGACCGGAGGAATTATAATAGGGGACAAAGACATGGCAGAGTCATTAAACAAGTATTTTTCTACAGTCTTCACCGTAGAAGACACTGGAAACATACCAAAAATAGAGGACCAAGAAGACAATGTTAGCGAGCAACTTAGGGAGATTAACATTAGTAAAGAGATGGTTCTAGGTAAATTGTCGGGTCTTAAAACCGATAAATCCCCTGGACCGGATGGCCTGCATCCGAGAGTTTTAAAGGAGGTGGCTACTGAGATAGTGGATGGCATGTCTATAATCTTCCAAAAGTCTGTGGATACTGGAAAAGTTCCCATTGATTGGAAGATTGCAAACGTAACTCCACTATTTAAGAAGGGTGGGAGAGAAAATAGGGAAAACTATAGACCAGTTAGTTTGACGTCAGTTGTAGGGAAAATTCTTGAGTCCTTAATAAAAGACGTAGTTATGGGATACCTGGAAGACCATAAAAAGATTAGGCAGAGTCAACATGGCTTTACAAAAGGGAAGTCATGCTTGACTAACCTTTTAGAATTTTTTGAGGATGTATCCAGCAGGTTGGATAAGGGGGAACCAGTAGATGTGGTATATTTGGATTTTAGGAAGGCATTTGACAAGGTGCCACACAAAAGGCTGTTACTCAAGATCAAGGCCCACGGGATTAATGGGAAAATATTAACATGGATAGAAGAGTGGCTATCGGGTAGAAAGCAGAGAGTAGTGATAAACGGATCATTCTCGAATTGGCAGGATGTAACTAGTGGAGTGCCACAAGGATCAGTGCTTGGGCCTCAGCTATTTACCATTTACATCAATGATCTGGACGAGGACATTGAATGTAATGTGTCTAAATTCGCGGATGATACTAAACTAGGTAGCAGAGTGAGCTCTCAGGATGATGCAAAAAGATTGCAACAAGATATAGATAGGCTAGGGGAGTGGGCAAGTAGGTGGCAGATGGAATTCAATGTTAGCAAGTGTGAAATTATTCACCTTGGTAGCAAGAATAAAAGAACAGATTATTTTCTGGAAGGGGAGAAGTTAGATAGTGTTAGTATTCAAAGGGATTTGGGTGTCCTTGTACACCAGTCCCAAAAAGTTAGTTTGCAGGTGCAGCAGCAACTAAGAAGGCGAACGGCATGTTAGCGTTCATTTCGAAAGGTTTAGAATATAAGAGTAGGGAAGTCTTGCTGCAACTGTATAGGGCTTTGGTGAGACCGCACCTAGAGTATTGTGTGCAGTTTTGGTCTCCTTATTTAAAAAAGGACATACTTGCCCTAGAGGGGGTGCAGCGTAGATTCACTCGGTTAGTTCCTGGGATGAGGGGACTGACCTATGAGGATAGGCTGAATAAACTAGGGCTGTATTCTCTAGAGTACAGAAGAATTAGGGGGATCTTATTGAAACTTATAAGATTCTTAAAGGGCTGGATAAAGTAGACACAGAGGGACTGTTTCCCCTGGTAGGAGAATCTATAACCAGGGGTCACCGTCTTAAAGTTAAGGGTCAGCCTCTTAGAACAGAGTTGAGGAAACATTTCTTCACTCAGAGGATGGAATTATGGAATTCACTACCCCAGAAGGCTGTAGATGCTCAGTCCTTGAACATTTTCAAGGCTGAGACTGATAGATTCTTGAAAAATAGAGGGATTAGGGGATATGGGGATAGGGCAGGTAATCAGAGTTAGATGAGAAGATCAGCCATGATCTTATTGAATGGCGGAGCAGGCACGAAGGACCGAATGGCCTACTCCTGCTCCTAATTCTTATGTTCTTATGTTCTTAGATACGCATGACTACCCTACATTTAATGGTAATACTGTACTGTCCAACTGGAGGCAACATTGTTCTGTAGAGTGCGAGAAACCATGAGATCTATTTCTTGAGAGCAAGAAAAGGATGAAGCAGGGCCATTGTGCCATGAGTCCTGTCCCATCCATGGAATACATGTACCTCTTATTAATTCCTATATGCAGTGTCTTTCATTTATCTGTACTGAACTTGTTTGCCAGTCATCAGCCCACAGCAAACTTTGTTTGCGAGTTCTTTGCTGCCTCCTCTGATTCCACTGTTCACTCTAACTTGGTGTCATCTGCAAATTTAACTACCTTACACTTGGTCTATAAATCTACATCATTAATGTATACAAATAACAGGGGCAAGTTCCAATAGAGATGCTTGAGGCACCCTGCTTTCTACTTCCCTGTATTTAGACCTAGCTCTCTTTCCACTCAGCCAATTTCAAGTCCATGACTTGCTCTTGATACCCATTGACATCAGTTTGTGAAGGAGTCTCTAATGTGGTCCTTTATCAAACACCTTTCAAAGGGTCTAGAAAGACACACTATGTCATATGACTTCTCACAGCCAAACTGGGTGGGCCCCGCTTCAGAAAAGTCAATGAGATTGATCAGACAAGATAATAATAATAATCCTTGCATTGATATAGTGCCTTATCACGTCTTTGAGATGTCTCAAAGCGCTTCATGGATATATTCTGTAAAGTGAATTGACTGTATATTTTGTGGATGAAATGTCGCTGCCAATTGCACACAGCAGTGTCCATCAAACAGTCTTGGATTGAAGTGACCAATTTATAATTTTTTTNAAGGAATTATTATGCCGGGAAAAGTGATCCACCAATTGACTAACAGCCAAGTTCCTACTTACTGCTAGATAAACAGAGCCGTGTGGAATAAGGAAACTTGCTCAACATGCTAATCGAACCCAGGTCTCTTGCCTGCGAGGCAAATGCTCTAGCCACTGAGCTACAGGACTCCACAAGATCTACCATCCTTCTGAGGTTATGTTCGCTGATATTTATCAGATTGAATTTTTATAATAATATGAGTTTTAAGTCTATTATAAGGCCACACCAACTATTAAACTGTACATGAACAGTGGGTCCATTTGCTCAACCACAGCACATCCAAGGCCTGGGATGTCATGTTTCTACTCCCCTTTGGTCGTCTTTATACAGCCTTCAGCTATGAGGTTCTGGGATAATTCCAATTACTATGTGAAGTGTATTATTGCAGAGCACCAATGAAGTGTATCCTTCCAGAGAACATCATGGATGGGTCTGTTAGAATTAATTTTTATCCAGATCTAAGCTATTTATATTGTCATTTGCAAATAAGATTGCCCCAGAAATGGGGAGTACTCTGGTTTGCATAGCATAGTATAAAAAGACATGAGGGATAGAGTTACGGAGGTCTCCAGAGATAAGCCACAGATACTGTTTGATGTGAATAGTGTTAATTTTCAAATCCATTATGTTATGCTCTTTGTAGATTCACAAACTAAAATGCAAGAGAGAGAATGATTGTGTTCGGGAAGGGCTGAATCATGAAAGACTCCAGAAGAGGAGTAAGACTGACAGCAATAAGCGCAAGAAATAAATATTTTATGCGCTGGAAAACAAACTGTTTGGGTTGCAATTTTGTTTTACAGAAAAGTACCAATCAAACTGAAATGTTACTTTTGGCAGCTCGCTCTTCATCTGTCATTACAAAAGCAGATTAATTTGTTCTGATGGTCAGTGGCTGGAATTCAGTCTTGCTATTATCAGCACAGCTGCCTCACTTCACACCTCCATGGTGTGCCAACAAGTAGCAGCGCTCAAATATTCTTGTCAGCCATCTCTGACTCATCCTATGCTTTGCATGAGATACATTCAAGGTTCATCTGATTATAATCAATAAAAAATATGAAAGACTACTGAAAGAGGTTCATTTGTCTTTAGTTTGTGATGCTTTAAATTAATATTAAAAGACAACAAAGATTGTTTTCTTTAAATAAGCAGCATATATCCATTCATCTTAAACAACTCTGATCTTTATCATAGTAAAGAAAGAACTTTCACCTTTATGGAAAATAATTATCACTTCAAGATGCCCTTTACAGTAATTACTGTCATGTTTAGTCACTATTTTGAAGGCAAACACATTCATTATTTTGAAGTCCGCAAAGTCCCACAAATAGTCTTGTGGAGAATGATAAATTTACCTGGAGGTTTACCTGGAACTGGAAGTTTATTCATCAGGACAAACTCCCTTCTCCTTTTAAATAGTTTTGTGATATCTTTAATATCCAACGAATGAACAAGCAAATGGGATCCTGCTTTTGATGGACAGCACCTCCAGCAATGCAATGTTCCCGGGGTACTGCGGGGGAGTGATAATAATAATTATAATAATCCTTGCATTTTGATATAGCGCTTTTCACGTCGGGAGGATGTCCCAAAGCGCTTCACAGAACACACTGTAAAGTGAATTGACTGTGTATTTGTGGGCGAACGCGGCAGCCAATTTCGCACAGCAATGTCCCACAAACAGTCGTAGATTGAAAATGACCAATTTATTATTGTGTTTGTTTTTTTTGGAGGGATTATTATTAGGTGTGTGGAGTAGGGAAACTTGCCCAAGTTTTCGACCTGCCTGGAATTGAACTCAGGTCTCTCGCTTGCAAAGCGAGTACTCTAACCACTGAGCTACAGGACTCCATTGATAACCTTGATTCAAATCCAAATGTGAAGCTTGAATCCTCAATGCTATCTGTTTCCTTTGTATTGGTCTTGTTGCGCTACACACTATCTATGGGGTACACACAGGGTGGAGAACCAGCCCTACGAGCCTGTCAACATCACTCTGTGACCAGCCTTGAGCAGGTGAATGAGAGCATTTGGGTATGTAGGGGGATTCTTGCTACATTTTCCTCTCTCTTACTGCAGGAAACAGCTAGGTGTGGGGACTCTCCATCTGATATCCCCTACTTTGCTGTTTGTTAACGACTGCACTCTTGTGAACAGGCCAGAAATTGATTTGCAGACAAATACCAACAGAGCTTGCAAGCAGACAAACTCTAAGGCCATTGGCCTGTTCAGGACTGAAGTGATGTAATAGCTGTCTCCTCACTGCCTGTAGTACGTGGCACCAGAGCAGCTAGTGACAGATGATGTATGAATCAACACAAAACAGCCAAGGAATGACCAAATCCTTACTCAGGATGTTTAATGAGCATGTGGTCAGGTATGGCTGGGAATGTATATAGGATCAGGTATGAGTGAGAGACGGGTATAAGGGGTCAGCTAAGAGTAAGGGTCAGGTATGAGAGATCAAGTGTGAGGGGGGGGAATCAGATATGAGCTGGGGCATTGTATGGGGAGAAATAGGTATGAGCGAAAGGGTCAGGTGTGAGAGAGGGGTCAGGCGTGAGGGAGTATAAAGATGGGCCATGTATAATTGATGTGATAATTATCATCACTTATTCATGACCCCCCATATCCGCCCCACTTAATTATCACATTGTGGGACATTCTGCTTCTAAAGATGCCCTGGTCAATCAATCCCACGAGAGACCGCCTTTGGCTTGCAGGGTTAACAGGAGACCGCACCCCCCCATGACATTCTAGGATAACATTATCATAATAATAATCCTTGCAGTTGATATAGGACCTTATCACATCTTTGAGACGTCTCAGAGCGCTTCATAGAATATTCTGTAAAGTTAATTAACTGTATGTTTATAAGATCACAAGATTGATCTGGATGAAGAAAACTCTCAGCTCAACCAATCCCATCCTTCCAAAACACCCATCCTACTGTTCCCACAACACAGTATCAAGCTGCCTTTTTTAAATATCCAGGCCTCTACCACCTTTCCTGACAACCTGTTCTAGTTGTTGATGACACTCTATGTAAAGAAAATACTTCCTGGTTGGTATTTGTCCTGAATTTGTCCTTTACAACTGTAAACCTATGTCCTCTTATCTTGTTGCATCCAAAAGAATGATCTGAATTTACTTTTTTAAACCATTTAAAATTTTATACACCTCTGTGAGGTCCCCTCTGAGTCATCTTGTGTGTGCCTTATTTGGGCTGTCTCTCAGATTCCCCTACTACATGCATTTAGATCTTCTGGGCTAATGCCTTGCAGGCAGATTCTTAGAAATCACTCTTCATAAAAGCAGAGGTGAGAACCTCAAATGTTTGAGTTGCCTTGTACTAACAAAATTTTTTTATGCAGAAAGCTGTTACTGTGACTAAAGCCATATGAGACCTAGAAATGCTCATTTCAATGGATTTTGGTAGTAGAATGCAAAAGAACCAAGAGCCAATGGTTTATCTCATATCTTTTGTACAGTCCTGCATTCTACTATCAAAATCCATCGAAATTAGCATTTCTTGTCCTTGCAGGATCCTGTTTACAGAATGCATAAAGAGACAAGACAATGATTTCAACTAGAGTGTGTGTTGGGATACTGCTGGGGAATAATCAGCTAAAACTGCATAGCTTGCCATTGATATTGCTTTCTGACAAGCGTTCCCAATGCTTCTACAGCTAGGACCACCCTACCCATTAGGGCTTTGGCTTGCAGGATTAACAGGAGCTAAGTGGGATGACTTGCTACCCCAGTGACTGGTCTACCCTTCCAGATCCTCCAATTAGCCAGGCTGGCTGTTCTGTCATCAGCAGTGCCCTGGAATAATTTACAGAAATTATAACAAGTTGCAGTGGGAGGGATGTGGGTGGAGAGGGTGGAAAGAGGTTAATCCATGAATGGATAAATCACATTTCTAATCTTGGAAGTCAGAATGTCTGATTGTCCACTGGTCATTAAATTTACCAAACAAGACAACGTGAGTTTGTTACAGAAATATTCTGTTGTAACCTCAGTCACAGTATATTTAATGAGAATCAGAGAATCATCCCTCGTTGTTTGATTCTGTGAAAAAATATCAAGATTGCATAAAAGACCCAGAAAATGGAAAGCGACAACATTGTTAAAGGTAACTCAATTATCTTGTGGAGAAGCTGAGGGAAAATCTGTAACTTGTAGAATGATCTTGTTTACTGTGGGACCAGTTAGATGAACCGTAAAGAAACACTTCTGTGACTTTTCCAGTCAAATCCAATTCAATGTTCCTATCTCTGAACCTATTCACATATTGCTTTAAAAATTATTTGCTTAACTATAAAATTTACAAAGAAGGATCCAATATTTGCCAAAACTAAAAGCTAATCTGCCTACCTCTGTATTTATATGAATTTCACATGCTGGCATCCTTTGTGTGCACTATTCTGGAATTAATGCAGGCTGTTTTGCTGCCAAATGTAAACCTTCTGAAACTTGTGAATCCTAAACACTGGCCCTCCCTTCTTTTTCCACCTTGCCCTATCTATCTCCTGGCAAACAATTCTCCAGATTAGCATGGATTAGTTGGGCTGTTGTCCTGGTTCTGTTCTCTATCATTCTATGTATTCATAAATTTAATGGTTATATGTAATGTTTTGCTGGTGCAAAATGGCTGTCGCTTTTATGTACAGAAACAGTAACTACATTTGATAACGATTAAATTGTGAAGAACTCTGAGATACTTTAGTGTGATAAAGCATCATAAAAATGTATGTTCTTTTTTGTTGTTTCTTCTCCATTGGTACTGGCAATACCTTGTCTATTGTCATGTGATGTAAAAGATCACAGTTACAATGGTCTTGTCCAACTAGTGAGGCATGTCCTGGAGGGTAGCCCGTCCTATCCAAACATTGATATGTTTGTTTCAGAACTCTAAAGGTATCTTCAATAATTTTCTTGTTTCTGGCAGGTGCCTGGGTGACTTCCATCTCAGCTGGGATATGGAAATGATAAAGTGGGGTCACTAGTCAGGCATCGTTGTATACCCCAAGTCCCTTAGTAGCCAGCCATCCATCCTCCTGGTCCTTCAAAGAGTTCTTAAACAGTGGTAGTCTGAAGTTGAAAAAGTCATATGTCCCTCCAGGATATTTGGCATTGATGTTTGTAGCCTAAGCAGTCCTACGCCATCTGTACAGTGAATGAGTGGAAGATTTGCAAAGGGCTTAGTATTAAAGGCAGGTGTGTATATTGCTACGTGCATGCAATCAATCAGCCCTTGCACTTTTGGGATCTTCTCTGCATTGAAAATATGTTGCTACTTTCGCTCTGGTGTTCTTTTAAAAAAACAAAAACATACATTTACTGTGCAGTCTTTCCGTTTGCTTCCTCAATGAGGCAAGGTGTTGAGCACAGGCTTATGGCTGCTTGTGCCTGAAAGGAACCCGTGGTGCAGAGGCTTAAAGCTGCTGTCAAAGCTGTGCTGACAGCTGGCATGCTGCACAGGTCATCCTCAATCAGGTGGCTCAGCTCTCTCTCCTCTCACGTCAGGGCAGCCTTGATACGTGCTGTTCCTGGGTCACGTGTAGGTAAGTGACACTCCCCTCATGTACTCGTCTTGGGTAATTTGGCTTCTGCTGTTGAGTTTCCTGTGCAATCTTCTCTTCTTGCCCTCTCTCTGTTCCACCGCAGCAATGTTCTGACCCACATTATGTGCAACCCCATGTTGATGAATAAGGTGGGAGGTGACGAATACGTGAAAAAGTCTATCAACAATTTTCAACAACAACAAAAATTACATTTATATAGCGCCTTTCAAAGCTCTGTCGAGTGTGAGGTATGGTCGAGGGCAGGCAATGTGGCAGAGGTGAAGGAAAGCGGTCCTTGTCAGATACCAGATATGGAGTAGGAAGGACAGCTGGTGTTTGAACCTGATGGCTTGGTTGTATATATGTTCAATAAGTTTGAGGGATAGGCTGTTGAAATTAGGGAGGCTGGAGCCACAAGTGAGAAGACGTTGATGGAAGTCTTTGGTCTTGTTAGCATTCAGCTGCAGAAAGTTGGTGCTCATCTAGTCCTTGATGTCTGTCAAGCAGAGGACAGAACATCGGTAGTCCTGGGATCACAGCTGGAGGAGATCACAGTTTTGATCATAACTGAAGGATTTGGGTGTTGTCTGCATATATGTAAAAGTTGGCCTCATATCTGTAGATGACCTCACCAAGAGGGAGTATGTAAATGAGGAAAAGAAGGGATCAAGGATGAAGTGTTGAGGTTTGCCGTAGTTCACCTGGCAGGGGCAGGAGAAAAAAACATTTGCAGAGACTTAATGATGGCGGTGGGTTAAGTAAAACTGAAACCAGGAGCGTGCAATCCCACTAAGGTACTTAATGTTACACTTCTAACAGTGTGGCATTCCTCCAATACTGCATCTTCAGGCTCAAAGTTGAGAAATACTATCAATTGAGCAAGGCTAACACTGGCTCTGACATCTGTATCTAGTGGAGTCCTGTAGCTCAGTGGTAAGAGCACTCGCTTTGCAAGCGAGAGACCTGAGTTCAATTCCAGGCAGGTCAGGGCGAAACCTTGGGCAAGTTTCCTTACTCCACACGCCTAATAATAATCCCTCCAAAAACCAAAAACAATAATAAATTGGTCATTTTCAATCTATGACTGTTTGTGGGACATTGCTGTGCGCAATTGGCTGCCGCGTTTGCCCACAAATATACAGTCAATTCACTTTACAGTGTGTTCTGTGAAGCGCTTTGGGACGTCCTCCCGACGTGAAAAGCGCTATATCAAATGCAAGGATTATTATTATTATTATTATTATCACAATCAATAAAACGTAGTGAATTTAAATACAGCAATTCCATTTCTTGACCATTCTTTTGTTTCTTTTTTTAAGAACATAAGAACATAAGAAATCCTAGATGAAAATAGACCAAGGTCCATCTAGTTCGCCTTCCATCTTCTTGACAGTCGCATGCACATATGTCCCAAACTACCTATGTACTATATCCCATAATGTTATATCCTAAAAGAAAACTATCTAATCTGTCTTTGAAATAATCAATGCTTCCTACTTCAACCATCTCCCTAGGGAGCCTATTCCACAGGTTCACTATTCGCTCACTGAAATAGTATTTGCGTAAATTCGTTCTGAATGTCCCCCTTCAGTCGCAGGCCGTGTCCTCTGGTTCTACTATTCTGGACAAGTTGAAACAGCCTGTCATGATCTATATTGTCTTGCCTCTTTAGAATCTTAAAGACAGCAATCATATTGCCTCTCTATCTTCTCTTTTCCAGTGTGAACACACCCAATTTACTTAGTTGTTTTCATAGTCCAGTCCTTCCATTCCCTCAATCATTTTGATTGCCCTCTGTATTTTCTCAATTTCTCCAATATCCATTTTGTACTGCAGCGACCAGAACTGTACACAGTACTCTATGTATGGTCTCACCAATGATTTGTACAATACAATATACAATTTATACAATGATTTATTTTTTCTTATTCACTAAATCACTATTAATTTTACAAACATGATACCAACATGTGAGAAACATTTTCTGAAAATAAGGAATATGATACGATTTACAATGATACCTTTCATACCAGGAGGACATTTCAAAGCACTTGACAATGCTGGCTGGGCACTCAGCTGGGGATGGGAGCCGAAAAGAGCAGGGAGGTGGGAAGATGATCAAAAGCACGATCAAATAAATATGTCTTCAACAAAGGGAGGGAGGGAGGGGGATCAGAATACTGGAATACTTACGTTTAACTTACATGTTGATGACGATATACATTTCTGTTACTTTCAGGTAGAGAAACTACTTTCTTGGTAGCTTGGACCTGGATATTTGACAACAGTTCCACTCCACACATCTAGGGTTGTTATCATCAGAGACGTGCAGTAAGAACTCAGTGAATTTTGTCATGGATACAGATGGTGTGAGCACAGCAGCTGGCCTTTGGCCAGCGTGGAGGCACAAGGTCTGAGTGACATTGCTGGCTGCCCTCGACATTGACACCAACTCAGAGACAGTTGGCAGGGGTGCCAATTTCACTGAGGTAGAATGAAGAAAGTGGTTGCCATATAAAAGGTTAAGATATTTGGCACGCCGCCGGAGACAGCAGTAGCACATGGGTTTCAGTAGATAAATGCAGTGCTGTCCAGCAAACAACAGGATTGATGGTAATCTACACTCAAACATACTCCTTCTTAAATTCCCTTTCCTTGAATGTCCTTTCACACTCCAATATACAGAAAGGAAACACTGCCTGATTGTGAGCTGAAGGTTGAAGGGTGATCTGACTGAGATTTTTTAAATAATAATATGGAATATTGTGGCTTTCACATCAGGTGGACATATCAAAGCACTTCACAGGATTGATTGTAATGTGATTGTGCAGTTTGTTGGTGAACATGACAGCTAATTTAAGAACGGCAATGTCCCATACACAGCCATGAATCAATGTCCATTTTTGTTTTATCTGGGGAATTGCTGGCCTGAACACTGGGAGAAACTCCTTTCTCCTTTTGAATAGTGCTGTTAACGTCCACCTGAACAAGCAGGCAGGACTTTGTTTTAATGTTTCATCCAAAGGACCAATAAAGGTAATTGATAATGTAAACAGGGAATGATTCTTCTCTAAAGGATAAATTCAAATAAGGAGAGATCACCTAAAAATTAGAGCTACACCAGTTACAAGTAAAATCAGGCAATATTCCTCCATAAAACAAGCTGTGGAAATGTGTAACACACTTAGCTAGAAGGCCACAAACACATAATCGATTGAGACATTTAAAAGGGGAGCACCGCATTGTCAGGTATGCTGCCCTTTGGATGAAATGTTAAACTGAAAACCTATCTATCGTCACATCAAGGCTTGATTACGGGAACTCCCTCCTCATCGGCTTTCCCAACTCTTCCCTTCACAAGCTGCTTATCATCCAAAACTCTGCAGCTCGTGTACTTTCATGCACCAGGCTCCGCGATCCCCTCACTCCCACCCTCGCCCGACTCCTCTGGCTCCCCATCCTCCAGAGGATCGAGTTCAAGATCCTCATCCTCACCTTTAAGGCCATCTATGGCCTTGCCCCCTCCTACCTCTCTGACCTGCTGACTCCCTACCAACCTGCCCGCTCCCTCCGTTCAGCGGGCTCCGGCCTGCTCCATGGCTCCCGCCTGACCCGCCCTACCATCGATGGCCGGGCTTTCAGCCTCTCTGCCCCCACACTCTGGAACTCCATCCCACAGTCCCTTCACCTCGCTTCCTCCTTTGCCTCCTTCAAGGCCGGTCTCAAGACCCTTCTCTTCAACCGTGCCTTTGGTCGGATTCCCACCCCTCTGCCTTCCCTCACCTTTACATCACCCCTCCCCCATGATCAGGCCACGACACCTGAATGTTCAGTGCTTTGGGATGTCCTCCCGACGTGAAAGGCGCTCTATAAATGTAATTTTGTTGTTGTTGTATCTTGCCTGTTCAAGTGGGCGTCAATGATCCCATGGCACTATTTGTAAAAGAAGAAGGAGTTTCTCCCAGTGTCTTGGCCAACAATCCCCCAAATTAAAAAAAAAATCACTATAAGCAAATGGTGTTTAAAAGAGCAGCCATGAAGTAACAAAAATGGCAATCCAGTTTAGACTGATCCATTGGTCTATTCCTGTTCTGATGTCACGTAAAAGATTTACTCTGAGGTTTAATGAGCACATGTATAACTAATTTACCATCATTTTTCAAATCCTGGGGGTAAAATTTCACTTTTATATAACAGATTGGATGATCCATTCAATAGTCAGCAAATCTGTCATGAAACATCACATTTTCAATTCACTGCAGTTGATGCACTGAATATAACCCATGTTCCTCCAAATATAATGTTCTTTCTCCATAATGTTACCTTCAGAAGGTAATTCTCTGTTGGTCAGTAAACCTACTGACCTTGGCAGTCAAGCGCCTCTGTGTAGTGAATTTACTTAAATTTAAAGGGAAAATTCGATTAGAAGTTCCCACTGGCAAGGTCATTTAGCGAGGAAGCAGTCCCCTTAATCCCTTTGCTAATTCTCACTCATTTCCCAATACAAAATGCTGCTTGTGATATGCCAGAGAACTCCAGTACATTCATTGCAAAATAAGATTTCCGGTCTGAACAGCACAGAGTAATTCACTGTGATCCAAGCTTCCATGTTCTCACTGCAGTTAATGATGGCTGCAACCAGCACCATCCTCCCTGAGGAATCCTCAACATGCAGCAGCTTGGTAAGTCAATCCTATTTGGCATGTGACCAGGGTCAGGACAGGGGCAAGTGTAAATGCTAGGAGATCGCATTCAGTTGGGATCAGCTTGATCCAAACTGAGTGTAATCTTCCAAAGTAATCTGAATGTATTAACCTAGTATAATTTCCCAGTGTATCCAGGTTGAAAGGCTCCTTCTAAGTATGTGACAGTTAATACTCTTTGAGAGTGTGTGCCATCCCACTGACCATTAGACACATTTGTATAATTTGCAGGAAATCACAAGCTTTTCCCCTGGTAACAACTGCAGCACAGATGAAATAAGGGAACAGTGGCTCAGTAATACGTGGTCAGTCTTCCATGCTTTGTGGTAGCTTGCTTCAGTTGCTTCAGACTCCTCTGAGTCAGAGGTTGTGGGGTCAAACCTCATATCAAGATTTTGAGCTTATAGTTCTAGTGCTGAGTGAGTGCTACATTGTTGGAAGTGCTGTCTTCTTAGATGAGACATTAAACTAAGGTCCTGCCCACCTGTTCAAGTGGATGTTAAGGATCCCGTTGCATAATTCTAAAGAAGAGAGTTACTCCTGGTGTTCTGGCCAACATTACTCCAGATAAGATTAGTCATTCCCTTCATGGGTGTTTGTGAATAAATTGCTTTCATGTTCACCTATAAATGCACAGGCACAGCAGTTTGAAAACTTGTGAGGCACACAATATGATAAGATGCTGTATTGAAAGCAAGGATTACATATTATTATAATTAAATGCAATTAATGACAACTCTCCACAATGACACTGGGTTGTAAAATGTTGGAGTCACAAATGGGATTTGTGGAAGATTCAGAAATATTGACATTGTCATAAATGCTAGATGTGTGTCACACCAAGCTGCAGGATGTGATCTCCTTCCGGATGTATTACAGTGGAGTCCTTAAAGATGAATGACATATATCTGATTATTGGCAGGACTTTATATTTACAAGTCCTTTTTGAATCCCATTACAAATACCATTGTTTTCAATCCCACTGTTACAAAAATGGTCCAAAATCCCTTTGCATCTTAACGTTTATGACCATTTTGTTTAAAATTTAAGACTGTAGAATTATGGAAAATTCTTAAGTTCATTCTAACCCTATCCCGCCATCCCACAATTGGTGGGTGAAATTGCAAACACAATGCCTCATCCTTAAATGCCTCAGCCTCTCTTACTCCATATTTGCTTTCAAAGCCTGTCTGACTCTCTGACTGAAGTTTTGCTATCTCACACCATGCTTAGGATCCCACTCCATCTCTGCACATCGCTTTGGGATGTTTACGCACATGAACGGTATGATATAAGTGCAAGTTGTTTTGATTGTGTTTTGGTAGAAGAACATTACTTCTAAACCAACATCCAGGGGAAGGGCTCATTTATTTCTTCTATCATAACAAGTGATCTGTAAGGAATCCCATTGGAATTCCCAATGATTGTTCGCCTAAATATATGCACAGTCACAACATTTGACAGTAAATTTTAGAATGAAGTGCTTTGAGACAACCGACATGAAAGGCACTATACCAAATACAAGGATTATTATTATAAAAATGACTGGCAATAAGCACTAATACAATTGTTTCACAAGCTGCCCCATTGTCACATCCCAACTCCTTGAAATTTCTCCCATGCTTTTGTAACTCCCTCTTGGTGCATTAATGACAAGTGATGGTAGAAGAGGCAAAGCAAGATAGCATTATCTGCTTCTCACTTCTAGAGGACCACACAGTTGTGACCAGTTCCGGTTCCTGATTAATGGCTATTGCTGTGGGTGACAGCTGCGAGACAGGAGGCTTATTTGGAAAGAATCCAGGACACTGAAGCTTTCCTAAATGCACCCACATGTTAACAGTGAACGGTTAATAGTTTGGCTTTAGGAAAACCTGGCTTGCACAGATGAAGTGAAATGACCAAGAATCGGCACACTCAAAATAACGGAAGTGGGTGGGTCGAAGGTGACCCTGGAAAAAATGTGATCTGCTTCACACAAAGCCTTTTATGAAACCTGCTGCAAGTCCACTGATGATAAACTGATAACTCACTCCAGTTTCTCTTACCGATTTACCATTAGCTCATCCGTACGAGTTACCAAAATACAATACTGATGTTGCACATAGTAATCTCGGGATCTAGTTTGTGGTATTCCTTAATGAAGAATCCTATTAGAATTCCCCTTATCCCTGCAGAAACTCCTCTGGAAGAAGGTAGAGTGGAGTCCCTGCAAGTCTGTGTGACATACTCTAAGTTACCAGAGGAAGTTCATTTTGTGAGACTCATTGCGCACCTCTGCTACTAACTCTCCTCTTGGGCTGTCAGGACCTCATCCACGTTTTTATCACATCCAGGCTTGTCTACGCCGGTGTCCTGCTCACCAGACAGCGCAGCTCTTCTCTGCAAAGACCATCCAGAATTCTGCAGACTGTGTGCTCTCCTGCACCAGTCTCAGGATGCCTATCAGTGAACATGTCTCTCACCTTATTCACTCCACCATCAGTCGACTTTCAGCCTTTCGCTCACTGGAGTTCCTCTGACTTACGCCCTCCCCCCTCCCCTTGTTCTGGGCCTGTCTCAAGACAAACCTCTTTGACCGCGCTTTTGGTCATTTTACCCCTTCCCAACTGTTTGGTTCCCAACTGCTCAACCAATAGTTCCAAGCACTTTGAGAATTCCTCCCGACATGAAAGACACTACATAAATATAAACTGTATTATACCTCAGATCCTTTATTAAAAATATCATTATGAAATATCACATATCAGACCCATTTCATTTCATTGTTTCTAAAAAGTGTCAATAGAAAAACTTGGAAATAATGAATCATTGTGAGAGAAGTTGTTTACTCCCATTGCAAAATTATTATATGAACTGGAAATCAAGAGGGCAGGAGGATAAAGATAGTTAACAAATGAACTAGTGCTATTTGTTATCTCCTTGTATAGAAGTACGTAGTTTAAATGTCATATCAACATGTAATGAAATAGAGGATCTTGGTGACTAAAATCCTTTACACTTTGTTTCTCTTCCTTCTTTTTTCCAACATTAAAAGACAATGAACTTCCTTTAATCTAAACCTTAAATTGCAGTTGATGTTCACCCAACTAAGCCTCTTAGCCATCATCAGAATCCCATCCATCACTGGATGCCTTTCTGTGGGGATGTCAGCTTGTAATTGGTCTGACCCACATACAATCTGAGATGCAAAAGAGGGGTGTAGAAATTGACCACAACATTTATTGCATCAGTTTCCTCTCAAACTGGAAATTGACCAACAAAATAACAAGATGCTGTGGATGTCACTGGCAGGCTGGTAAGCAGAGTCCAAACTGTTTATACTGTCAGCTGCAGACCAAATTGTACCAGAAATGTGAATTGCTCAGGTTTACAAATGACATTGAAATTTAACAACCAATATCAATGTAAACTAAATTAACATTTTACTCAGTAATTATTGTATTAAACAGAGGAGCGACAGAGAGAATTACACAAATAAAATTCAATCTGCATTTTGTCTTTTATTCAACAAAGAGAAAGAGTGCAGACTGTAGACTTGAAGCTATAATTTTATAACACATCATTGAGACAGACTGTTCTTTTATTACAAAGCCACCCAGACTAAAAATAACACAGGTAAATACTTAGAGAACTAATAACACAGCAGTCGGTGAAGGTTAGTACTATGTGGTAACATGCGGTAAGTGTGGGTTCCTACAGCTTGTGTATATCGACAATTATTCTATTCTTTTCTTGTGTGTTTGATACCAGTGATTTAAAAATAGTTTTATTAACAGTGAACTTTAAATGAGGAACAACCACATAATGAACAAAGGGATCAGAAGTACATATTTTAAACTCAGTTAAAACAGGTTTACGTACTTTCAAATCCTTAACATCTTACAATATGCTCCAACTTCAACTCTACTCTTAATTTCTGTGGGAGATCATCTACCCGTTGGTCATCAGATCTATTGTGGGATGAAAAAGCATTAATGATGCCCTGAGGAAGGGGTCAAAAGTTAGAAACAGGTGTGTGGGTGTGTGGGCTAAATTGGTGAGTTGTACAGGATGGGCTGAAAACGTTTGGCTGATACATTCAGTGACCCTACGCAATAACAACACTCAATAAATCTTCCTCCGACCCTCTTTATTATAAAAAGCAAGTGATTGAGCCCAGCATTGTTGAACCCTGTGTCCCAGCACTATGACCTGGAGTGAAATTTGTGCTGCTTTATAATGTCTGATCAATGCAATAAATATCACCTCAAACATGTTATAAACCAACACTAATTTTGTTCCATTAATCTCACTGAAAGTGCGGTCCAAAGTACTTTCAGTAACGGTTAATGAAAAATAAATTACGATGGGGACGATGTATCCCATTTGTACTTAGTTCAGAATCGAAGTCGATGCAGTTCAATGTCACTCAGGTTTTTCAGTAGCAGCTGAGCCACTGCTTACTGCTATTTACTTTTATTTCTTTATACACCAGCAGTTGCCTACATGTGGAGTGTATATAAAAAAACAATGAAGAATATTAACCAATAGCAGATCAAAATTCATATGCTGTTGATCGTTTTCATGACAATACTATGCATGGTAATAATGACCAGATGGTGTGAAATATGCTGTAGAAGTTTCCACTGCAGGTAGTACTGCTGTTTTGATTTACTTAAAGCAAAGGAGAGTTTCCCACATTCATCAATAGGTTATTGTTGGTAGACACTGAGTTCTTTATTATTCTTTGGCAATAATACATCTAGTTGATTCTGAGCCATTCGAGGCTTGCAGGGGTATGGGTATAAGACAGGGCAGTGGGATTGAATGAATAGCTTTCTGTGAAAGCCACTGCAGACTTGATGGGTTGAATGGGTTTTCCTATGCTGTAAAATTCTATGATTCAATTCTATGTTAAATCCCACCAGCAATCACAATAGAAGTTTCAATAGCTTCCAGTTTGTGTTTTACACCCCATTATTAATTTACCATGCCATCTCAATTGCTTCAGGAATCATGCCCAAAGATTCTTTGCACCCATTCTACAGATTTCTTAAATAAATTGAAGCATTTGGCACACATGGTAATAATACTTTGCTCGACTTCAGCAGAATAGGCTCAACGTACTGAATAGCCTTCTCCTGTTCCTATCTTCCAATGTGTGGGGAGAGGGAAAGAGCAAAAGTATTTCCTCCCTCCCCCTTCTAGGTTATTAATCTATCCCCTGCTGAGAAACACTCTGTTTCTGACAATGATATCCTTTTGTTTACAATTGTTAAATATTTGCCAGAATATTTGTTGGACCTGAGGCTGCGCCTGTAATTCAGATTATAATCTTTATCGCTTACAACAAGCACTTTATAAATATAAATCTTACTTTCCATGGTTACATAGCAATTTTAGTGTAAATGCAGTATTTGGTTCCATCAACTACATTTTAATTTTCCATCATTTAAATGTATCTAATAGTTATCTAGGCTCAAAGTTTCAGATGACCCCTATAAATTCTATAAACTATGTAATCTTGCTTCACTTTTAAAGCCCTCCACAGTTTTGCTCCTCTCTACCTCTGCAACCTACTAAAACCTAACCAACCTGTCCACTCCCTTCGCTCGGCTAGCACTGGTCTGCTCCTTGTCCCCCATTCTGCCTGGCCCACCATTAGCAGTTGAGCCTTTAGCCTTTCTGCCCTCATCTCTGGACCTCCATCCCCGAGTCCCTTTGCCTCCTTCAAGGCCCGTCTCAAGTTGTTCCTTTTCATCCATCCACCTCCAGCCCCCTTCACTAACCCTTCACTATCCAGCACCTTGGAACATCCTCCCGAAGTGAAAGGTGCTATATAAATGCAATTTGTTGTTGTATTGTATTTAGCTGATTGAATTCTAGCAATACCCCAGTGCAACCTCTAGAATCACCAAGCTCTTGCCAACCTGTGCCTGATACTCTCCAGAATGAGCTAAGCAGAGTGCATCCATCCAGGGAGAGAGCATGCATTCCATTCCAGACAAAGGGAAATTTCCATGTGTGGGTGGTATACATAGGTGGAACTCTAAGTCTGGTTTGTATACATTTAAGTATGGTGATGGGTTTCTGCATGTATCAGGCATTTGGCTTACCAAAAAAGCAAAAAAATATGTATGTTAACCAGGTTGAACACTCATTCGTAAACACTAGGAATGGAAGGGATGCTAATACAATTTGTGGGCATTTTACATCTCTCCTCCAACTCTTTGCTGACAGAAAGCATGTTCAAATATTAATCTCAGATTTACCAATACTTCATTGCTTGTAGGAAAAGAGTGCTTGAGCCAAATATCCATATGGGAAAGCAGATGTTGATATACAGCTCTCTCCAGCCCAGTGGTAATTAATTTGGAGAAGAGGTCCAGGAGGTAAAAATTGCTGATGCAGTATAAATTCTGCATAAGTATCATTTGACCTTAGTAAAGGTTAAAAAGCTGTCTGGCTGCTTTTGATCTCTGCTGGAAACTAAGCTCAGGTACTCCTTTCCTAACGCACTTAGGAAATTTTTTTGGTCAACCTGTTTAGACTATTTCTGACATGGCAGACTTTCTAATCCAAGATTATCCTACGCTTATACTGCCGGATGTTTCCCAATCACCTCTCATAACAGGTCACATTGATCCTATATTTACTATTTGTTTCTAAATATATCGCTTTTGCTGCAGGAAAAAGAACTGCCCAACGCTGAATATAGAAATGAACAGGACAGAAAGATCATTGTGAACCTTCTGACAGTCACAAAATAAAAATGAAATGTATACAACCCTGTCTCTCATGCCTCTCAATAGATTTTTCTCACAAAAACTATAATCACTCCACTTTACAGTATATCTTATGAAGTGCTTTGAGATGTCACACCAATGTGAAAGATGCTATATCAAAAACATTTCTTTGTACAAAGATCACATTGTACTATTTGAAAAGACAAGGGAGTTCATGTCAGTGTCCTGGTCAATAATACCCCTACAAAATATAATTAGTTACTCATTGCAAACATAACACCACTATTTAAGAAGGGTGGGAGAGAGAAGATTGGGAACTATAAAGCAGTTAGTCTGACATCGATGGTAGGGAAAATTCTAGAATCCTTAATTAGGGATGTTGTAGTCAGGTACTTAGAGGACCATAATATGATTAGGCAGAGTCAACATGGCTTTACAAAAAGAAAGTCATGCTTAATAAATCTTTTAAAGTTTTTTGAGGATGTAACTAGCAGCTTAGATAGGGGGAACCAGTAGATGTAGTATATTTAGTTTTTCAGAAGGCGTTCAACAAGGTGCCACGCAAAAGGCTGCTACACAAGATTAGGGCCCATGGAATTAAAGGCAATATATTAGCATGGATCGAAGAGTGGCCAACGGGAAGAAAACAGAGAGTAGGGATAAACGGGTCCTTCTCAGATTGACAAGATGGGACTCGTGGTGACTAGTGGAGTGCCACAAGGATCAGCGCTTGGGCCTCAACTATTTACAATCTATATCAATGATCTGGACGAGGACATAGAACTTAAAATATCTAAATTTGCGAATGATACTAAGCTAGGTGAGAGAGTAAGCTTTGAGGATGACACAAACAGATTGCAAAGGGATATAGATAGGCTAGATGAATGGGTAAGAAGGTGGCAGATGGAATATAATGTGGGGAAATGTAAAGTTTTTCACCTAGGCAGTAAAAACAGAAAAGCAGATTATTTTCTAGAAGGGGAGAGACTAGATAGTGTTAGTATTGAGAGTGATTTGGGTGTCCTTGTACACCAGTCACAAAAAATTAGTATGCAGGTACAGCAAGCAACTAGGAAGGCTAATGGCATGTTGGCATTTATTGCAAAAGGTTTAGAATACAAGAGTAGGGAAGTCTTGCTGCAACTGTATAGGGTCTTGGTGAGACTGCACCTAGAATATTGTGTGCTGTTTTGGTCTCCTTATTTAAGAAAAGACATACTTGCCTTAGAGGGGATGCAGCATAGATTCACTAGGTTAGTTCCTGGGATGAGGGGATTGATCTATGAGGATAGGTTGAGTAAACTAGGCCTATATTCTCTAGAATATAGAAGAATTAGGGGTGATCTTATAGAAACATATATGATTCTTTTGGGCTTGACAGTGTAGACAGTGCAAGACTATTTCCCCTAGTAGGAAAATCTATAACTAGGGGTCACAGTCTTAAGATTAAGGGTCAGCCCTTTCTAACAGAGTTGTTCTTCACTCAGAATTTATGGAATTCTCTACCCCAGAAGGCTGTAGATTCATAGATTCATAGAATGTTACGGCACAGAAGGAGGCCATTCGGCCCATTGAGTCTGTGCCGGCTCTTTGACAGAACAAGTCACTTTCACTAACCCCAATCACAAGCTTTCTCCCCTTAACCCTGCAAACCCGTCTTCCCGATACCTATCCAGTTCTCTCTTAAAAGCTGTTTTCGAACCAGACTTCACTACCCTTTCAGGCAGATCATTCCAAATTCGAACAACTCGCTGAGTGAAAAAAATTCTTCTAACCTCCCCTCTGCTTCTTTTGGTAGATATCTTAAGACTGTGACCACGGGTCACAGACACATCTACCAGCGGAAACAGCTTTTCCTTATCTAGCCTGTCGAAACCTTTCATGATCTTGAAGACCTCTATCAGGTCCCTGCGTAACCTTATAATAATCCTTGCATTTGATATAGCACTTTTCATGTCTTCTAGACATCTCAAAGCACTTCACAGAATATGCTGTAAAGTGAATTAACTGTATATTTGTGGGCGAAACGCGGCAGCCAATTGCGCACAGCAGTGTCCCACAAACAGTCGTGAATTGAAAATGCCCAATTTATTATTGTTTTTGTTTTGGAGGGATTATTATTAGGCATGTGGAGTAAGGAAACTTGGCCAAGGTTTCGCCCTGCCGGGAATTGAACCCAGGTGTCTCGCTTGCAAGGCGAGTGCTCTAACTACTGAGCTACAGGACCTTCTCTGCTCTAATGGGAAAAGTCCTAACTTCTCCAGCCTGTCCTCATAGCTAAGGTTCCCCATTCCTGGTATCATTCTCGTGAATCTCCTCTGCACCCTTTCCAGTGCCTTAATGTCCTTCCTGAAGTAAGATGCTCAGTCCTTGAACATATTCAAGACTAAGATTGATAGATTTCTAAAGGATAGAGGGATTAAGGGATATGGGGATAAGGCGGGCAGATGGAGTTAAGTTAGAAGATCAGCCATGATTTTATTGAATGGTGGTGCCGGCTCGAGGGACCGGATGGCCTACTCCTGTTCCTAATTCCTATGTACCTATGTTCCTATTGACAAGGGGCATTGATCTGTGCAAATTGATGCTATATCAAAAGTTATTATTATCATTATTATTATTATTGTTATCTAATTCCCTTTTGAATTTGCTGACACTATTTCTCTCCCTGCCTCTCTAGGTAGCCATTACATATTCATTTGTTTAGATTATTTCTGACATGGCAGACTTTCTAATCCCAAATTAGAAATGTTTGACTTTACTTGCTGATCAAAGTAATATTCAAATGGACATTACTCAAAACTGAAGGGAAAGTTGAGCTGTTCAATCACATTTCATCCTCCATTCTAAAATTTATAGGCAAGCAAAGGGTACTCCATGCACATGAATAATGATAAGCTTTCTGGTTCCACCAGACTATTGTAACTCTTGACAAATACTAACACCCGCCTGCTCATTATTGTAATAACTGTAGCTACTACATACTTTGGAATGTATTATAAGAAGCAATCCTGTGTAATTATAAAGAAAAACTATAGCATTATATGTACTAATCCTTGAGAAATGTTTAATGCAATCTTAAATTAATAAAAAGTTTGTATTGTGATGAATGTTTGTCATTTACAAATACAAAAATAATCCAAGCAATAATAATCTCTATTATTGAGCAAATTTATTGAAATAATACAACAAAATAGAAGGGAAATGTGTGAATTTCTAACCAGCAATACAATATTTAATCTTTATTGGTTTAAAATAAACTATAACAAATGCATTTATTGCAAACCCATATGAAAACAAAGGGAAATTACACAGGAAATGTGCGAACTCATATTATTTTCAATTAATTAATGGATATTTTCTTCCAGGCATCTCTTGAACTAGTTGGCTTCCTGCCTTGTTCGTTTCTGAAAAGACATGAGGGAAGAGTATCCAGATGGTAAATAATCCTGTAATATTCGCATTTGGTCTTGTGCCTTTCACATTAGAAAGACGACTCAAAATGCTTAACAGGATTTATTGTGAAGTGGAGTGCCTGTATGTTTGTACACAACCCACAGGTATGCATTTGAGTGTCAGTTTAGATTGTGTGAGTTCAAGTCCTCACGTGGGACTTGAACCCACAACCTTTACATATATACCTAAATATTAATATGTTAAGGCATAATGAGAACAGGGATTAAACAGATTAAAGACTGTAATGGACTAATGAAATGATGGAGCAGGCTTGATGAGCTGAATGGCCTTCTCTCATCCCTAATTTCCTAAATAAGCCTGTGTAATCATGTGCAGAAACACACATTGGTGGGCAAACTTCCTGTATCCTCCGATCAAGCAATTGAAAAGCACCAAATTGGTTAAACTGGTTTGCCTCGATGACACTGAAATACAAATAGGATTTTAAGTTTAATGCAGTGTTGGGATAAAGTGCTAATACCTAGAGATTGTCCTCACCATTGCATTAGCACTTGAATCTGCAGCAGCTTCAAGTGGTGCTGAAACCTACCCGGGGATGTGTCAGAATGTTACACAAAATCTGATACATCCGACTAACTTAAAAAGCATTGGGCAAAGCTTAAAAAGAGTTATTCAGAAAATAAATTGTCTTTAATTTGCTTTTCACTGGTGGCTGGGAGAGAATATGTTCTTATTGGGATGTCCTCTCGACGTGAAAGGTGCTATATAAATGTGATCTTGTTGTTGTATTAACCAGCTTTGTGTGTTTGTTTGTTTGTACCCTGTAATTGTTTAAGTTTTGACAAGCTTCAGACGTGCTCATTTCCCTTCAACATATCTGAAAATGCTTTTTTGTCTGTAATTATTTTGGACAGAAATAATTTTTAAGGAGCACATTGATATGTTTATGAATAGTTTTATTGTAAAATAGGTGCTCTTGTGAGTCACTGGTATATTCTTAAAAGCTCACAAGAATGAAGTATAGCTTCGCTGAATGTAACTAACTCACTGAATATTTGTTAAAATGTAGCTCAAGGCTCCAAGTTCTAGGTTGCTTAAAATAATTTATTCATTGCCTAGATTCACTGCTGGGATGTGTGAAATTCTCAGATCCCATCTACTCACTAATAGATGGGGAAACAATGAACGTACAGGTCTATCAGAGTTTTTGCTAGATTTGTAGAATAGCCAACTATGAAAATACATTACATATATCATGGATCTCACATAAACAATCCCTGCTGTCTCTGTGGTCTGTGTGTTTCAAATGAATAAAACTACCTAATTCCCAAGGAATATACTGCGCAGGAGGAAAAATATCATAAGGTAGTGAGGTTGTCTGGGAGATACATATTCTCAGAAGGATGATCTGTGCTATGAGTCAGTTGAAGGCGAAACTGTTTTGTTCATAAGGCCCTCTTTGATTTGGAACTGTAAATCCTTTGTCATCTGCATGCACTTCTACGTAACTGCAAAAAGATAGCAGACATAGAGGTGAAAATGCAACATGTTATGTGATACAATTACAATACAGTTTATAGTTGTAAAATATCTTTCCCGTTGGGAGGACATCTCAAGGCACGTGACAATGTTGGCTGGGCACCTAGATGGCAGACTAGGGCATGGGGAGGGGAAAGATGACCGAAAGCGCGGTCAAAGAAATATGTTTTGAGATGGGCCTTAAATAAAGATGGAGCCAGTTGGGGGGCTCCGGGATGGAGATTACCATATCACAGATACTTAGGAGTAAGAATGTCAGGGTTTTTTGGTCTAAAATTTGTGGCCACAGTTTGTTAAATATGTTGTTTTGGTGCAGTCAGTTCACACTTAAGGACCATTGGACCATCCACCTGTTAATCAACCCATCCTATCCTCTAATTGGACTATCCTACTGACAGATGGATGGTCTGAGGAGAGCGCAGAAAGGGTTGATGAACAGGCAGATGCTACAACGGAAGCGTGGGGCAGGTTGTTGGACAGGCAGCCAGTGATTTTCTTACAGCTTTACACATCACCAGAAACTACTATTGAACCAGGCAATAATTGTCAGTTGGCTGTGGGTAATAAATGCCTCTGACTTTTGGTACAATAGATGGCCTGATACTCGTCTGAAGCTTTCCACAACCCAGTGTTTGAGTGTTAGTTCACAGATGCTGAGCCAGTATCTTATGAAAAAGCACTCAAAACACTTCATTCTTCAGGCAGCCCACTTATAAATTCGGAGCTGTGATAACTTATCACCTGTGATAAATATCAAATCACACATCATATTTTCCATCTCATAATTCCTCATCATGCCAGTTTTTCTGCATTGACATGAATGCCAATACTAGGAGTTTATAATGGCCAACAGTCCTCCAGAAAAAAATAGGTATTCATTTCCTGGCTGTTTGTGGGATGTTACGATACACAAATCGCCTCCTGTGCTTGCCTACAAATACGCAATCACGACATGTTTCAGAAAAGATTGTGAAGCACTTTTATTACCTAAGGCTCTATGTTAAAAGTTAGTACTATATTTTTATTATTACTATTCCTATCTGATACATTTAATAAGGAGTAATTTGTGGTAAGCTGTAAACTCAGCAGAAAAGTGGTTCCCTGTGATCTCTGTGATCTCTGCTTACAAATTGATTTTTTCCTCACAGGTTTATGCTATTATGTTGTTATTAGCCTTAAAGTGTTACTTTGCCCCAACAAAGCAAAAGAATATATATGTGTGTGGAAGGGGGTCTCAGTTTGATTGTATTTAACCCATTAGGACTCATTCTGTTAACATTGTACTGGCAAATTCAAAGCGAGTGAACTCATTGAGTAGTTGAGGGTGAGATATGCAGCCTATGTACACGTGGAGCTCAATACCTTTAATTTGTTGGTAGTATCTTGCTGCTTCGTATTTTCTTAAAAACTTGAAATGCCACACTTGTAAGGGCATGCAAGGTCTTGTGAACTTGTAAAGAAAATGATTTGGGAGAGGTATCAGTTGAATTTACTTGCCATGGGTATCAGCCTGGCTCAGTTGGTTGCATTCTCACCTCTGAGTCAGAAGGTTTCGGATTCAAACCCCATGTTGGGGTTTTGAATTCACAGTCCACTCTGGCACTCCAGTGCAATGTTGCAATGTCGGAGGTGACATCCTTCGGATCAAATGTTAAAACAAGGACCCATCCATATCAAAGTGCAAGGATTATTATTGTTTCAAAGCCAAATTTACATCCCACAATGCAATAAATTCTTTAAACACAAATTTTGTAATGGGAATTTTAATTTGACCAGCCATTTCTGATCAACCTCTCTGAGGTGCTACCCCATGTGAAGAGCGCTATATAAATGCAAATTGCTGTTGATGTTGTCCATGCTTGAAGTCGCATCTGTAATATTTATATGTACAGTGGATTGCATCATGATATTGGGATGTGTAACAAGATTCCTTAATAACCAGACTTGAGCAAATAGCCCAAGGTTACATTCCAACACATTACTGGGCCAGCACCACATTGTCGGAGGTGGCGACTTGTGGATGAGACATTGTGGCACAGTGGCCGTGCCTTCAGCCACTACGCCCCAAAACTCTAGAACTCTCTCCCTCAATCCCTCTGCCTTACCCCCTCCCTCCCCACTTTCAAATTCTGCCTAAAGACCTTCTTTTTGATCGTACTGACGGTTACCTCCCCCTTCCCCAGCCTCAGCGTCAGACTCCACTACTGTCAAGCATTCTGGTACACTACCCTGCGTGAAAGGCGCTATATAAATGCAAATTGTTGTTTTTTAATCCAGTTAGTCCAAATCCGGCCTACCTGTTCAGATGGACATTAAAGATTCAATTCTATTATTTGAAAAGAGAAGGCGGATTTGCTGTGTTTGCCTACAAATACACAGTCACTAGACTTAGCAGATTTTACCTGTGTAGAGCTCAGAGACATTTTAATGTTCTAGGTGCTCATTGTTTATGAGTTTCCAGCTTTTGGAGGTGTTAATTCTTCTGGTGGTACAACGGAGTGTGGTCTGTAGCAAAGGAGAAGGCACAACAAGCAGAATCAAACAGGAACACATTACAAAAAGGTGGCGAATCTCAATTTTAAAAGGAAATTAGAAAAATTATTACGTGAATTTTGCCCGATTAAGGTAATGCAGCACAGAGCAGCTTCACTGCACCATAGAGGAAATGACAACTTTCAGAAGCAACCCCCAAAAAAAGGTTTCTGGGGCTTGTTAACATGACTGTGAGCATTGGCCTTTTCATTTGATTAGCCTCGGCTTTTGATCATTGGTGTCAGTGCGGTTGCTGGGCAACCTTCTGTTGTGCAGCTCATGACTTTCTACAGCACGTGTTGTAGGCTGTGGATAGCTGTAGAGTTTAAAGCATGAGTTTAAAGCGTGTACAGGACTCATGTGGAGTCAGTGGTTAGAGCGCTCAATTTGCAAGCGAGAAACCTTGGTTCAATTCCCGGCAGGGCAAAACATTGGGCAAGTTTTCTTACTCCACACGCCTCTGTTTCCCTAGCAGCAAGTAGGAACCCGGTTGTCAGTCGATTGGCGGATTGCTTTTCTGGGGGTAATGATTCCTTAAGAAAAATAATAAATTCATCACCCAATCCATGACTGTTTGTCGGACACTGCTGTGTGAAATTGGCTGCTGCATTTCGCCCACAAAATATACAGTCAATTCACTTTACAGTATATTCTGTGAAGCACTTTGAGACATCTTGAAGATGTGATAAAGCACTATATCAAATGCAAGGATTATTATTATTATGTTCTGATCGGTAAAAAAAATCTCCAATCTGCTATCACGTAAACTGAGGATGCGTTGTAATCCATTTCAGTGTCGGACCACACAGTCATTAACTTTGGATGAATTGTCCAGACGTATAATCTCCTTGTGCAAGCATTTCCTCATGGAAGAGAGTGTTTTTTTATTTCTGGTCATTGAGATGCCTGACATATGCAGAAACCCATCACCATGCGTAATAGCAACCAAACCAAACTGAGAGTTCCACATATTTATGTTACCTACATGTGGAAATTTCCCTGTGTCTGTTATGAAATGCATCCTCTATTCCGGGAAGGACATAGCCTGCTTGCCTAATCCCGGAAGGTATTAGATGGCAGGTTGGGAGAAGCCAAGGGTTGGGGAGGTTAGAGTGTGTGTTGGGTTACTGCTGGAATTTAACCAGCTAAAACCACATAATGTTTCATTGAGACCACTATCTGGTAAACTTCCCCTCTTTGTCCAGCTAGGACCACCCTACCCGCCAATGCTTTGACTTGCATGGTTAAGTTGGCAAGAGCTGAAAGGGAAGAATCCCTGCTCCCAGTGACCAGTCTGCCACTCCAAGTCCTGCCAATGAGCATGCGCTGGAGGACTGCGGATCTGCCTGGTTCAGGATCTGGCCTATTGAAACTGCCAGAGGTGATTGACTCGATTCTGACATTCTTCTGCCAAACATGTCAACTTGGAGCCAGCTCAGCTCCAAAGAGACCCCATCTAACTTCCCCCAAGGAGGATAGTCAGTGTCAGAGTTTTAACCAACTGAATATTGTGTTACATTGATAACACTTGTGACTTAGATGGACACATAATTATGAACAAAATGTTCATTTAAAGGCCTTAAGTAAAAAGGATTTAAGACAGTTGACTAATCTACAAGTTCATGCTAAATGACAGCCAATAGGACAGACATGACAAACATGATAATTACAGTTCTGTTCTCTCAGTGAGCACTAATTTTGATTAAGTCGGAACTCATTTCTAGTTTACATTAAAACACTGAGCAGATCCCAAATAAACTGCACCCTTGCGACATCAATTGACACTAGCCATAAATCGTGCCTTTCCACATGGATGTGAATAGAAGTAGAGTATAAAACTGCACCACTCAGTTTTTATCTACGCTTTATTTAGCCTTAATAATTCTTGGGTAGGAGGTTCCCAACAGTGTAATCACTGACTTCCTATCCAGGTGGAAGGTGCTTGTGCATGGATTTTAATTGCCTTAATCAAAATTAGTAGCAGGATTTATTTGGTTCAGTTGGGTTTGACTGTGATGTTCTCAATGGTGAATTAGTCAATGGAAACTCAAGCTAGGCTGAAACCACTTGTACAAGGTACTGAAGAGCCAGCACACCCATGGAACTGTACCAATCATGAGTCATTGACTTCAAAAGAATAGGGAGAAATTGAAAAAGGTAATGTAAAAGTAGAGATGGTTACACAGTTCGTCCCATTGCAAGCTCCCATCACTTCAACTAAAGCGGGTAGGGGTTACACCATGACTTTATCCCCAAACCCAGAAATGATAGTTGGAAGCAGCTTTAAAGCTGAGTGCTGTATCATCTGCATTTGATCAGAGGTCAATTATTTCCTACCCTTTAATGATAATAACCCAGCAACATGAGGGTTTTCTGCAGCAAGATTAAAAGTAATTGCTCACTGCAGTGAATCAAACATAGAATAACACAGAGCTGGCATGGAGTTACAAGGCTCTGATTTAATCCAATGGTTCTGATCATGATTGGACCATGAGAGCAAAGTTAAAGCAGTCTCTGAGGTTGAAACACTGAAATATAACTCATGATTTAGTCTTTATAATAGCGTGGAGAAACTTAAACATTACCGTATGAATTTGAATGCCATATCTAGAGAGCAACAAAGATCCATCCAGTGTGAAGTTGAGCCATACAGGTTCAATTCTGTCTGTGTTAAATTAGTTGATTTCAGCCAGGGCAGCGAAAAACAAACTACAACTGACTCCAGGATCCTGAATGATTCTGCAACTTCAGGATCCTGAATGAACAAGAACAGTGAACTTATGATGTATGATGCAGTAATGCAATGGTTATCTGATACCACAAGGCATTCATTAACGTGCTATGCTTGGAAACTTCATTTTGAGACAAATTACATTATAAACAGCAGTTGAGCAGCATGATTCTGTAGTGATTCGCATGGAGTCCCATGTCGAGACCATATTAGATGAGATGATTTTAGCACCACTTTGATTTTCCCCGGTGTAATTTAAAAATAATAATCATTGCATTTAATATAGCACCTTATCACATCTTTGAGACGTCACAAAATATGCTGTAAAGTGAATTGGTTGTATATTTTGTGGGCAAAATGCAGCAGCCAATTGTGCACAGCAACGTCCCACAAACAGTCGTGGATTTAATGACCAATTTATTATTATTTTGTTTTGAAGGAATTATTACCCCTGGAAAAGCCATCCACCAATCGACTAAACAATCAGATTCCCATTATTAAATGCAATGGGTGTAAATTGATTTTACTCCATTTCCAAATAGTTTTCTGAAAATGCTTGAGCAGTCCAATGCATGTCTCTTCATTAATATTGGTGGGAGAATTTGCAGTCTGTGATGGAACTTTGCAGCCATTTTCACCTGTGCTTCACAACAGATTCGAACACCCCTTCAATTTATGACGAATGGTTTCTTCCTCCAGGTTCAGCATAGTATGACTGCTATCGTGAACTTTATATCGGCTAAGACATGTTTAAATTCTAAGCGAAATCTTTTTAAATTCAGTATTGTAGTGTTAAATTATCTTTAGGCCACTGTTTGTCAAAGACACTCTCTCTCCCAGCCTAACTGATCAGAGTAATCTTGCCTCGTGGCTGGAGAGAGACTTTGTTTTGTGTACAGTTTACTGCAATGTTGTAGCTAAAGACAAACTATAAACTAAAGGAGAACAAGGAACATGGATCAGGCCATCATTATGTATCCTTTGAAATGGCTTGACCTGCCATGTGTACATTTTTAGGCGTTGACTGGCTAAATATAAGGGTACAGAAGGATGGTTGAAGTGAAACCAAAGCATGTCCCGAAAATATATGTACGGTAAACATGTGCACGTATGGTGCACATCGGGGTACCTTCCAAAAGGGGTAAGTGCGCCTTATCAGGGTGTGCGCGGGCGTGCACATGGATGTGGTGTACTCAGGGGCGACTCCGACTGTTTTAAAGGGAGTGTCCCAAAAAATGTGTGCACAACCTATGTGCAGTGAAGGAATGCACCATAAACAATCGAATGTTTTTTGGATCGGGAGAAAGGAAAAAAGTTGTAACAGAAGATGTTGTGTTTATTTTGCATTTCTGTTGTACTAAATATATTTATAAATATAGTTAACGCCAACAGAGTGCTGCGGGTGTGATGCTTTATCAGAGGTGCAGTTTTCAGATCAAATTAAATCAAATCAGGGGAGTGGGACTAATTGGCAGTTCTTTCAAAGAGCCATCACAGGCACGATGGGCCTGATAGCCTCCTTCTGTGCTGTAAGATTCTATGTTTCTGTGATACTAAAAAATGTTAAACCAAGGTCCATCTGCGTATTCAGGTGGATGCTGAAGTTCGCATGGCACTATTCAAAAAGAGAAGAGAATTTTCTCCTGATGTCCTGGCCAACAATTCCCTCAAATAAAATTGGTCATTCACTTCATGGCAGTTGGTGCGACATTACTGTATGCAAACTTGACTGCTAGGATTGCCTACAAAATACACAGTCACCACACTTTACACTGAATGTTATGTGAAGTGCTTCGAGACATTCAACAGATGTGAAATACACTAAAGTATATGAAATGCAAAGGTTATTATCATTTTCTTGGAGCCAGCATTAAACAGAAACATAAAAATAACGGACGCCAAAAGTGGAACAAATATGAAGTTGCCACCCCGGCTATACTTCACTTATTTGATGCTGTCTTGGGTCCATGCAGCATCAGTGTTGATAAAATGCAGTGCACGAGAGATAACATAATCACACATAGAACCACAGCATGTAAGTTACATAATGAGATGACCTTCCTGCATCTGTATCATGTGGAGGCAAGTAAGAGATCTTGATATTGCAGACTAAATGTAAGAGCATCGGGAAAAGTGATATCTCACTGTCAGCATCTCCATTTGTGCCTCACTCTTCTATGCTAATGCAGCTGGTACCAAAATATGTCATCTTTTCATTTCAAGATGTCTCGAAGAGCTTCAGAGTTTCTGTAAAGTGTAGTGACTGTTGATTTGGCAGAAAGCAATTTTTACACAGCTGAAGAATGAATGACCATGTTTTTTTAAATCTTTTTTTCAGATCTGAATTGTGCCATGGCATCTTTAATATCCACCTGAACTGGCAGATGGGATTAGCTTTATCTGAACATCATTTCAACTGAAGGACAGCATCTGACAATGCAGCACTCCTCGAGCATTGTATTAGAATCTCACTCTTGACTAAGAGCTAAAAGTCCAGACCTGGAACTTGAACCCACACCTCCTGACTCAAAAGCAAGAGTGCCACCAACTGAACCAGGCTGACACTCAGATGAGGGAATGGTTTACTCCTCATAAAGTGAGTTATAAAAGCTGTGTAATGCCACTAAAAGGTAGTTGTTGAACTGCTCCTGAGTGGCCCTGCTGATATCTTGCAGGAGTGTAGCAAAGGAAGGAGTCTTAAGTCTGCTTTCATTGCATTATGTAACAGGTAGTGTTATGCCCTCATTGCCTTAAATCTCTTTCATTTTGTTTCTTTTCTGTTCTCTGAGTGTATCAAAGCTTTAAAGGTCAGTGCTCTTTTGGAGTCGATTGCTGACATTCAGCTTTTGGTTTCTGTAGGATGCTCACATCTCTGCACATGGACAATGATGTCATAAGCAGCCCGTTTGAAGTTTAAAAGGTTTCCTGTCCTTAATCTCTCTCTCTTCCAACAGTCTCTAGCTCTATGTTTTCTTATAATAATAATAATAATGATCCTTGCATTTGATATACCTCTTTTCACGTCGGGAGGACATCCCAAAGCGCTTCACAGAACACACTGTAAAGTGAATTGACTGTATATTTGTGGGCGAACGCGGCAGCCAATTGCGCTCAGCAATGTCCCACAAACAGTCGTAGATTGAAAATGACCAATTTATTATTGTTTTTATTTGGTTTTGGAAGGATTATTATTAGGCTTGTGGAGTAAGGAAACTTGCCCAAGGTTTCGACCTGCCTGGAATTGAACTCAGGTTTCTCGCTTGCAAAGCGAGTGCTCTAACCACTGAGCTACAGGACTCCACGAATATTGCTTGACTCCATCAGCTGCCCACAACCCCAAGGGGATTGAGTTCAAGATTCTTTTTCTCATATTTATATCCCTCCACAGTCTCGCCCCAACTTACTTCTGCGGCCTCCTCAAACCCTACTGACTTGGCTACTCCCTTCTCTCAGTGATTATTGTCCTGCTTCCTGTTCCCTGCTCCACCCGCCCTATCATCGGTGGGTTAGCTTTCTGCCTTTTAGCCACCAATCTCTGGAATCGCAATTTGGTGTCCCTCTGACTCGCCCCCTCCCTCACCTCGTTCAAGATCCATCTCAAAACTACCTCTTTTACATCTTTCCCCTTCCCCATCCCGTTGCACTATGGGATGTCCTCCCATGTGAAAAGTGCTTTATAAATGTGAAATTGCATTGTATGTTTTCACTTCTGCTGCTTTTGAGACTGATGGAAGTGTATATGTGCACGTGGTGACCCAGCTGGTACTGTGCAGGCCATAGCCATGATTATATTAATAATAATCCTTGCATTTCATGCTGCACCTTTTATGTCAGGAGGGCATCACAAAGAGTTTCACGGGATTTACTGCAAAATGTAATAGCTGTGTATTTTTGGGACAACATGGCAGCCAATATACACCCAGTATTGTGTCACAAACAACAATGAAGTGAGTGCCAATTTTATTTGGGAGAATTGCTGGTCAAGCAGAACTCCCTCCTCTTTTTGAGCAGTGCAATAGGATCTTTAATGTCCACCTTGACAGAAAGCCTGGACCTTGGTCAACATCTCATCCAAAGGATGGCACCTCCAACAAGGTAGCACTCTCCCAGCACTGTATTGGAGTGTCAGCCGAGAATATATGAATTTGAACTTCCAATGTGGAGCTTGAAGCCATAACCTTCAGACACAAGAGTAGCTACCAACTGAGCCACACTGAGAACCAGTATTTCCCAGTAATGTCAGCATTACAACAGTTTTTCTGAGAGCAAAATGTGTGATCACAGAGTGATACAGAACATAAGCCCCTTTAAACACAAGTTTGCACACTTCTCACAGTTAGGTACATTCAAATCAATATCATTTTCAAACTAAAACAAATGAGGCTCACTCCAAATGAGTGAGCCTAGCACCATTGAAATGACTTCCAGATCTCAGCCTGTACTCTTCAGTAACTAGAATGTAAACAGAGATTCTGGTGAGAAGCAGCAGGCCGATGAGTATTTGAAGAAAAATAGGTTAACATTTCAAGGTGTGACCTTTCATCAGAACTGAGCATTAGCCTTTCTATCTCTTACAGATGCTGATCAACTTGTTGTTCATTTCTAGCATTTTCTGTTTCTATTTCAGACTACAGTGATTTGTGTGTTTTTTTCCCTTTTATCTTTGCTTCATAACAAGTCACTGGCAGTTCAGTGAGAGCATTATATCAGACTCACTCAGACACTGTTTTTCTCTCTCCTGGCTAGAATCAGACTGTGAAGGGCATTTCAAGGAATCAACTCCGAGACCCGAAATTTCTTATGATCTTAGCCTAAAAAACATTGTATCAAAGTTCAAGATTATAATAATAATAATAATCCTTACATTTTATATAGCTCCTTTCAAGTTGGGAGTACATCTCAAAGTGCGTTCCAGAAGCATCTGCATATCTATGTTTTTATGGGCAAAACCAGCAGCTAAATTTTCACATAGCAATGTCCCCCCACAAGCAGCCATGAAGTGAGTGACCAATTTTATTTGGGGGATTGTTGGCCAGGACACTGGGGGAAATTCCCTTCTGTTTTTGAATGGTGTCACAGGATCTTGAATCATCACCTGAACAAGCAGATGGGGCATTGTTTTAACGTCTCTTTTGAAGCATGGCAACTTCAACAATGCAGCACTCCCCCAGCACTGCATTGGAGTTCCAGGCTAGACTATATGAGTTCAAGCTCCCAACATGGGGATTTTTGTGGAAATATTACGGGTACGTAGTCTGCCTATTCGCACTGCCAATACACAGAATAGTCATTGAAGAAAGGTACTGTAGGCAGATACTTGTGGAATCATTCCAACAATCCCAATTGAAGGAGAAAAACTGTCAAATGTCTTGAAAATAGAATAATTGAGGAGAAAATTAGCTAGGGAAGAAATAGATACCCTCAACTGCCCTTCGTAGGATTTGGTGGGAACCTTTTTCCTACCGGAGAGACATTGTAACTCTTTCAATGGAATATGGAACAGCTGGACTTTATTTATATTTATCAACTTCTTAAATGTCCACTTTTTTTGTAACATTGTCTGGAATCTGCAACAAAACTGAATTCCCCCAAAGACGTGTGAGGGTAATTCTAAGTGAGCTCTTTATTTCCAGTGAACCAACACTAGGATCTCCTCAGCTGTTTTTGCATTATCTCCTCTTGGCAGGAATGCATCTCCTGTGTGCTTATGTCACATTCCAGGAAGCAGATTTTCTCTCATAGCCACACATGCAGTCATTCCAGCCATGGTTTATTTCCAACAGTCTCTACGTCTCCTGGGCTGATGCTAGAACTGCCTTCACCTGCTCTCACCTGCTGACTGGCAGCTGTCTTCTTGTCTCACATTCTCCGCTAAGCTTGGCTTTGCTCCATTCTCAGCACTCCAGTCTAGCTTTGCATGCTCTCTGGTGCCCTGATGTCTCATGGTCCACACTAGCCTCACTCATTCTCTTCTAGCTTTAACATTTCTGCTCACACTGACACCTGTGATCGCTCTATCCACAATTGTCATGTTGTGTCTATCCTTCTCTTAGATTCTCTCACTTGTTCTGTTTTCTATCATATTGTATTTTTATCTATTTCTCATCTTGCTTTCAATTGTATCAACTCTTTTCACTTGATATATTTTCTCAGCCTGTCTCTTAAGATCACCTTTGTCCTTTTCCACTTTTTCCTGGACTTCCCTCATATTCTGTTTGTTTTGATTTCCATGTCCTCTTGTGTTTTGTTCTAGTTTGTCTTGTGCCATCCTACCTGGGTCTTTCCTGTCTTGTCTTATCTTCTCTTATCCAATCTTGTCCTATCCTGTCCTGTTTAATCTTTTACTGCCTTGCCTCATTCCTTCTCATTACTCTCTCTCTCTCGTTCAAGGTCTCCTTCTCGCTAACTGATCCCAACTTTTCCCTTTCTTACAATATGGCTGGATCTCTTCATGCTAGTCTTCCTCACGTTGCCTCATTAAGACTCCTGCTGACAAATTAATTTCAGTGTGCAGTAATGCGTGGTTCCTATTTCTTTTTCTATCAGCAGGAAAAAGATCAACTTGTACAGAACAAGGATCATAGATCCTGGACTTCATGGCACATAGCAAGCAGTCTGTGGACACGGGCTACACCCACACACCCACAGCTGAAGCAGCTGCCTTGCAGGACTCCAGCCATGAGCAGTACACTGAGGCAGACACAACATTCCACTCAGCTGTAGTGAGTCGCTTCACAGGATTCCAGCCGAGGATCCAAACGCCAGTCGTCTTACCAACTGGGCTAAAAATAATCCCTATTTTGCTTTTTAAAGGCATCAATCTAATCTTAAATACATATAATAACACTGATGTGTAGTATAAATATGATACATAACTTGGGAGCGGTGGCTGTCTTAAAAATAAACCAATTCTTGATCCTGCGCTACGTAATCCACTTGTCCTTTGGGCCGATAGTTTATGTTGCCTGATGTCATGCAGGTTATTTTTGGTGAGGCAGCCTCTGCTCCTCTGTATCCCAGCCTACTTGACAGGACAAACCTAATTTGAAAATGGCAGAATCTAATGCTGAAAGGAAAACAGACAGTGGAGGCAAGCATGCCACTGATGAGATCAACATTCCTGTCTTTGATATTTTAGCAAAAAAGTAAATCTGAGTATAACACGGTGTAAAATCGGTGTTTGCACCAGTAAACCAGTCATGCTTAGCACTCCTCTACACATGACTGAGGAATGACAAACCATTGTTCATTAACATTGGTCATTCATTCACATCAAGACTTTGAGACATTGTTATGCACAAATTGGCTGTCGTGTTTGTCTACAAAATTCAGTCATGACACTTTACAGCGAATCCTATGAAGTGCTTGTAGATGTCTTCCCAACGTGAAAGGCACTATATCAAATGCAAAGATTATTATTAATAATATTGTCCAAAAGAAACTGGAGGGTATACAGCAAGGAAAGGGTTGAAAAATTATTGATTAACTTTATTAAGTTGAGAAAGTTAAGTGTTTAAGTCTAAATTTAGAATCATAAACTTAGAGTTAGTGAGAATGTCAAAAGTTGTGGGTAGGAGGTCAATGTTGAGAGTAGTGGATAGTACAGTGCTCTTCTGAAAGATAATGTGGGTGCAGTGGCTATTGTTGGGTATATGCAAGTGAAGGAGGAGGAGAGGGAGGACTGCAGGTGCAAAGGGCAAACAAGTTGTAGCAGGTTCTAGCCCAAGCAATGTACAATGACATGACTGGGCATGCCATAGAGCAGTGCCTGAGGGGGCTTAGGCTTCCTATGGAGGCTGTGACTGACGTGTGCCAGCTGTCCCATGAAGATCTGGAGGAACAATCCATCATCAGGACTCACTACCAGAGGCAGTGAAGGTCACCACTGCCCTCAACTGTTACGCACTGGCATCCACAAGGGAGGTTTGCTGTGTACCGCTTTGTTATAGAGGTACGTGGTACACCATATTGACAGGTAATCCACTTCATTATCAGAGTGCATCAGCTACTGCAGATAGGGAAGCAAGTGCCAAAGGATCTTGTTACTAGGTTTTCTGAGTGAGCTCTCCAACTGAGCAATGTTTCTGCAAATATTTTAATATGGACAAATTCACAGAGTGAAATTGCTATTTCACAGCATTTTATTACACTGTAATACTTGCAACATATGTGTGATATGTTTTGTTCCCAAATTTGCATCTTGGAACAGAACTGTCGTTGGCGTGACTCCTCCATACATGAGACTGTTGCAAGCCATTACCTCAAGATTCTTATTGATCTGTGTGAGGACAGACATATATCAGAACAATATATATTATGATAAAGGTAAAGGGCTACTATTTCCTTTCTCTCCTGCAAAATCTCTTAAGTTTTCCAAATTTTATCGGCTGGTCACATCCACTCGTCTCTTAATATATCCACTTTTGCTTTCTACACATCCACTATTGCCTCTTTGCATCCACTGCTATCTCTTCATATCTACAATTGCCTCTTCAGTTGTTTTTGCTCTGAGGATTTCTGTTGCCGTGTACCCTATGACGGTGTCCTGCCTTTGTCTTTGAACACAGAATAATGGGGTTTGAGAATAATTGGCTCAATGAAAAATCCTTCCTTGTTATTCTTGCATTATGACATATCCATCGCATTTTGCAAAACTCTACTCTTATCACCTCTCACTCCTACCTTACTTATTAATAATGCTAGTATCTTTACTGAATATTTCATTTGCAAATTCAACTTTCCCTAATGTGCGTACTACCCCTACCTAGCTACAGTACAACAATGATTTACTTTGTGCTTTTCTTCAGGTTGGAAAGCTTTTTTACAGATCGAATGGCCTGTCCTTTGAATCACAGACACTGGCCATCATGTACAGTATTATTACATTCCCCACCTTAGTTGTTTGCTGTTTTTGTGTGTGTGTGTGTGTGAGCGTGTTCGTGGTGGAGGCAGGGGAGAATGGAGAAAATGCCTCTCCACTATAATGTGTTGGCATCATTTCATGGCAATGTTTACAGGCACTTCCAGTGGTGCCAAGTCTAAAAATCGTCTTTTATAGCTGTTGTGACATTATCACCTTCAATTTCACACTGCGAGCTGCATTCACAGATGTGTCTAATGTTATTGGAGTCAATTGGTTTCCTAACTGCTTCAGAATTCTGCAATGCTCTTTAACACAAGTTCGTCATCATTTTTTAATTCTAGTGGAGTTGAATTTCTCTTACTCAGCAATTAAGCAAGTTGGGTACTTACGTAATTTCATCAATATTTTGGAAAATTTTCTGTCCACTTTTCATTAAAAGGTGGATGCAATATGTATTTTAAACCATTTATTTGCGAAGTGATACTAGACCCTTGAATGGTCCCATTAAAGCATAATTTGTTGTTCACATGTTATGGACATTGAGCTCCCGGTGTAGGTAACACCTCCAGTGCAATGGTGACAGTGCCCAGAGTGCTGTCCTTCACGTCAGATGTTGAACAATAACATAATCCTTGCATTTGATATAGCGCCTTTCAAGTCAGGAAGATATCTCAAAGCGCTTCACAAAATTTATTGTGCCCACAATGGAGCTCATAGAAGTTCCTGGTATCTGCCATTCACCTAGTGAGGGCTGAAACCCGCACTTGTCAGATGTTAAGTGACCAGCTAGTTACTATCCTGCTTGGGGGAAAGATAAAAAGGGTTTACTTGGAATTGCACTGGCTCCAAGGTGACATTCAATGGAATGTGAGAATCAAACCAACCCTCTGTGGCGGTCTCGGTTGGTTGGTTCCTGAGCTGGGCAGGTCCGCAGTACTCCAGGGCATTGCTGATGACAGCACTATGACTGGCTCATTGGTAGAACTTGGAGGGGCAGACCAGTTCTTCCCACTCAGCTCCTGTTAATCCTGCAAGCCAAAGTCTTACTGAGTAGCGTGGTCCTAGTTGGACAAGCAACAGGAGAGTTTGCCAGTCAGTGGTTTCAATAATACTATATGGTTTTAGCTATTTAAAATCCACCAGTACCCCCAAAAAACACTCTAGGGTCCCCAAACCTTGCCAGACAGATACTCTCCAGATTTAGGAAAAGCAGGGTGTGTGCTTTCAGGGAAGGAGTGAGCATTCCATTCCAAATCATGAAAATTTCCATGTCAAGGTGGAATGTATGGAACTCTCAATTTGATTTGGATACTTTTAAGCATGGCAATAGAATTCTGCATGTGTCAGACACTGAGCAAAAAAACCCCAAACCTGTGAAGTATAGTGATTGCATATAGTGATTGGCCTTTAAGTGATCTTTCCTCATGTTTGAGTTAACAAATTGAGCTTCCCTCCCTAGTCAAGGATGCCTGGGCCAGGTTAGTGCCATTATTGTCACCAAGCTGTGTTCTGAAGGTCTATTCATTTGGATGATAAGATCCCATGGTACCATTCAAAAAGAGCAGGGAGTTTCTCCCATGTCTTGGCCAACAATCCTCCAGATAAAATTGGTCATTACTGTGTGAATTTTTGGCATGTTCGCCTACAAATACAGTCACTGCACTTTCCAGTATATCCTATGAACAGCTTTGAGACTTCTGATGATGTGATAAGGCATTATATCAAATGCAAGGATTAATATCATTGCAAGTCACCAGCGGATTTTTAGTGACTATGGAACCATACCCAGCCTGGATAATAACCTTGAGAAGAGGATGTGGGGGAGAGAAAAAGATGCAAAAACATGAATAATATTTCCATCGAACCAAGTCAAATCAACAGCTGTGCAGTTATTATTAGGAAAAAACGGGATCTCAGTCAGCAGCTATTTTAACTCCAAGTAAAAAATGGTCAGATGACTGATAAAGGTGTATTGTCTGGAGACTTCCACAGTTCAGACTAACTAACCTTTAATTACACTAACAGACAACTGATAAGAGGCTCAACTGACTCGCTTGCTATCTGAACAGTGACTGGGGCATGCTCCGTTGAATGGTGTAAGATTGATACCCTATAACTCTTCAATCAGATAGCAAATTTCCTGTCAAATGATCCATTGCAAGAGTCTGTCCTACTGTGGATGGAATCTTTTCTCTATCAGTTGAGCATTCATTAAATTAGAAATGCTTTTGCAGCACGCAATGGGACATCTTTCAGAAAAAAAATATTTCTTAGAATTGAATATAAATCAAAACATTCTGCTTTTTATTTGTCAAGAAGAACCAAAAGGTGCCTTAAACTTTACATTTGTTTTGTCTTTCTGACTAAGATTGAATCCATGATGTTTTGTTCTCGCTTCATAAAAGAAGGGAAAAGCTCTGAAGGCACTTTGGGATGTCCTCTCTAAGTAAACGGCCCTATATAAGTATAAATTACTTTGTATTGAATCGGTGCAGACTTTACCCAATGGCTCATCCAGACTGTGTAGTTTTTGGGTGAGTGATATCTTCTGTTTCTACAGAGTACAAAGAAATATATATAACTGATAACTGAATTGAAGAAAGAACTTCGGGCATGGTTGCTTTCATTTGGTGAATTTGGGGATTATTTTTGGTGATTCTCTACAAAGTTGGGCCGAACTCTACAAAGTTCTCGACACGATGGGCCGAATGGCCTCCTTCTGAACTGTATAATTCTATGATTCTATGAAAGTTAGGGGAAATAGCACAAACTGTTGACAGCCCGTCACTTTCTGTTACAGACTTTGTGAGACAAAAAGGGTTGTAACTAGACACATGGCTCAGATGGCCAGGGCTATAGTAGCCAGACAACAACAAGTTGTATTCATTTTGCTCCCTTCACACAGGGTAATGTATCAGAGTGCTTAACAAGATACTTCCCTCCCCAGGAATTGAAACTGGGCTGTGGTGGTGAAAGCACCAAATCTTAATCAGTACAAGGGAATGGATCCTGAGAACAGAACCGATTAGCCTGGTCATGGATGTTGATATTGCGTCATACCGTTGTGGTCATCTTGTTAGTGGTGAGTCCACAATACTCCAAGGCACTGTTCATGTCAGACCAGCCTGCCTGCCTCATTGGCAGGACTTGGAGGGGCCAGAACAATCGTGGTTGAGCAGGGATTCTTCCCACTCAGTTCCTGTCAGCCCTACTACAAAGCTATAATGGGTATTTTGGTCCTAGCTGAACAAGTAGCAGAATTTTTGCCATTGTGAACTCTGCTGTTTTAACTGGTTAAACTCAGTTGTAACCTGGGGTCTCCTGTGCCTAATACTCTCTGCAATTAGGTAAGCAGGTTGCATCTCTCTAGGGAGACTGTGCAAACTCTATTTCAGAAAATGGGAAATGTGCATGCCATAGGCGTAGACGACAAGCATATTTTGAACTCTTGGTCTGGTGTGGATACTCTTCATTATTATAGTGTTTTTCTGCATGTGTCGGACCAGGTGGTCAAATATTATTAACTTTTAGCTTTTTCTCCAAGATATAAAACCAAAAACATGCATTATATACAAATGTAGATTTGTTTGCTCTTTCAATGTAGACAGATTTTATTCCTGATGTTTTGGTTAAAATGCAATTGTATTTTAAAAGTCTATCCTTCTCTATGCTTCATTCAGGGATGTGTGTGTAATGCTGATATAGAAACTGTGGGGTTAGCATGAATTAGTCACTGCCACTTTCATCAACAACTAAAGAGTACATCAGGCTTATCCATCACTTCAACCAGCCCATTACCTTCCAGTTTGTTCAAAACAGAATAAATGTGAATTATTATTATACACTTCTGTGGATACCACAACCTTCTGACTCAGAGGAGAGAGTGCTACCAATTGATTCAACCTTACACCTTCACCACCTTAAGGCCAGTTTGCCTTCATATTTAACTTTGAATATCAGAATTCTTCAATCCAATATTAATTTGGAAGCTGATTTTCTGTAGTTCTTAAAAAGAGCTGTCTTCCAAATTTAAACTGAATTGAAGAATTTTCCACATTTGTACCTGATCTGAAAAATTTATGACGAAATGGACTTACAAGTTAAGACTCGGGGAAATTTCAGGCCAACAGTTGGTAATTGTATCGAGCAGAGGAATTTCAACCCCCTCCCCTGCCCCTCCATGTAGCTTCACATCAGCGTGCTGGAATTAAATTAAAAACTGATGAGAAAATGGCATCATTTGACACAAGTTAACCCGGAGAATATCAATTTAAACTCATTACAAGAAGAACAAAGCGAAAAGTTAAGAGACTTTCTTTTGTCCTGATGGGTATTAGGGCATGGATTGGCCTAGTAAAAAATGATAGTTCAACAGAATCCATAATAGCATTTTAAAAAGCAAAATTAGAAAAATATTTGAAAAGGGAAAATAGAAAAGGTATGGGAAAAGATGGGAGTGGGACAAGACAGTTCATTCTTATAGAGAATTGGCACTGGTCTTTTGTGGTGTGCTGAAATAATTCTATGATTCCTCCATTTTAAGAAGATTAAAGACCAGATACTCCAGAGATTCTCATGTGTCAGAGTTAATCCCACATCTATAGCTTTATGGTAGCAGCAAAAATAACCTCTTCACCTTTTCTGTGTTTTTTGAGAATCATTGTTGCCTGCCCATTGTAACAAAATAGTATACACTGTAGAGTGGAGTATGTTATGGGTGATTTCCTGATGATGATGCACAAAACTGTCCAATGCATCTCATAATATTATAATATTTAACAGCTGTGTAAGGAGATGGATGTGCCCAAAACCTACTGTGGCATAAATGAATCAATGTCACCTTGAATATTTTGGTTAAATGCTAAACTGCACAAGTATTACCAACTGGCTTGCAAACAACATACAATTGCACTTCCTGTTATGTATGTGTGCCAGAAATGTTTTACACATCATACATCCTTCTCAAGTATAGGAATTGGATGGGATCAAATTGTTTATTCTTCCAGATGTTTGGCAAGGCTTGACGGACAAGCTTCACAGTAGGAATCTTAACCACTAAATGTAAAACCCTAGATGCAAGAATAGCCAAATTCTTGGTTCAAAGAACAGTTCCATGAACCCTATTAAAGTTCATCAGAAACGTAATAGAATGTTGCAAAACCTGTCTTTAGTGCCATCATAGACGTTATCATTTCTGGCACGTTGGTGTGCAATTATAAGATCTGATATCTGAAGTCTGCCCTCATTTAACTGAGTCATTGGAATTTACATCAGGCCAAACTAGCAACATATGAACCAAATCAGTCAAGCAAGATCTTTTCATTGTTCCAAGCCTAAATATTGTCTATGTGTAGGGTATACCTCACGCCTCTATTTTTATACCAACCAGAACAAGTTTCAAATAAACAATATCGAGATGTGAGAGAATTATCAAATAAAGAATCACAATAAAGAATAAAATAAAAAAAAGTAAGTTCATGCGTGAATCAGATAACAATGATCTTTTACACTTTCTTACTGTTCTTCAAGGAGATTGTATAAGGTGGATTATTAATTATTGAAATAACAGAATAATACCAATGTTTGACCACTCTGGAAAAGCTTCAATAGAGATTTAATAATGTTATTTCTAAAAACGCATTTTATTATTTTATTGTTGGATAGCAACTAACATGCCTGGTGGGCTAAAATATTTATAAGAAAGATTGCTAATGTATTGCTACTAGAGCTACCATAAATAATTGAAAATATTTGAATGCATATTTTTGCAAAATGAAAAGTTCTGTTTAAAAATGTAAATAAATGTTTTCATTCATTCATTTCTGTGTGTCAGCACAGATCATTTGGTAGCATTCTCACCTCTGTCTCAAAAGATTGCGAGTTCAAGCTTCACATCAGCTGGGGGTGGGGGGGAGACAGGGGGTGTTTGGATTGTCAGAGGTGCCGTCCTTCAGATGAGATGTTAAACTGACGTCCCATCTGCCTATCCAAGTAGATATTAAAGATCCTATTGCACTATTCAAAATGAGAACGGTATTTATCCCAGTGCCTTGGCCAACAATACCACAAATAAAATTGGTCTTCACTCCAAGGCTGTTTCTGGGATATTGCTGTGTGCAAATTGACTTCACCCATAAAATACACAGTCACGCAACTTCACAGTATAAAAGTATATCCTGTGAAATTCTTTGAGATGTGGTGATTATGTGATAAGGTGTTATATCAAATGAAAGGATTATTATTTATTATTAGTATTACCAAAATATCAAATGCAAATTTCAATAAATCAATGGTAGACCGTTATTGAAATGGACTATTACTCAATTAAAAAAAATACATTTACGCTTTACTAACCAAAATGTAAAATAAAAAAAAGTGTTGCTCCATGCACATTCTCCTTCTTGCACTGCAGCTATTTCCTCCTAGTTAGACTTCCTGTAGGGTCCCATTATTTTTGCTGTGTTCATTCTTATTGCTACACTTCAGATTATGGCAGCAACAAAACTCAATTTGATTGATGACTTGTCACCCAGACTACCATCAGTGAACCAAGGAACAGTTGGTTATTCACTTCATGGCTGTTTGTGGCATAATACAGTGGACATTTTGGCTGCTACATTCACCTACAAATATAGTCGTACCATTTAAGAGTAATTAGATAGTAACAATAACAACAACAACTTGCATTTATATAGCGCCCTCACGCAGGGTAGCATCCCTTATCAATGTAATAAGCGCTGCATTGCCAGATGTACTGTCCTTCAGATGAGACGTTAAACCAAGATCCCTTCTGCATGTTCTGGTGGAGGTTAAAGATTTTTGGAGTGAGCTCAGTGTCTGACAACTATGGAAACCCATCACAATAATTAAGAATATCCAAACCAATATGAGATTACCATACATCTCACTTACACATGGAAATCCCAGAGATTGGCTGTTTGAATGGAATGTGCACTCTCTCACTGGAGGGTTGCATCCTGTTTACCTAATTCCAGAGAGAACTAGGCCAGGTTGGCTAGAGCCAAGGCTGGGGGACCCTAGAGTTTGCGTTGGGGTACTGCTGAAGTCTATCCAGTTAAAACCGCATAACTTGCCACTGATATTGCTTTCTGGAAAGCTTTCCTGCTGCTTGGCCAGCTAGGACAACTCTAACCTTTAGGGCTTTGGCTTGCAGGGTTAACAGGAGCTGAGTGGGATGACCTTCCAGGTCCTGCTGATGAACCAGGCTGGCTGTGCTGTCATCAGCAGTAACCTGGAATACTGTAGTCCCCCCTGGCTCAGAAACCAGACTACCAAGTCTGCCACAGAGGGCTGACTCAATTCTGACATTCCGTTGTCAGGCATGTCACCTTGGAGCCAGTTCAGCTTCAAGGAAACCCCACGTATCTTCACACCCAAGGTGTTTAAAGGTCCGATGGCACTATTCGAAAAGAGAAGGGAGTTTCATTTGATATGGTTTGACATTGTGTTATAGGACTATATCAAATACAAGTATTATTGTTAATCCAACATTCTGACTTCTTTTCTAATTCCTAGTTAGCTATTCTAGCTTTTGATTATCCTCTATGTAAAAAATAATTCCTGGTGTCCATCCTAAAATTATCCTTCACAATCCTTTTTCTCTTACTGCCTCAGCATTTCTGATACATTTCTTCTCGAGTTTACATGGTTGAAGAATTGAGTGAGATATTGGTAATAGACGATCAACTTTCCAAGATCAGATTTTGCCCTCAGTAGAAGAGGGAAGAAATGGGAAGAGAATTAAACAAAAGAAAAAAGAAAATGTGTCATTGCCGTTGCCTTTGAAGACAAGGGAAACTTTTTTAAAAAAAAGTACAGCTTAATAGCTCGCTGTTCAAATGGTGCTAACCAGCAGAGCACTGAACAGACTCAGCAGTCGGCAAGTATTATCTGTCTAGATACAGTCCATTCAATTGCCAAGTTATTAGTGTACCTTGCTGGGAAACTGCAAATGATATCCACTATAGGCTTAACATCTGCTGCAGATAGGGGCCTAACTACTAAATGTGAGGTTGCTCACACTATTTGACTTTATTTTATTAGACTATAGACTCCATTTTAATGCTTTTGACTTCACCCTTTTTTATTCCTGATGAGATCTCAGCTTGTGTAACTCAGGTGCAACTTACGGAATAGTCTATTTGCATTTCAAAACAAGAAAAACATAGGATAAATTAAAGATGAGGAAATATTACTAAAAATAAGTTATCAGAGAGCTAAGATCATATAAGAGACCTGTGGACTGCCAGAGATTCCAGATACATACCTCAATTAAACTACTGGGAGTGGGCATCCATTTACCTGTAGGCTCTCGGATGCTTCAATGAATTTTCAGTGTCTAACTGCAGATATCTTTTGCAGTGTATAAATGCATTTTTCATATAATGCTGAACATGACATGACAATTATGCACTGTGACCAGTTGCTGTTAAATGTCACGAGGAAATATTTGTTTCTGAAAACAAAATTTAACTACGGTGGTTCAGAAATTCAGCATCTTTTCACTTCCCTCACATAAAACTTTTATAGTTTTCTTAATTAACAGAAGCCAAGATTATAATTATGTTGTTTAATAAAAAGCAGTACCTTGTATGATCATATCACTGTCTAGTTATTGTGAAAATCTTTATATCCAATACTGTATGGTGGTGAATTTCAAAGGAACAGTTTATGCAATTTTCTTGAGTACATATCTTTATCATGGCAGCACAATGTTTGTGTCTCTAAACTGGAAAGATTTATTAAATTAGAAAGATATGTGTTTCATATGCGTAATGCCCTTATTTCAGAGGGTAGAAGAAGAGTACATTTCTGCAGTTACAGTATTCTCAAGTCCACAAATGTCAGTATCAAGAAAATGAGCTGAGGCCACTATCCATGGAACAAGTTGTTAGATGCTTCCTCGCTCTTTTTGCCTTAATTGTGGTCAGTGCTTCTTTTTGAAAGTAACTGTGGCAGAAAACATTTTTATCCATTATTTTTGTTTGTGGCACTAATGGGATGCAATCGTCTTAAGCATCCACATCAATGGTAGTTTATTGGCAATATGTATCTCAGTTTCTTGCAGTGCAGAAATAGTGTTTTTCAAAGACCCTTGTAGTCTTGAAATATCTGAATTCTGGTGGTCTATTGTCTAAGACTGAGTAATGTAGATGTATTATGCAGTCATTTCCCCGACAGTCTAAAGGGAACAATACTTCTAGTTTCTTGAAGCATAGTATCAGTATGGATCTCTGGCCTTCCAATAAAATCTTCAGATTCATAAGAACAAATTCTCCTGTTATTAGTTCTTGGTTGTGCCGATGAAGACCATTTGATTCTTTTCTGATCAGTATATTTATTGCTTTTTGAACTGTGAACTTTCATTGGGAATAATCAGAGAATCATCCCCATATTGGACTCTCAAAATGAGACTCACTTCATTGATCAGCTTTGAGATTTTTCGATGTTAAAGGCAGGATCAAATGGAAGGATTATAGCACAGTCTTATATAATTTTATTTAATATGCTTCAAAGTTAGCAGGAGCTGCCCGGCTGTAGAGAGAGTGCAGAGGAAAGCAAATAGGATGGTCATGTTAGTTGAGCAATGATTAGACAAAAGCTAGAATCTTGAAAACATAATGCCTCAGTGAGGCATATGACATTTTAAATGGGATTGAAAGAAAAAACCCAGAATAATACTTTACAATGCACAAAGACGGCAGTAAAACAAGATGATACAGGTTTAGAGTTGCAAAGGGAAATTTCAAGACAGGCACAGAAAAATATTTATTTAGCAAGAGGTAAATTAACAACAAGAACTCGACTCCATTATAAAGCAACGTGATACTGTGATAGGACCTTGGTAGGATGAATATTCTTTATGGATGAGATCCAATGGGCTAAAGGGCCTTTTCCACCAAACTTATCTTATGATCTTGTAATCGTATGATTGATTCTCACAACAATTAAACACATGTTAGAATGAAAATAGCCCCAGCTAAATCTTTAGTAACATAACATCTTGATTTATATTGTTGCCCTATCCATTTTGTCTCTTATACTGTGTTGTGTCTACAAGCTGCCCTTGGGCAAGATCCCTATTGTAAACAATTGTTCCAGCTTGACTTAGACATGCTGGATGGTCTTGAAGGCAAACTACTCTAGCACAATAATTAATTTGATATTATTTATTTTACTTGATTTTAAATATTACATTTCAGTTTAGTTTATTGTGTTGATCACTAGAAGTCAATGCTTGTCTAATTTGGCCACTTTCATTTGTGTTTAATCAAGAATTAAAAGCTGAAATCCTATTATCTATGACACAAATACCATTACTGAAATCAGAATGATTTCCTACACAGGAGACATGAGTCCAAGGAGACATGCCCTTCGTGGCAACAAAGATGTCATGGTAACCTTAAGTGACCTTAAACGACCAAGCATTTGTAAACAACACAACAGCAGAGAACAACAACAACTTGGATTTATATAGCGCCCTCCACGCCGGACAGCATCTCAGAGCGCTTCACAGTAACGGATTGCGTTGAAATTAAAGGAAGAGTGTTACTTCCCCTTTAATAAATATCTTGGGCCCCCCAAAAAACAATATTGCTTTGCCATATTAAATTTTATGGGACATGTGCTTGTTGGGATTGCAGCAATATCTTGTAACAAACCAAAGCAAACTGCACTTATAGGCTCCCTGTTGAACACTTTTGCATGGACACATGCCTAGCTCTGGAATTTTGAAATGCCAGCTTGTTTAAAGAAGAAAACACGTCATGCTGTGCACATCCCCTTGTACGTTTCCTCAGAAGAGTCAATGTGTTATTTTATATATTCCATTTTTCATTTCTTGTTACCCCGAAGGCTTGTGCACCATCCGATCAGCTATCCACCCACTCAACTACTGAAGCTCAGATTTCTCATTACACCAATTAGCACTGCTGTGGCTGCAACAATGTTTTACACTAGAAAACAAAAGTGTTTTTCTAATGAGATTGGCTTAGAAATTAGCTGTTTAAATTTAAAACAGAGTTAGAAGTTACTTGGGAGCTGAAATATAGGTATATATTCACAAACTGCACATAGGGCCAAGTATGTGGAAGCTATTTACTTGATAATTACTTTGCTATAAGGGCAATGACCCCAATTGCTTCATTATTTGTGAATACCAAAGAATAAGACTCAGGTGGAGGATATCAAACTGTCAGCCTGTAAGCCCTCAATGGAAAGATTTAAGATCTTAGGAAAAAATATTACAATTCAAGCAGGTTAGCTGAAAAGCAAATTAATTTGCGTTTTTACACATTACAATAAAAAATAATCCTTGCATTTGATATAGCGCTTTTCACATCTTCTAGATGTCTCAAAGCGCTTCATAGAATATACTGTAAAGTGAATTGACTGTATATTTGTGGGCGAAACGCGGTAGCCAATTCCGCACAGCAGTGTCCCACAAATAGTCGTGGATTGAGTGACCAAATTATTATTATTATTATTTTCTTGAGGGATTATTATCAGGCGTGTGGAGTAAGAAAACTTGCCCAAAGTTTCGCCCTGCCGGGAATCGAGCCCAGTTCTCTCACTTGCAAGGCGAGTGCTCTAACCACTGAGCTATAGAACTTCACATTTCGGCTATACATAGACAATATCCATCTGGGGTCGCTAAATAGCTATTGGGAGATAGGAGCCCCTTCAGAAGCACTTCCCCTCCCTATCCCAGGAGCACTGAAGTTAATTTTAATGTTTGTAAACCCAACTGTTGGTCGATTGGCGGATTGCTTTTCTGTGGGTAATGAACCCTCCAAAAATTAAAAATAATAATAATAATTTGATCACTTAATCTACAACTACTTGTGGGACATAGCTGTGCACAATTGGTACTGCATTCCGCCCACAAAAAATATGCAGTAAATTCACTTTACAGTATATTCTTTGAAGCATTTGAGACATCTCAAAGACGTGATAAGACGCTACATCTAATGCAAGTATTATTTTTTAATTATACAAAGATTAAAGATCTTGGAAATGAAGATTTTGGAGCTGAAGTGAAACAAATACTTTATTGTTCTGATGACAGTAGCAAGGGGTTATAGAACCCCTTTCTTTGATTCCCCCGTAGGCTAAACACTCCAAGAAGCTACTCTGCCTGATGGGCGCTATATAAATGCATGTGATTGTTGTTAGATATGTTGCTTGGAAAAAATGTGGCATGTGATAAGGTGTCAGTCTGGCTCATTTGGTGGCACTCACACCTCTGAGTCAGAAAGTTATGGATTCAAACCCCATGTTAGGAATTTGAGCTCATAGGTCAAGGCTGCTGCTCCAAACAATATTGTGGGTGTCCTGCAATGTCAGAGGTGATGTCCTTTGGATGAGATGTTAAACTGAAGTCCTTTTTTGCTTCAACATTAACAATCCAATGGCACAATTTGAACCATTGAATTCTGTCTTAACTTTGAACTCAGTATTCTGTAATTCCTCAAAGAAATCACAGAAAACTAGATTCAAAATTAACACTATTATTTAGGAATTTGCCAAATTCTGCATACTGTAAAACATTTCCTAAATGCAGTAAATCTAGACCCAGTGTAATTTCTTCCTAATATTGTTCTGGGAGGAAACAACTTAACCATCAGGACAACTAAAACAATGCTAGCAAATTCACTATTTTGCCTCTGGGGAAAGAAATTACATAGAATTACATAGAATGATACTGCACGGAAATAGGCCATTCACCCCAATTAGTCTGTGCTTGTGCTTATATTCCACGTGATCCTCCACTCCTCCTATTCCCCTCTCCTATACCCCTCTATTCCTTTCTCCCTTATATGTGCATCAAATGTCTCCTTAAACCTTACTGATGCCTTTTGCCGAAGAAGTCAGTGTGCGTACTAATCTGCCCAATTCCTCCGCTTGTTGGGCAGTGGACTACTTCATATTCTCCCCGCCCTGCCCGCCCCACCATACAAGGCCTTCAGCCTTTCTGCCTCCACCCTCTGTAATGCCATCACAGAGTCTCTTTATCTAGCCACTTCCCTTATCTCCTTCAAGGTCTGTATCAAGACCTTCTTCTTTGACTTGTGCCTTTGGTGATCTTCCCATCCCCTTACCCCTCATCCCTTTTGAATCCAACCCCCAGCTTAGGTGCAAACCCTGAACTGTCCAGTGCCTTGGCATGACCGCCCAACGTGAAAGGTGCTATATAAATGAAATGAATGCAATTTGTTGTTGATTAAATGAAAGAAATTTCAAGTAAAGCAAAGAAAAGTGAATTAAATAATCTGCTAGTGGATGGAATCAAGTGTCAGGCTCCACCACTGTTAAGCACCTGGTGGTAGGTGCTATATAAGTGCAAGTTGTTGTTGTTGTCAACATACTACTTTTCCAGGCATTTGCATCTTGCATTGCAACAAACTTTGATGACTAATATCATGGAGCTCAAATTTGCTGCAATGCACACCGTTACGTTTACACTCTGTGAATGTCTGCATCTGAAATGTAAGGCATCAATTTTGAATCAGTTTAAACAGAATAAAGTAGCATTCAATCTGAGTAAACATGATTCCTATTGAATTCACTTATTCACTTCATTAGCGTAAATGAAGCATTTCTGAGGTAACAAATCCTTATTTAATACTGCTGCGTGAAAAGGGTTACAGTGAGATCAAAATTTATCTATTGCAGCCTGTTACACATCTCATGTTGTTCAGTGATGACCAGCAGGTGTTAAGAGTGTCAGATCTGACCTTGTGACCAAGGGGAATGGTAATTCTCTCTTCTGTAGATTATAAGTATTCTAATCTGGTGAAATGAGATACACACTATGTTGGTGGGGAGGGAGGTTAATGTTGCTGAGATATCACCACAACCGTCTTTCACTTGTGAAGTATTTTAAACCTGAGAGCAAAATGTTAGTCCACTGCTTGGTTTTTTTTCATTGACCCCCCAAAATTGTTTTCACTTGTACAGCATTTTTTGAGATATATGCGTCATCTTTTTAAAGCTTTAGCTCAACATTTCAAGATTTTCTAAAGGGAAATCTATGAAGATTGTAAATCTGACATAAAAGCAAAAATCATGGATATTCACAACAGTTTAGACTGGAGTTTGATTGAAGGGACATACCAAGAACGTGAGCATTTTCAGCAGCATTTTTTCTGCTTTTATTTCAGGATTTTAAAAAAATCACATGTCAAATCATTTAAAAATGCATTTTGAAACAATTGAATTATTTCTTTCGGATTTTATTGCAGGCCTGCATGTGTTTTTTGAGAAAATAAGATTCCTTTACCTCTAAATTTTCCATAAAATTTCTCTTGATTCATTTAAAGCTCTCCTAGTGGGGGGAAGCTCGTCATTTTTCCCAGTTCACAGGACTTAAGAATCTTTGGCAACTGGCCCCCATTACATTTTGTTTTGTCAAAGCCAGTATATATTCACAATAAAACCTGAGGAAGTTTAATAGACACCAAAAAAAATCACAGCTGCTGGAAATCTGAAATAATAACAGAAAATGCTGGAAAAGCACAGCAACTGCAAGAGAAAGAAAGTTAACATTTCGGGTGTGACCTTTTACCAGAATAATAGATGAATGCGAGTGATGGAGAGACAATAGGCCCACATCAGGGTTCAGATGAAGTTTTCATGATGTGTGAAAGATTTTCAAATTTCAGTATACCAGTGTGTAAAGGTTTTTTGTAATAAACCCAGATTGAAGCCAGAATTGATTTGGATCATTGAAAAGAACAGCACTGGATGTTTATATATAAAAATGTGAATAGGTGCAAATGTCACCACCTAAACCTTTAAATGAGATGATCTTCTTGTTATCTATTTCCATTCACCTATTATCAACTCTCTTGAAATATAAGAAAGGAAAGAACTTCCAATTTTAGAGTGCTTTATTGCATTGAGTCTCAAAGCACTTCACAAGTAGTTACTGTCAAGTGTATTATAATAATAATAATAATAATAATCCTTGCATTTGATATCGCGCTTTTCACGTCGGGAGGACGTCCCAAAGCGCTTCACAGAACACACTGTAAAGTGAATTGACTGTATATTTGTGGGCGAACGCGGCAGCCAATTGCGCACAGCAATATCCCACAAACAGATGTAGATTGAAAATGACCAATTTATTATTGTTTTTGGAGGGATTATTATTAGGCGTGTGGAGTAAGGAAACTTGCCCAAGGTTTTGCCCTGCCTGGAATTGAACTCAGGTCTCTCACTTGCAAAGCGAGTGCTCTAACCTCTGACTAGTATTAACTAGTTTATGGGCAAATGCATTACATATTTGCATGGGTCCAAAGAATATCCAATTAATCTGGGAATTTAAACAATTAATCAGGAGGATGTTGAACAGAACACCAGAAGAAACAACCACCATGAATTGCATTTATATAGTACCTTTTTATAATAATAGTCCTTGCATTTGATATAACGCCTTATCAAGCCTTCGAGATATTTCAAAGTGCTTCACAGAATACACTGTAAAGTGAATTGACTGCGATTGTGGCGGACGAACATCTCAAGGCCCTGGACAGTCAAGGATTTTCACCCGATCTGAGGGTTGAATTCAGGAGTGTTGGAGACCAAGGTGGGTGGAGGTGGGGGGAAGATGACCAAAGGTATTGTTAAAGAGGAACGTTTTGAAACAGACCTTGAAGGAGATGAGGTACCAGGCGAGCCAAAGGGGTTTTGGGAAAGAGTTCTGGATTGTGGGGGCAGATAGGCTGAAAGCCAGGCCCTTGATGGTGGGGCGGGGAGAACGGTGGACATGAAGCAATCCAGTGCACATCGAGCCGAGAGAGTGGGCAGGTTGGTAGAGCTTAAGAATTGGTAGGGTTTAAGAGTGAGCAGATTGGTTGGGTTTGCGTTTGTTTGTTTCCTTTATTACCTTACTAACTATCGTAAATTGATGCCCTCTCATCACTGACTCACCGACCAGTATAGGTACTTTCTCCCTATGCATTCTATCAATCCCCCTCCTCATAATTTTAAGGACCTTCAGGGAACTCAATGCAGGAGAGAACACAAGTTGCAGAGTTCTGGATGGTGTGCAACTTGAAGAGGGAAGAGTTGGGAAGTCTATCAATAAACCCTGTTCTCTCTTCTAATAATGCTATAGGATCTTCAATACCCATCTGAACATACAGACAGAACTCTTCCATAACCCATCTGAAGGAAGGTACCTCCAACAAAACAGTACATCCCCAGCCCTACCCTGGAATGTCAGCAAGTGCGTTCAACATCTTAACATGAGGTTAAGACAAGAGGAACTGGTTCGTTTGGTTGGGAGGAGATGTAATAGAGGTCTTTACAATTATGAGGGGATCTGATAGAATAGATAGGGAGAAAGTACCTTCACTGGTTAGTGAGTGAGTAACAAGAAGGCATCAATTTAAAATACTACAGTTGGTAAGATAACAAAGGGAGTAATATTTTTACTGAGTTGTTAGGATATGGAATACCCTGCTGAATGCAATGGTCAGGACAGTATTCATATTAGCTATTAAGAGGGAACTAGAGTAGACAGTTATTTAAAAAGATATTATTTACAGGGGACCGGAAGGAGCCAGTGCAGACGTGATGAGCTGAATATCCTCTTCTGTGTGTAAATGCCCATAGTTTTATGGTTATATTTCTGTTTCTTAATATGTAAGAAAATCATCCACATGTCTTACATTTTACATTGATTGTATTTGATTTATTATAGCACGCTGAGGTACATCGCCCATATGCATGAAGCAGGCTGGTGTTTGCTGAGTGAAAGGATGGTAAGCACCTTGCGACGTCCTCCTGTCGTGAAAGATGCTATACAAATGTAATTTGTTGTTGTTGGCAGAGGTCAAGTTGAGGTCAAGACCGAGGCCTTGAAGGGACTTAAACATGAGTACAATCGGCAAAGGTTGGTAAATACATCCACATGGAGTTCTGTAGAATATTGGCTAGAGCACCCGCCTTGCAAGCAAGAGAATCTGGGGTCGATTCCCGGGTAGGATGAAACCTTAGGCAAGTTTCCTTACTCCACATGCCTCTGTTTACCTAGCAGTACCAACAACAACAACTAATGACAAAGTGGATGAGAGTCATCCAAAACTCTGCCGCCCGCATTCTTACCCGCACCAAACTCCGCTCCCCGATTACCCCAGTCCTTGCCAGACTGCACTGGCTGCCTGTCCCAGAGAGGATCAACTTCAAGATCCTCAGTCTCGTCTTCAAATCCCTCCACTCCTCTGCAGCCCCCTACCTCTCTGACCTCCTCTCTCCTCACAACAGTGCCCGTTGCCTTCGCTCCACCAGGTCTGTCTTTCTCCTTGTCCCCCGGGTCCTCCGCTCCACCATCGGCAGCTGTGCCTTCAGCCACTACTCCCCAAGGCTCTGGCACTCCCTTTCTCACCCCCTTCGCCTCGCCCCCTCTCTTCCTATTTTCAGGTCTTGGCTGAAGACCTTTCGTTTCGACCGCGCCTTTGGTCACCTTCCTCTCCGTCCCCCTGGCTCGGCCCCAGGATCTGTTACTGTGAAGCGCTCCGAGATGCCGTCCGGCGTGGAGGGCGCAAAATGAATCCAAGTTGTTGTTGTTGTTGTTGAGTGAACTAAAGGTGGCTGACTAAGGAGGAGGACTTACACAATCTGGTGAGGGAAGGTCAGGAAGTCACCGACTAAAGGGCATCACTTTCATTTGCCCACATGCATTTGCCATGGTAGCTGAAATAAAGAACTGAAGAGATCAAATGCTGAGAAGAATGCATTCAAGCTTAAAACAAGTTTAATTGAAATATTATTCCTGCAGAGTATTCCATGGTAAGATTCTTTTACCCTTGCAGTTTGAGACTGAAACTGAACTTTGCGTTGAAGGAGTCATGAGACTAGTTGATTGTCAGGCAAGGAAAGAAGAACCCTGAGGAGCACCATATGCAAGAACTGGAGAAGATGTGCCAGACAGTACTCCAAGATGTCACTGATACCATTAGAAGCCTGGGGAAGTGTCGTTGTGGAATCAAATCCAATGTGGGAGACACGATAATTATTGGGGATTCAGCATCTGAAACTGTAGCAGAAGAAATGACAGTATTACATATATTCAGAAATGAATGAAGAAATTAGAATGATTTAAAAGGATGTTTTTATGCCTATTTCAGGAATAAAAGCACGTGCTGCTGTTTTGTATCTTTTGAAGTATTTCATCTGTTTATGCTCTGGGATGGATATGATGAACCAGTTACTATGGCAATCAGCCTTCTCTTTCTTTTCTGCCACTAATCGCTGTATCATTACTATCTTGTATGCCCTTCGTTTGAATGTGTAATGGCCATCTAGGAAATATGCATCTTAGTTAATTTATCTCAGTGCTGTCTCTCTTGTGCTCCTCACATAATTTAAAGTTTGAGCAGCATAATACAAAGATTTAAGCAAAATGCTTAATTAGATAGTTTTTTGAGGTAATTATCAAACACATCTTCAATTTGAAATACATGAGGTGGCAATCTATGCCGCTAAAAGAGTCAAGGATTTCTCTTCTTTGACACAGTACATTTGCTTCCACAGTCCAGCAGTTTCAGAACTGACACCATGGGAATTATTCTTCACATGTAATGATAATAATAATAACAGTAGTCTTTGCATTTGATAAAGCGCCTTATCATGTCATTGAGACATCTCAAAGCGCTTCACAGAATATTCTGTCAAGTGAATTGACTGTATATTCTGCGGGCAAACTACAGCAGCCAATTGTGCACAGCAGTGTCCCACAAACAGTCAAGGATTGAATGACCTAATTTTATTCCCCTGGAAAGCGTTCTGCCAATCGACTAAGAACCGGGTTCCTACTTACATATTCCTTCTTGGTGACATCATCCGCAGACATGGGGTCAACTTCCACAGTATGCTGATGATACCCAACTCTATCTCTCCGCCTCCACTCTCGACTCCAGGACCATTGCTGTCCTGACAGAATGTCAGACATCAAGACATCAAGGATGGGAGCTAACTTTCTACAGTTGAACGTCAACAAAACTGAGGCCCTCCTGATTAGCTCCCGACAGCAGCTCCTCACCTCAGGCACTGGCAGCATCCACGGTTGCACACTCCATCTCATGCCTGAAGACCTTCCTTTTCCTGATCGTCAGTTGGTCACCTTGCCCTGCCCCCGGCTTGGAGTCGCACTATACCACTGTCAAGCACTTTGGGACGCTACCCTGCGTGAGGGGTGCTATATAAATGCAAGTTATTGTTGTGGTCATAATTGTATTTTGTAAAGAGTTGCATAGAGAGGATGGAGCAAAGAAAAGGCCCAGTGGCCAGCAAGTCTCTTCCTCAGAGACAACTCTCCCTCCATGTTCCACAGAATAGTCACCTACACATCACCCTTTACGCTGGCAAATCGGCACATTGAGTCTGTGTTATGATTAGACAGTAATATAAGAGACTCCTTATTCTGCCTGGTCAGTGGACATTAAAGATCACATGGCACTACTTGAAAAGAGAAGATGACAACGGTTTCTATGAGGTGGCAGCCTAGATCAGTTAATAGCACTCATTTCTGAAGCAGGAAGCTGTGGATTTGACACAGCAAGTAGTTATAGCTCTTTGTTTGAGATGACACTGCAATACAGTGCTGGGGGAGCACTTGCTGGAGGCGCTGGCCCTAGGTGTCCTGGCCAACAATCCCCCAATATAAAATTGTTCATTCACTTCATGACTGTTTGTGAGACTTTGCTGTGTGGAAATTGGTTGCTGCATTCATCCACATGAGCACATAGATACTGCATTTTACAGAATGCCCTGTAAAGCACTTTGGGATGTCCTCCTGATGTGAAAGATGCTGTACCAAATGTATTATTATTATTAGTAGTAATAAGAATGGAAGTGTATTCTAATTGAATTGGATGTCCTCTGCTAGATAAAATCATCTAAAGAGACTCAGAAGAATTGTATAATGTTGCTAACAAACTCTTTAAAAAGACACTGTTTTAAGATGTTATCAAGTTCCCTCAGCATCTCTCCATGTGTTCTGATTTTTATTTCTCTCAAAGCTTATGATGTTGAACTCCATGTGAGATGCAGTATGCCTTTTCCATCATTATCAGTCACACTAAGTATATCCTGCCAAACCATTACTTTTCTGCCTGTAAATTTTATCTATTCCTGAAAGATCAAAGAAAAAATGTGCATAGATTTAGTGACCAATTCTAAACTGGGTGGGGGCATAAGAAGCACATCAAACCTCAGAATAAAAAAAACATTCATGATCATGTTCCTACAGTGTATTGTGAGGACAAATACGAGGAGTTGGTGAGTCACAGCCAGACTTCGCTTAATGAACTGACCAGAGAGTTAAACCCCCTCAGCTCCCACCCGCAGCTTGGGTGTTGAGCTAGCACTGTTGACTGCTTTGTGACATCTTCCCGAAGTGAATCGCCTTCCTGGCACTGTATAAATGCAAATTTGTAATACTTTAAACTGATTTCCTGGAGTCAAATCCACATGCCATAAATACACTGTTTACTTCGCAAACTACCCATGTACACGTTGTAGAAACAAAAATATAAGTTTTGAGCTGTGGTGTCTGGATGCAGGATTTAGATGCATGAAATGCGACTCTAATCTTCGCTTTCTGTTGGTCTTGTCAAATGGAGAGCACAAACTCTCAGTTATGAAAGAATTTACTGTACTTGCATTGCTTAATGAGGAAAGCCTTATATTGCAGTCTAAATAATAATAATAAAAAACCTTGCATTTGATAAAGCGCCTTATCATGTCTTTGAGCCGTCTCAAAGCGCTTCACAGAATATACTGTAAAATGAATTTGACGGTACGTTTTGCAGGCAAAATGCGGCAACCAATTGCACACAGCATTGTCCCACAAACAGTCGTGGATTGAAGTGACCAATTTGTCATTTTTTTAAGGAATTATTACCCCCAGAAAAATGATCCACCAATCAACTATCAACCGGGCTTCTACTTACTGCTGGTTAAACAAAGGCATGTGGAGTAAGAAAACTTGGCCAACATTTCGCCCTGCCGGGAATCGAACCCAGGTCTCTCGCTTGCAAAATGGTAAATCTACCACAAGCAAAGAGACAATGGGCCAAATGTACCCTCCTATGTTTGTATATTATGCTATAATAATAGATCAATATACAGTATATGTATGATATTAAGATTGCTTCTTCCTCTCATACTATTAACAATTAAAAAAAGTTACTGCTTAGGACTCCTATGTGTGTTTATAGAATGTTTTGGAAATATGTCCAAGCTTATTGTCCCAACAATGGTCTCTATGAAGTGGCAGCCTAGATCAGTAGCACTTGTCTCTGAAGGAAGAAGCTGTGTGTTCAAGCACAACATTGGGACTTAATGTTCATTGTCTAAGATGACAGTACAATACAGTGCTGGGGGAGCAGTTCATTGCTGGAGGTACTATCTTTCAATGAGATGTTAAACAATGGTCCAATCCCACAGATAACATTGAAATTTACTTAATGGCTGCCCATGTGGGACATTGCTGTGCACAAAATATCTGCTGCATTTGCCTACAAAGTATGCAATCACTGTACCTTTCAGCAAATCTGTGATGCACATTGAGATGACCTTCCGACATGAAAGGCTCTATATTAAATTTTACAAAAGGACTCGGTAGCATGGGGGTAAACCCACTTCAAGTAGTACATGGATATTATTGTTCACTCGCAGATGATCTGTAAAGGTAGCGTGCAGGCCAGCAGCAGTGTATTAGATTGTGACTGATGGGGGAAAAAGTGAATTTACTGGATTGGCTGTGAGACTGCTGCAGACGAAAGGGCTTCAGAATTCTGGATTCTAACACAACCAATGGTATCCGTGTTGAGATTCATGCCTCTTCACTGAATAAAATAGCTTACCACAGCAGGAAGGGATTTAATGTGTAGTTGGTGGTGCCAGTCTAGACCTCATTGTTCAGCTGATTCAGCCCACTTGCCTTAGTTGCCACCTTGAGGTCTATAACTTTTTATCACTAGACTGAAGGTTGAGACTGCCAAGATCCTCACAGTACATGACCAATTAAGGGGCCCACTTTATAAAGCAATTTAGATCTCCTCTTACTGTACTTAGTGCTGTTATCCAATGCTAACTGACAAAGGTCAAGTACAAAACAATAATAAATTGGTCATTTTCAATCCACGACTGTTTGTGGGACGCTGCTGTGCGCAATTGGCTGCCGCGTTTTGCCCACAAAAATATACGGTCAATTCACTTTACAGTCTATTCTGTGAAGCGCTTTGAGACGTCGAGAAGACATGAAAAGCGCAATATCAAATGCAAGGATTATTATTATTATTAATATTATAATGCTATTGGAGAATTGGTCAAAATGAAAATAGATCCCACAATCTTTATGAAGCTTTAATATAAAACTCCTACTACCCGATATGCAAATATGGGGCAGCATAGGCAATTTCTGTGGGTAATCTAAATTACTCACTTTGAATTAACCAATTTGTCAAAGAAGTGACTGGGATCATTGACTGCTACAACACAGATTAGGTAAAAGGTCACAATTCACTCATGTCTGGCATTACATGGTTTGTGTCTGTCTTAGTTATCGACTCTTCCCCATATGTGCTGTAAATTGGGTACTTTGTATATGTTCTGAACTGGGAGAGCTGTGTTTTTAGAGCGACACTAGCTGTGTTGTTAATGGTGGAGTCAGTATTCATTCGTAATCATTTCAGCTAGACACACTAGTTGTATAAATGGTGCATGTCGCCCACACGTAATGGTGTATGTCACCTGTAAAAATGGTGCGAGTCTCCCATACAATATACATGTCACAGCAATGTTGCTCTTTACACTGTGTAGGTTTCAATAGATGGGACTTTTTTATCCATTATTCAGTCCAAAACTGACTGTTGCTTTTAGACAAAGTTGCTATGTGGGTGGAATTATTTCTGTTGGAGCAGCCAATTCTAAAGCCAAACAATAAAAACAGCAGATGTAGCAGAGAACTGATACTCAGTGTTGGGGATGGATGCTGACAACTGTGCTGTTGTATAATAGCAGCAGATTTTCATCAGAGGTGCACAGGTCTTATTTCTCTTAGCTTTTAGCTCCAACAAATAGTACTTGGCGAAAATATCGGAAATACTTAAAGTATCTTTTACCTATAAAATACAGTCACTCAACTCTAAATCCTGTGAAACGCTTTGAGGCATCCTCCTGACTGAAAGGCACTAAATCAAATAAAAGGATTATTATTATTATAGCTGCCTCATGGAGCGTCCCTTGCTTATGATTGGTAGTAATGTTTGCTCTAGTAAGAATGCTCTTAATTCACAGTAAAGGACAATGCTATTGACCAGCCAGTCAGTGCTTGCCTCAAGCTTTGTCCAATGCTATTTCTTCTGCCATGAAAAGACCACGTATTCAGATCGTGAAATTGATGTTCTTCCTTTCAGCAGCGCAGTACTACAGCTTCTTGAATCAGATGAATCTTAAATATACCCTTAGGAGGGAGCTACAGATGTAGACAAAACGCATGTTGCCGAATCAGACAGTGGTTCGGCTTTCAAGACATACAATTATATAGAATTATATAGAATGTACAGCATTCAAACAGGCCGTTCAACACAACATGACCACATGATCCTCCACCCCTCCATTCCATTCTTCCTATTCACTTCTAGAGTGTTATTCACTGATTTCTAAAGACCTATATTTGCCTACACTTACATAGTCACTAAACTTTACATTAAATTTCGTGAAGCACTTTGAGGCATTTAAATATAATCAGGTATCATATTACATACAATTACATAGAATATAAAGCACAGAAACAGGCCATTTGGCCCAACTGGTCTATGTCGGCGTTTATGCTCCACTTGAGCCTCCTCCTTTCCTTCCTCAACTAAGCCTATCAGCATAACCTTCTATTCATTTCTCCCTCATGTACATAACTAGCTTCCACTTAAATGCATCAATGCTATTTGCCTCCACTACTCCTTGTGGTAGCAAGTTCCAAATTCTCACCACTCTCTGGGTAAAGAAGTTTCTTCTGACTTCCCTATTTGATCTATTTGTGACTATTTTATATTGATGGCCCCTGATTTTGGTCTCCCCCACAAGTGAAAACATCTTCCCTATGTCCACCCTATCAAAGCCTTTCATAATTTTAAAGACCTCTATTAGGTCATCCCTCACCCTTCTCTTATCAAGAGAGAAGAGTACAGGCCAGTTCAGCCGTTCCTAATAGGTACAATCTTGCAGTTCCGGTATCATCCTTGTAAATCTCCTTTGCACCTTCTCCAGTGCCTCTATATCTTTCTATAATATGGGGACCAGAACTCTACACAGTATTCCAAGTGTGGTCTAACCAAGCTCGATATAAGTTTAGCATAACTTCCCTGCTTTTCATTTCTATCCCTCTAGAAGTGAACCCCAAGCTTGGTTTGCTTTTTTTATAGCCTTATTAACCTTAGTTGCTCATTTTAGCAATTTGTCTATCTGTACCCCTAGATCCCTTTCCTCCTCTATCCCATTTAGATTTTTATTTTCCAGGCAGTAGGTGACCTCCTTATTCCTCCTATCAAAACGTACCACCTCACAATTATCTATATTGAAATTAATTTGCCAATTAAACACCCATTCATCAAGTTTATTAATGTCTTGTTGCAATTTGTTGCAATCCTCCTCTGTATTAATTGCACCCCCCCAATTTGGTGTCGTCTGCAAATTTTGAAATTGTACTTTCGATCCCCTTAAATACAACCTTAATTTTGATGCTGGTTTTCTTTAAGTTCTTTTGAGAATTACAGAAAAGTGATTTTAAAGTTAAGTTTGAGTTCAGCATCTTAAATACCACATAAATAGAATAAATCTAAACTCAGGCGGAATTCCTTCCTAATTGTTCCCATTTGTGGGAACCGATTATGCCTTTAATCGCCCTCCCACCTCTCTGCCTTCCCTCACCCCTATACCACCCCTCCCCCAATCTTGGGCCCCGACACCTGACTGTTCAGCGCTTTGGGACATCTTCCCGACGTGAAAGGCACTCTATAAAGGTAATTTTGTTGTTGTTGTTGTTGTTGTGAAGTCACATTGGCAGCAGCTAATAATGCCACACAACAACAACTTGCATTTATAAAGCTCCCTCTACACCGGGTGGCGTCCCAGAGCACTTAAAACACTGTGTGACACAGGGGGATAGCCACACGCATTGTTTGTTCCCAGGCTATCTTTAAGCGACAATTTTAAAACACAATAAGGGTTGAGAAAAAAAAGTGTTCAGATAGCTGTTTGCAGTAACATTTAGAAATGATGGTAGCATTTAGAAAGTAGTGCTGTAGAATCCACTTCCTCTTTAACTATGTAAATATATGTATCTAAAAGAAAACACAGCAACTTTAAAAAAAAGATTTTTAATTTTTTTGTTGACAGATATTCAGTTATCAGATACTCAGTGAAGTGGAACTGACTGCATTGTAATGAAAGATCTGCAACTTGGTTCATTTCAGCTTGTCTAGCCAATACTATTAGGTCACACTTGGCAAAGAAGCAAGGCCTATCCATCTGCTTACTGTTGTCCTCTTGTCATTCTGGAAAGTAATTGTAGGCAATGTTCTGGTTGGTAATCAAGTGAACTCTTTGACCCTCTTTTTTAACATGCTATAGTTAATGAGTGTCTGAGAGGCATTGCACCACATTAAGCAAACTCTTTCTTAGAACAGCGCTGGCCCACTCGCATATCCAACACAGACATCCATTTCACTAAAAATCCTAAATGCTGGACAATGTCTTTCTAATATAGACTGTCCTCTTGTTATTTGTTTTCCTGCATTTTCTCATGGGCCCACTGGGTCAACATTTATATTAGTGTGGAGTCCTGTAGTTCAATCTTTAGAGTACTCGCCTCGCAAGCAAGAGACCTGGGTTCTATTCTCAGCAGGATGAAATCTTGGGCAAGTTTCCTTACTCCACATGCCTGTTTACCTAGCTGAAAGTAGGAACCTGGTTGTTAGTCGATTGGTGGATAATAATCCTTTAAAAAACAATAATAATTTGGTCACTCAAGCCACGACTGTTTGTGGGACACTGCTGTGCGCAATTCCCTGCCATGTTTTGCCCACAAAAATACAGTCAATTCACAGTATATTCTGTGAAGTACTTTGAGACATCTAGAAGACGTGAAAAGCGCTATATCAAATGCATGGATTATTATTATTATTACAGTGCCTACCAAGATTCATAAACGTTCTTAATGTCTTACAAGTTTCAAGTCCAAATAGGTGGCCCTGTCAGACATGCATTAATAAAAAAATTGTTAAATCTGTCTCCCAGTACCTCAGATTTTCAAGCTTGCTTTTTTTTCTTATTAATGCTGATTCAAGATCATATAGAAACATCATTGCTCCTTTTAGGTATTGTTTTAACAATAGTATAAAGCTTTCCACCCAATACAGGTGGGCTAAACACTTCTTAATCACCAATACTCTTAAGGCTTGATTGACTAGTCTATGAAAAGAAGCCATGGCATATGTCAGCCTAAAGAACATTTCAATTACATAACAAAATGCTATACTTATGGCAAGACAAAAAAATTGCTTTGATTTTGAAACCATGTGTGGGAGTGCAAGTCTCTGTTGTGGGTAATGTTTCTCTCCCCCAGTAGAAAAGATGAGCTATTTTTACCATTTATTTCTGCAGGCTTGCTGAATCCATCCGTGCACCATGGAGTGGACTAAAACACAAAACACACTTGTATCTATTATCACTGGCACTGTGTACTTGAAGTCACCTATTTGGTAAATTATGAATCACTACAAGATCTACTTGTCCGGCAGCACATGCCACAAGGACCCAATCAGATAGGATAAAAATGATCAATTTCACCAAAAATACCACTCATGATTGAATGTATTACCTGCCTTTGTTTTGATTTGGGCTATCATGAGAATGCAGAACCATGGAAGAATTTCATGGCGATTTTAGTACAACAGTGAAAGTCTGCAGCTGGTATCAAATCATGATTATCTCATATTGCTAACAGTAATGCATTGCAAACAATAAAGAAGAGCGCTTGCATTTTTATAGCACTTTATATGTATAAACATCTCACTTCAAGTGTAGTGATCATTTTATTTGTGGGCAAGCACAGCAGCCTTTTTGAGCTCAGCAAGGTCCCACAAACAGCCATGAGTTGAATGACCAAATAATAATAATCCTTCCATTTGATGTAACACCTCATCACGTCTTCGAGACGTCTCAAAGCGTTTCACAGAATATACTGTAAAGTGAATTGACTGTATATTTTGTGGGCGAAACACGGCAGCCAATTGCGCACAGCAACAATCTGGAGGAATGGGGCTTAGGACAATAGGAGAAACTGCCTTCTCTTTTCAAGTTATGTCATGGGATACCGAACATCTACCTAAACAAGCTAGGTCAGGACCTCACAGTTTTAACATCTCGTGCAAAAAAAACAACAGTTCTGATGCTAGAGTGTAGCCGAGTCCTGATGTTAGCCTTTAACTCATCACCTTCTGACCTGGAGACAGGAGTACTACCCATTGAGCCAAGCTGAAAATATCTAGTTTAATTGGTTCTGCGTTTATAGTAATAATAATCATTAATGTATCGTATTTGGTCCAAAGTAATATCTCGATGTGCTTAACAAATTCAACAGTGAGAATTAAGCAGGAAATTAAGAGAAATAAATGTGTTGACTTAAAGGAACAGATGAAGAGGTATGTTTTTAGAAGGATTTTCTGGATATTTTCTTGCTATGCATCACATGGGATTGGAAGCTGCCACCTGGGCATGATTTTCAACAGCTTGTAAATTTTCTAGTTTCTTTCCAATTCCATGTATCAGCTCGTGAATGGCCTGTTTCTCAAGGGGAATCAAAATGCAGTCTTCCCTCACATCAGAAGAAACAAGATTGGTGACAGTGCAAGTTAAAGAAAACAGCATCTCTTCCTCCCCATTGTATTTTTAACTTTCTTTATGAACTCCTCATAAAAGAGACAGATTACCTGCCCATTTAAGAAGCAAAACTACAGCTGTTGTGTCTTCAGCCGAAGATATTAAATGATCTTGGTAATTCTTTTTTCACAGCTTTCTTACTTTTCCCCCACTTGAAGTTTCCACAGCATCAAAATAGATTACAAGGAAACTATTCTTTCTGGATTGCACCTAACATTCATTGGAGATAATGTTTTTAGTCAGCTGGGTGTCCAGCATATGTAACAATCCATTACCATGATTAAGAGTATCCAAACCAAACTAAGAGTTCCATGCATCTCACCTATACGTGGAGATTCCAGAGATATATATTGAAATGGGATGTGCTCTCCCTCCCTTAGGGCCGCATCCTGCTAACCTAAGTAAGAGCATGAGGCAAGGCTTGGGGGTTCTAGAGTGTGCGTTGGAGTACTGTTGGAGTCTAACCAACCCAAACCACATAGCATGCCATTGAAAGCAATATCTGGAAGGCTTTCCTGCTGTTTGTCTAGTTGGGGCTTTGGCTTAAAGGATTAACGGGAGCTGAGCAGGAAGAATCCCTGTCCCCAGTGACTGGTCTGCTCTTCCAAATCCTGCCGATGAGCAAGACTGGATGGGCGGTCATCAGCAATGCCCTGGAGTACTGTGGACCCACCTGGCTCAGGAACTGGAAACCGTCACAGAGATAAATCAGACCTGAGATAATTTTAAGTGCCGGGGATCAATTCTACACAGGGGAGGTGGGAAGGATGGGTAGACTGCAGTGAACGCTTCCTAATTTATAGGGGAACATGGGGCTTGGATTTTTGGACCCCTCCAACCATATTTGACTCAGGATAGAAAAAAATAGTTTCAAAAAGTGCTGAGAGTGAAATTATCTGCCTCTCTTCATAGTGTATTGAATGTAATGTATTGAATGAGGGGATGCAAGAAAATTTAAAGTAGGCTTCACATCTAAGGTAATCAAAATTGGACTTTTTAGATTCTAAAGCATTCGTCCCTTGAGGAGAAAGAGACGTTGGATGGCTGCTTATCATTTTGTCTGCTCCCCCTGTGTGTTGCACCATTTTATTACTGACTTTTTGTACCGCCATGTTTTGCATTGTGTCTACAAAGGATGACTCTTTTGTACTTTCACCATCAATACAATTTGCTGTTAGTCCAGTCCTGACCTTCGAATCCAATCTCCATTTGGACGAGCAATTGCACAGTCTCATTTGTCTGGTAGTCTCTGGTGCTTTGCATTCCTCAATCCGATGCTTCAAAGACTAACATTTCTGTATACCTTGGTGGTCTACATTTGATCTAATCATGAAATATTGAACACACAGGAACTTAGGACTAAATTCATAATGGTGCATTGAGTCTATGTGGTCTGTGGAGACGCCACCCTATTCACACACTGGGGAAAAAAGCCACTCCACATTGACAAAAACAAACTGGGAGAGAATGTTTGACAGACATCAAGGCCTGGATGAGAACTAACTCTCTACATTTGAACAACAACAGCGAGGCTCTCCTGACTGGCTCCACACCTCAGGCACTGACAGCATCACCAGCTAACGAAGCAAACTACACCTCACTGAGTCAGTCCAGAAACTTGGCATCCTGTTTGACTATCCACTCTCCTTTCTACCCAACATCTGTACCATGACCCGCTCTGCCTTCCCCCACCTCTGCAACATCGTCCAGCTCTGCCACTGCCTCACCCCTCAGTCCGCTGAAACCCTCATCCATGCATTCATCCCATCTAGGCTTGACAATGCCAACTACCAGCTTGTCGGCCTTTCCAACTCTTCCTTCCATAAGCTACAGATTATCCAGAACTTGGCAGCTCGTGTCCTCTCCCACACCAGGCTCTGTGACTCCATCATCCCCACCTTCACCCAGCTCCACTGGCTCCCCATCCCCCAGAGGATAGAGTTCAAAATCCTCATCCTTACCTTCAAGGCCCTCCACAACCTTGCGCCTCCCCACCTCTGTGACCTGCTGACCCCATATCAACCTGTCTGCTCCCTCTGTTCCACGTCGCCCGCCCAGCCCACTCCACCATCGGTGGCCGGGACTTCAGCCTTTCTGCCCCTACCCTATAGAACTCCATCCCACATTCCTTTTGCCTTACTCCCTCCATTGCCTCGTTCAAGGCACGTCTCGAAACCCTCCTGTTCAACCGAGCTTTTGGCCGTGCTCCTACTCTCCCTGCTCTCCCTCCCCGATCCTGTCCCGCAGCTCCGTTCCAAATCCCTGACTGCCCAGTGCCTTGGGACATCCTCCCGATGTGAAAGGCACTATATAAATGTAATTTGTATTGTGTAAATTAACCACTTAATATTATTGAATAAGTGGTTAATAATTATACTCACATTTGGTAAAACACTTTTTACTTCAAACAGACATCTCAAAGTTCTTCACAGAATATACTCTAAGTGTAGTTTATACTCTGAGGTACTATTTTGTACTCACAGCAATCCCCCACAAAATCCAGTTCAGAGCTGACTAGTTTGACCAATCTGATTAAAACCTCTGTAAGATGCAAAGTTCCGATAGCGCCACCACCCCACCCCCCAACTCTCCATTCAAGTTCAGCTGCCTGTTTAATTCTCTTCCTCTGAGTAAGAAGCCCCACATCAGGACTTTGAACTCATATTATTGTATAAATCCTTTTGGTATTTTATTGTTCCTTTGCTCGGAAGAGCACCCTTGCTAAATGCGTTTATGATAGTTATGAAACAATGTATTTTTAAAGTGGGTAAAATTCAATAATCTTCTGGGACAGATGCTTCCACGAGATCTTCAGTCCAATTCAGTTGTATTGCTAAGCTGGGACTGAAGTGTAACTTTAATGGAAATGTAAAGGAAATCACATCATGGAAAAGAAAGAGGACATTGAGGGATCAGTACAAACCTTGTATTCCAAGCAAACACAGGAATTGTTTATTGCCAGTCTCACATAGTGGTTTAGATTGTAAACTTATTGGAAATGAAATGAACTTGTATTCACTACATATCTTAAAGTGCAAATAAATATCAACAAAACTACCAGGCTGCAATATATTCATCGTGAGGTGGTAAAGCTCTACTGTTTGAATCATTGCAATATCATTGTTGAAAATATGTGCAACACCACGAAACACCACAAAACTAATATTAAGATCACTGAAAACGTTGTTGAAGTCAGATTGCAATAGCAAAATGTATTTTTTTGCTTATTTCAGATTTCACACATGAGGAGCTTCAAGAGAAGTTTTCATTCTATTGAGCTCCCCCATCGACATTCCTTTCAAGGCATTTTTAATGCTGCACCTCTTCAGCATGTGGTGGTGAATTTTGCTGAAGCACCGCTCCTGACACCACTTGGAGGAGATTGTTTGAGGAGCTGCGTGATTTGCCCCTCCTAAACACAGCGGGTGCCAGTCACACTGGGTTAACCGTTTTGTTGAACGCTCTCAGGTGTGTCATTGATCTGGTGATGAGCACTATCATAATAATACAAAGTGAACACCTGATTTCATCCATAATCGCCTGTTAGTGTTGTAATGGACCCGGTGCCCTGCAAATGTGAAGCAAGACTTAAAAATGAGTCTTTGTACTCCACATCACTCCACTGCTGGATGTGAAGCAACTTTGCTCCCAGCAGCATTAAGACAGCAGTAGACAAAAAAGGATTGAATGGTGACATCTTGATGCAGTAAAGAGGAATGCTGGAGTTTACTGCTGTGTGCATCACATCAACATGAAAAAGGCAGTTTGACACATTAAGATTTATATTCCAAATTACCAGTAACTTGTATTTGCATCATAAGTTCATTGGCAAAACAGAACTAGAGAAAGGCAACTCCACAACCAGCCTTCACACTTTGCATCTTTATCAACACGGATCAGGCAAATACTTGTATACCTACTGCAAAAATGCACTTCTCCCTCTCCACTTCGCTACCAGTGATCAGATGATGCAACCCAACTATAATATCTATTAATATGGTTGAAGTGAATTTTCTAGCCCTGACATTCAATTACAGCTTATTTTTAGTGAGCTATTTTATTTACAAATAGACTGTGCAACACCGAAACCCAACTAGTCTGTGCCGATGTTTCTACATCACATGAGCCCTCCTAATCCCCTCTCGCATTTTTTTCCCTCATGTTTGCCCAATAGCTTAAATGGTCAGGAGTGCAATCACTTTACTTGCCCTCACTTGGTGCCCCTGTTCTATTCACAACCAAGAGCATTAGGAGATGATCTTTAACCAGGTCTATGGCCAATGGTTCTGTCTATGCTGTAAACTTGCCGTTAAGAGTTGTGGCTTAGAATTCTTCAGCTTCTGATTTCCCTCCCTCTCTGTGAACAAGTGACCCCAATTCCATTTGGCATTTCTTTATGTGATGCCAGTGCTTAGCCTGGGATCAGTGCTGAGTTATTGAACAATTACGTTAACACTTAAGAGATTTAGAAGTACATATACTCTGCAGCAGGGCAGGATGCTATATTTTGGGAGCTCCACTGAATTTTCCATTCAGCATGTTTTGTGGGTAATCCATAATGTTTATGACTGTGAAGAGAGAACATTAGAAATAGGTGAAAGCAGCATAAGACAAACTGGTGAATTTGGTGAGAACTTAACAAAACAGACAGTGGGATGTAAAATATGCTCTAGCAGCAATGGCCACTGGTTAAAGCATGTTCTCACTTGAATCCTCTGTAAGTCACACAGAGTAGCAAGACTTCAGCTATAATAAGGGCCATAATGTTCGCCCACAAAAATAACTTCCCAGTAAATTCTGTGAAGCACTTTGAGAGATCCTCCTGACGTGAAAGGCACAAGATCAAATGCAAGGATTATTATTGTAATAAACGTTTATATATCAACCAATACTCTCTGTACCAGTTCCATTTGTTTATTCTGCAGTACATTATTCCATCAATATCACTTAAGCTTTCACGTACACAGACAATATAAATTCTGCTTTTCAAACACTGAAAGTTAATGGTTGGAAAATGTATGTACTTTGGCATTTGAGTGTATGGAAAAAAATAATTATAATATCACAACGTCAAGGTGAATAAATTTAGGTTGCAATGGAGAATAAGATGTTCTCACCTGTCAAGATCTGTAAGTTTATCAACATTCAGAGAATTGCTCTTAGACAATAGGGATCAATGTTGTGCTATTTCTTTTATGAAAAATCCTGAAGGCAGTGAGACCAAGTTATGGCAATGGTCTACTTTCAGAACAGTTTCCTCACGCTGCTTGACATGTGTGACATACTTCTGGTTATTGGAATAAGTCCCCACTTGGATTTCATAATTAACAAATCTCACAAAATTTAGCTCAATCAATGTTTCTTATCCAAATGAATTGTTTAAACTGGCAATTGTCAGCTTCCTTATATTTCCTGATGTGATGCACATATGTTAGAGGTCCCTCAAGATTCAGACATAATGATGAAATGCTGCTCATTGTAATTTATATAAATTTATTATGTCAAATTATTATTTCCTACTTTTTCTCCCCACTGGTATATGCCTGTCTGTTCCTAAACTGATCTTCTCCTGCAGAAATGATTCCACAAGCTCTTTGGCCCTGGTATCCTGACCAAATGGCCATTGGTCAAGTTGTGTGTAACATTTCAGATAGGGCGTATTCTGGACAATTCTTAAATTAAAACTTAATTAGATGCCAGTTTTCTGCAGGTTATTTTAAGGAATACAGACTACAATACTCAGCTTCAAAATTAAGAGTGGATTTAAGAATGACAAAGATTTAAGAATTTACAAAACTTGTCCTCTCTGAATTTACAAAACTTATCCTTTCACATAAGAAAGATGTCTGGAGGCAGGTGGAAAGCCTCCCTAACCATCTTGGGTTAATAATGGTGTCTAAGAGATGCTCGGTAACTGACGGCAACATGCCCGAGCTGTAAACATTATTTTCTCCAGGGAATCATTGCGCAGAGTTTCAAGACCTTGACAAGAACCTGAGATCTCCAACAGAGCTGAAGTCTCACTGCTCTGCGTGACTTACAGAAGATTCCCTAGACAAAACATCGTTTCCATTGCGGGAGCTTTCACCGGTGGTAATGCAGCGATTCCGTCACGAGAACCGTCTGTTTTGTTAAATTCACACGCAAATCACCAATTTGTCTTGTTCGTCTCTCACCTATTTCTGACTCTCTCACTTCACGGTCATTAGCATTATCATTCTGATACTGTTTCCATGGTAACATTATCAGACTCTCATTAATCACTGAGACCTCGATGACTGTTCAGATAGAAATGAGGCAGTGACGTCATCATTTCTCTCACTTTATGTAGAGCACATTCATTACTTTAAAGAAGGGATCGAGCAGTTTCTCTGGAAAATGATTCACTGTACGACCGTGCTTAATGTCCATAGGTCAATCCAAACACTTAATGTGCTCTGTATTTCTCAATAATAACTATCTGTATGTTCCTGAATTTACCATTTTACACAACCTCTGAGAAAGGGGTATCTGGCAAAAAGAATCAAATTATATTAATATATAATTAACTGAGCACTTTTATAATATCCAGTTGTAACTTAAGAAAATGAGAAATAAAGCATTTATTATTATTATGTTAGAAGAGATTATAAACTTCACAAAACTTCTTACTTCTAGTGCTATTCGCCCACAAATATATAGTCAATTCACTTTACAGTATAATCTGTGAAGCGCTTTGAGATGCATGAAAATGTGAAAAGTGCTATATCAAATGCAAGGATTATTAATATTATTATTATAAGTGATAACAACAACAACTTGGATTTATGTAGCGCCCTCCACGCCGAACAGATCCCAGGACCGAGCCAGGGGGAGGGGGAGGAAGGTGACCATAGGCGCGGTCGAAAAGAAAGGTCTTCAGCAGAGAGCTGAAAATAGGAAGAGAGGGGGCAAGGCGAAGGGAGTGAGGAAGGGAGTTCCAGAGCCTCGGGGAATAGTGGCTGAAGGCACAGCCCCCGAGGGTGGAGTGGAGGACTCGGGGGACAAGGAAGAGGCCAGACCTGGAGGAACGAAGGCAACGGGCACTGTTTTGAGGAGAGAGGTCAGAGAGGTAGGGGTGTGCGGCAATGCAATGATATAACATGGCAATGAAATGCAGTCTAATTAGTGGTAATTTTTGCTGGGGCTTTCTAAGAAACAGCCCTGCAAATGGAGATAACCTCTGATAACCAGAGGTACGGAATGCTGAACTACAAATGGGAACTCCATTACAACATGATCTGCTTGAAGAGCAAAGTTCCCATGGGATGACAAGGAATGCTTTTGGGATGCCTATTAAGGGGATTTTGTTAAGAAATACTGCAAATTAGACCGTATAATCACATGCATGACAGATGCAGGTTTACATTGGACATAGGAATGTACCGGACCTAAAGAGGCCATTTCAGTCCATCAATTCCGACAGAATGGACTGATAATAATTGCACTAGAATCTTTGTGAAAAATTGCTTTCAGAAGATCTGAATTTTTTTTACAGTAACACACAGAAGAATTTGAACATAAATTATAAGCTTTGAATATTGTGGTCCACTATTCACAATGGGATTTGTAAACAGTAGATCCTGCAGATAATAATAATAATAATATTCCTTGCATTTGATATAGCCCCTTATCACGTCTCCAAGACATCTCAAAGCACTTCACACATATACTGTAGAGTGAATCGATTGTATATTTTGTGGACGAAACGCGGCAGCCAATTGCACACAGCAGTGTCTCACAGTCATGGATTAAGTGACCAAATTATTATTATTTATTTCTATTTATTTTTGTTTTTGAAGGGATTATTACCCTGGAAAAGTGATCTGCTAATCGACTAACAACTGGATTCCTACTTACTGCTAAGTAAACAGAGGCGTGTGGAGTAAGAAAACTTGACCAATGTTTTGCCCTTCCAGGGAATTAAACCCAGGTCCTCTCGTTTGCGAGGTGAGTGCTCTAGCCAATACTCTACAGGACTGAATGGCTGATAGCCATTGAGCTCATTGAGATTGATGAATACTCAACACCACAGACTTTAGATAAAACAGCAGATATTCCAGGAGGAAATCCAGTTTAATCATTCTTATTTATGAATAAGGTAAAGCATTGTCTTTCAACAAGTCAGTTTCATTTGATAATTCTACATCTCAAATATATGTAGAATAATGGAAACTAAAGTGGGAGATGAGGCAATGATGATGTCATGAGGGTTCAACATTGCACTGCCTGAATCATGAGTTTTTATATCTCTTGATAAATTATTTTAAGGCAACTATAAAACTTATTGAAGTTTTCAAGATTCTAAGGATGGATAGTCTTCCCACGCCTAAATTCACCACAGACTAATTATTCACCTGTTATTGAGACTTTACTGCATTGGTTAACACACACTCACTGAAAATCAGAGTAACATGTTGTGTGAAGTGCTTTGAGACATATCAAGGCCATAAACTGAAGATATCTCATGGTTGAATCCTTCTGAGTAACGGGTGTTTTTGCTAAATATTTCCCAGATCACGAAAACAACAATTCCATTCAACTCAGAGCAGTATCATTAGTGTATAGCTCTTTACACCCACCCCGCTTAAAATTAGTATCATGTTATAATAAATAATAATCCTTGCATTTGATACAGTCTCAAAGAGATTCACAGAATATACTGTAAAGTGTATTGACTGTATATTTGTGGGCGAATTGCGGCAGCCAATTGCACACAGCAGTGTCCCACAAACAGTCGTGGATTGAATTTATTATTGGTCTTTTTTCTTGAGGGATTATTATCAGGCGTGTAGAGTAAGGAAACTTGCCCAAGGTTTCACCCTGCCGGGAATCAAACCCAGTTCTCTCGCTTGCGAGGCAAGTGCTCTTACCACTGAGCTACAGGACTCTAACCATTGAGCTAACATGTTATCATGTTACCAAATTAGAATACCAACTTTATTCCAATTAAAAAATGGTGGACACACATGAATAAGCAAGTGTCTTTTTAAGGATTAAAAGAGTAGAGGTGAAATAGCAAGCACATTCCACCCAGCACTCCCCCAGTGGATTATTCATTCCTCCTCCTCCCAGTTGTTTCAGCCATTGATTTCTCGAATTCCAGACTGGTTCGCTCTTCTACATCAAATAGATTACCAACAAGAGCCTTTTCTTTTTCAGCCAGTCTTTCCCTTCCATTAGTTTGGGCAATGGGTATTCAAGATTATGCTATGGGTCAGTGTTCAATCTAGGCCATTGCTCATCCTATTTAATATTTATATGCATATAATTGTGTGAGCGATGAACTGAGATGAGAGATGTGGTATATAACCTTCCTGAGGTAACCAATTTATGTTACGGACTCTGCACTTGTAGCCTTTTTTCATTATTTGCATACTGTTAGAAGCCTGACTGAGCTCATTATGCATAGCATGCTGTTCTGTGGCACAAAGGGTGCTTTGCTTTGCCAAATAAAATCCAATTATTTAACCAGAAATCACAGGAATCCATATTGTGGAACAATATACGTCATCATGGGTAAATATATCAATCTCTCTGCTTGATCTTGAGGGAAATATTCAGACACATCACAGTCATCATGTAACAACAACAAGATTACATTTGTTTAGCACCTTTCACGTCGGGAGGACGTCCCAAGGCGCTGATAAAGAATTACAGCAAATATACTATATTCATCTGCACTAAACTTCCATCACATCAGTTCTCGCCAGGCTCCACTGGCTCCGTATTACGGAATGGATCAACTTCAAGATCCTCACGCTCGTCTACAAATCCCTTCGCACCTTCCTACTTTTCTGATCTGCTTACTCCCCACTCCATCACCACTTGTGATACTTCCACTCATCTGGCTCCAACTTCTTTCTTGTTCCACGTCCTCTCCGTTCCACCATCGGAGGCTGTACTTTCAGCCACTACGCACCAAAACTTTGGAATTCTCTCCCTCCACATTCCACATTGCCTCCTCCTTGTCCTTTTTCATATCACATATGAAGAACTTCTTCTTCGACCGTACTTACGATAACTTCCTCCCTGACCTGCTCAGCATCAGACTCCACCACGGTTAAGCACTCTGAGATGCTAACCTGAATGACGGAATAAATGCAAGCTGTTGTTAATATATAATATATAAAGTAAATATATATATTGCTTTTATTTGGGGATTATTTTTGTTTTGTGCTGTTTATTTTTCAACCAGGGATTAATGGTGATGATAGAACCATAGATCCATGGAAATGTACATCACAGAAAAAGGTCATTTGGCTTATTGTGTTTGGATCAACGCTGAATTACCTAATCCAGTTGTTGCTCTTTTTAAGAGCAATCCTTTCAGTCCAATTGATCTATGATGCTGTATAACCTTAGATCCCGTGCAGCAGTATCATATTTATCTTTTAATTCATCAATACCAGCATATCACACTGTAAATTTAAAACAATAAATGTCTGGGACTTTCAAGGGGACTTTCAGATGAAATCTCACAAGATTTCAAGATTGGTTTGGATAAAGAAAGTCCTTTGTCTGCTCTGATCTCATTCCTCCAGAACACCCAACAAACCATCCTCTCATCACAGCATCAAGCTGGTTTTGAAATGAGTCCAACGTCCTGGCCTCAATTGCCCTTCCTCACAACCTGTTGGAGCCATTAATTATCCTCTGGTTGATTGAAGCTGGTTGATTGTGCCCTGGTGGCTCTGAGTACAGATGCAGACAGTTAGGGTTCTCCTCAAAAATATAAGGAAAGCTTCTAAGGATGAATTTTAATTATGTTAACTGTTCCGTGTGATCCTGTGAATTCCATTGAGACTTCTCAATAACATGATAAGGCGCTATATCAAAAGCAGGAATTATCAAATGCAACGATTATTAATGTAAAACATATGTTATTCCCATGTATGCTGCAGGTACCTAGTGCAGAGCAATGCAAGGTGTCAAGACCAGATTCAGCTTCTCATTGCTCTTTCATCGGGCAAAGGGGTGATCTATGCATGTGTGCTTGCACAGTTCTGAACTAACATTAAAAACATAAGTATAGTACAGCGGACCACCCAGGAGCTTTCCTTTAAAACTTTCAAAGATTGTAAAATCTGCTTTGCAGTTATACTGCAGACAGTGACATACAAAGTGGTATGAGACCATCTGGTTGGAGTGGGGGGGCTCACACTCCTTCTGCTACACTGAATCGTTCTCCTTAAACTGAAGTTATATTCAGCAGAGCTTGTGTTGACTGAGTGCAGCTTTCATCTCAAAACAACACAAGCTTTGTAGCTTTTTGGAGTAGTTAAGATAACCACAGCTCACTGCTAATTCCTAGGTCGGTGTTTTTATGCCTTTTATCATGAATCAAATTCAGTCATAGAAGGAAAAAAAGGATGGGAAATACTAAATCTGACTTCCATTATGCTGTCTAATTTGAGACATTCCTAAAATGTCTAATTGTAATTCCCAAATGCAGTCAAAGACCTGATGGCATTTTGGTCTCTGGCCTTTTTCTCACTTTCCCAGCTTTTAGAAATCATAACTGACCATTTTATGAGTATAGAAAATAATCCTCACATTTGATATATCTCCTTTCATGTCAGAAGGATGGCTCAAAGCAGTTCACGGCATATATTGTAAAGTGGAGTGAATGTGTATTTTTGAAGTGAACACACCAGCCAATTTGCATACAGCAATGTTCCACAAACAACCATGAAGGGAATGAAGAATTTTATCTGAGGATTATTGAGAACGAGTATCATTAACTTGATACAAAACAGCACTTCCCATTCTCTTCTCCATTACTGTAAATTAGTCTCCAATGTGTCAACCAGCCACTGATATCATTCAATCCAATAGATGCAGAACCAAAGTGAATAATATTATCACTCTCAGTTTGATACTCGTCCCTTTGATCTCTGGGTTCAGCAATCGCAAATTATTACACGACTGCCCGACTGCTCAGTTACGCTTCTTACAGTTTGCTGCTGTTGGTTCAGTTCCTAGTGAAAATATTGGAGTTGAACGAAACGCTGGTTTCTAATATCCAACCCAGAAAGGATTCTTGAAACCAGCTATTTTTATTGAGTGCTGCAATTATTACAAAGAACATTTGCTCATTTCCTTAAAATGTAACATTGAAATAATAGTTAGACATAATGGAATTCCTGACCACAGCTGGCAAAAAAATAGCTTCTGCTTGCTAATAAACAGCTCGCCCTGTGGCCTGTGCGCTTAGTTTATGAAAGTTGTTTATTGCCTTGTACATCCAGGGATATTTAGTTTATTACTTAAATAACTGTTGTCTGAGTTATGCCCCCAGGCTGAGATATGAGAAAAGATTATTTCAATGTGGTAGCTCATAATCAGCCCTCAATCCCTAAACTCCACAGCATCTATTACTATTGCACTGACCTTATCAAAAATGCCCCAATCAGTCACTAGCTCTTTGTTTAATTTATTCTCCCTAAAATAGTTTTGATTCATCCTATTTAATATATTAACAGAAATTTGTGATCAAAGTTGATGGAATATCAGAATCAAATAAAGACTTCAATGTAATTCAAATGATGGAGAATTTGTTACAGAATTATAGGAAGAATCTTGGAAATTTTACAGCACAGAAGGAGGCTACTTAACCCATCGAATCTGACTGGTGCTAACTCATTCACTGGAGCCATCTGCTCTAATCCCATTGCCCTAATCTCTTTCCCTGTACCTTTTAATATTATTTGTAGAAGCACAGAAGGTTTACCTCATAGGTTTGGGACTGCACGAGACTGCAAATGTTTTGGATAATGTGTTAATTTGAGTTGAAATTGTGCTATTTGCTACCTTTGCTAAACAACCACTTTGACTCGCAAATAATCACTCATGTCAGTAATCGGAAGTGCATCGTACTGACTCATGGGAACTTCACTCCAGCAAAATTTGCTGCTGGAGCTCAGCTCCCACAGGCTGCATGAAGCACTTTTGGATTTACCTAATCCAGTTGTTGAAAACCACATTTTAAACTGTATGGTAACAATAAGAAAAAAATGAACTTTATATTTGATATAGCACCTTCATGTAGGGAGGATATCACAAAATGCATCACAGGGAATACTGCAAAGTGCAGTGATTATGTATTTTGTACATGGGACTATGGGATGTCCTCCCGGCATGAAAGGTATTATACAAATGTAATGTTGTTGTAGATGAAAGCAACAGCCAATTTGTGCACAGCAATGTCCACAGTCTTGAAGTGAATGATCAATTTCATATTGGGGATTATTGGCCACAAGATAGAATAAACATACAGGCAGAAACTCAGACCTATGAAACAGAAGGAGGTCACTTGCCCTCTCATCTGTGTGCAAGGCAAGAATTTAAAGAATTGGAGGAAGATAACAAAAAACAATTGGGTTCAAGAAGTAATGATACTTTCACTCAACGTGATGGCAAAAAATCCGTGGAAAAAAATTTCCTCCCTTTCCCTCTCCACTGCTCTGAAGTCATCTGAACTCCTACACCTCTGGCCTTCACTGACCGATCTCCCCTCCTTGCTCTCTTTTCTCCACAACTCCCTCTCCTCCATTCTGGACTCCCTTGCCCCCCTCACCTCCTGAACTGCCTCATACTCCGTGAATCCCCCGGTACACCAGCCATCTCCGCTCCCTCAAGGCACAAGTACAAGCTGCCGAACGCGCCTAGACCAAATCCAAACTAACGGTCCATCGGCAGATTTGGCTTCACCAAGGTGAAGGTGCTATATCAAATATAAAGTTCATTTTTTGCCGATGGACCTACCACTGTGCTCTTGCCTCTGCCAAATCCTCCTTCTACTCCAAGGTTATCTTGGAAGCAAAGGACAACCCCAGGCTTCTCTTTTCCACTACAATCCGTCTCCTCCATCCACCTTCCACCTTGTGGAGTCCTGTAGCTCAGTGGTTAGAGCACTCGCTTTGCAAGTGAGAGACCTGAGTTCAATTCCAGGCAGGGCGAAACCTTGGGCAAGTTTCCTTACTCCACACGCCTAATAATAATCCCTCCAAAAAAAAACAATAATAAATTGGTCATTTTTAATCCATATGACTGTGGGACATTGCTGTGCGCAATTCGCTGCCGCGTTCGCCCACAAATATACAGTCAATTCACTTTATAGTGTGTTCTGTGAAGCGCTTTGGGACATCCTCCCGACGTGAAAAGCGCTATATCAAATGCAAGGATTATTATTATTATTATTATTCCCACGCCTTGCCCATCCTCTCCTCAAACTGCAACTGTGAGGAGATGCTGGACTTCCTTGAATCCAAAATTGAGCGGATACGTTGAGCCACCTCTGCCCTGTCCAGCGCCACCCCCACATCACCTCTCCCTAATGACCTTCCCCCCACCCATCCCACCCTATACTCCTTCGACCCTATCTCTCCCTCCTCCCTCACCGCCATCGTCTGCAAATTCAAACCCACCACCTGCTCCTTCAATCCCATCCCCACCTCTCTCCTTGTATCCCAGCTCCACCTTCTGGCCCCTCTCTTGTCTGACGTCATCAATCTCTCTTTGTTCACTGGTTCAGCTCCCACCTGCCTAAAAACAGCTATCATCACCCCCATCCTGAAAAACCCTTCCCTGGATCCATCTCTCCTCTCCAGCTACCGTTCCATCTCTAACTTCCCAATCCTCTCCAAGTTCCCGGAACGAGTCGTCGTGTCCCTGCTCCGCTCCTTTCTTTCTCACCATTCCCTCTTTGAACCCCTCCAATCCGGCTCCCGTCCTGCCCATAGCACGGAAAGAGCCTCGGAAACTAAGGACATTCTGAACATCTGTGATCAGGGCTCCCTCTGCCTCCTTGTCCTTCTCGACGTCTCTGCCACCTTCGACACTGTCGACCATTCCATCCTCACACACCGCCTCTCCTCCTTACTTAACGTTCACGGACCTGCCCTTGCCTGGTTCGATTCCTCTCTCTCTCACCGTCTCCACCTTGTTGCCTCTAACGGTTTCTTCTCCAGTCCCCGCACTCTCACTTCTGGCGTCCCCCAGGGCTCTGTCCTTGGCCCTCTCCTTTTTAATATCTACATGGTCCCCCTTGGTGACATCATCCGCAGACATGGGGTCAATTTCCATATGTATGCAGATGACACCCAACTCTATCTTTTTGCCTCCACCCTCAACTCCAGGACCACTGCTGTCCTGACAGACTGCCTGTCGGACATCAAATCCTGGATGAGGGCAAATTTCCTACAGTTGAATGTGAACAAGACTGAGGCCCTCCTGATTGGCTCGCGCCAGCGCCTCAGCACCTCAGACTCTGGTAGCATCAACCTCCATGGTTGCACATTATAACTCACCAAGCCAGTCAGGAACCTAGGTGTCTTGTTCGACCCTTAACTGTCTTTTCTTCCCCACATCCAAGCCATGATCCGCTCTGCCTTTCCTCACCTCCATAACATCACCAACTCTGCCATTACTTCGCCACTCAGGCCGCTGAAACTCTTGTTCATGTCTTCATCATCTCCAGGCTCGACTATGCAAACGCCCTGCTTGTTGGCCTTCCCAACTCCTCCCTCCACAGGCTGCAGATAATCCAGAACTCTGCAGCCCGTGTCCTCTTCCGCATCAAACTCTGTGAACCCATCTCCCCCATTCTCGCCCGATTCCATTGGCTCCATATCTTTCAGAGGATCCAGTTCAAGGATGAGAAATGATCTGGTCCTCACCTACAAAGCCTTCCATGGCCTTGCACCACCCTACCTTTGCAACCTCCTATCACCCTACCAACCCATCTGCTCCCTCCGCTCATCCGGCTCCGGCCTGCTCCATGTCCCCGACCTACCCGCCCCACCATTGGTGGGAGAGCCTTCAGCCACTCTGCCCCAACCTCTTGAATTCCATCCTCCAATCACTCCGCCTCGCCCCCTCCTTAGCTTGTTTCAAGTCCCGCCTCAAGACCCTCCTCTTCGACCATGCCATCGGTCACCCCCCTTCCCTCCTTTTCCTTCTCCCTCCCTGACACCAGCTCGGGTCTGAAATGCTGTACTGCCCAGTGCCTAAGGACGTCCTCCCGACATGAAAGGCGCAATACAAATGTAATCTTGTTGTTGTTGTTGTTGAAGGGTATTTCACCGCAGCGACTGACAGACTCAGGAAAGCATAATAGGGCATCAACAACAAGGAGATGTTCAGTGATTCTAGTGTGACATGCTGAGAACATATTGATGGCTTCCCCTACACTGTTGTAGTCAATCACTGTACTGAGATCAATTGTCACCCGAATCTAATGCTGTCTTAGCCACACAAAAACCTTTTCCAATGTTTTCCAAGCGCTCTAGAGCAGAATGTTTAGGCTCTTTATGACTAAAACTGCATTTTCCAAATGTCATTGGGGTGACAGCTGTCTATGACATTGTACAGATACACAGCCAATTAGTTGAGCTTTACTAATGGATTCATAATGAACTCTGACTGCTTGAGAGAAATACGTAATAATCAAGATAAACCATTAAATCTGACTGCCTGGTTATGAAATGGTGAAATGTATCCTCACTACGCTGTACATTGACTAAACATGAAAAGCAGGAATATGAACTGAGCCATAATTGCCAGTTGTGCCAGTCAAGTAAATATTTGCTGTATTGAATTGCCCCAGAAAGTTAAATGTTTAGCATTGCACAAGGAAGTATATCTGTGTCCAATGACACCTTAGTATATGATTAGCTCATTTTAAAGGGAGTTTCTCCTGGTGCCATGGCCAACAATCCCCCAGATAAAATTGGTCATTCATTTCTTTGGCTACTTGTAGAATATTACTGTGTGCAAATTGCCTGGCCTGTTTGCCTACAAATACATTCAGTAGACATTACCGTAACTCCTGTGAAGCACTTTGAGACGTATCTAGAACGTGATAAAGCGCTGTATGAAATGTAAAAATTATTATAATTATTTCTAGGACCACAAGATCATTTCTCATCCTTAAATCTGTCCTTAGGCCAGAGGTTTCACATATTCTGTGAAGCACTTTGAGACATCTCTTAGTCTTGAAGGCACTATATCGAACACAAGGATTAGTATTATATTATTATAGGTTCAAAAGTGTTCTCCAACATCCAGTTCTAAAAACTTACATGTTATCTTCACGTAGATACCTGCATGGGAGAGAGTATAAGAACTTACACACTAGTTAACCAGGAGAAAGACTCTAAATGTCTCTGAAACAGTGGCGCAGGGACAATCCCTTTATGTGCACCTGAATCACAAGGCAGATAGCAACTAAAATGAATAGCATAATCAAAGCATCACATTCACGAGCTCTATTCTAATTCACATGAATCAACCACACAATGATGCAGAATATTATTGTGGGCATCAGTCCCCATGTTTCTGAAGAGGAGAATCACGTAGGCTGGCCTCTCCCTAGTTTACCACAATAGATTTCAGCTGCATCACCCTGCATGACAGTTCCACACTACGGAGCTGTCTTTTGTTACCTTTTCTAGTCACTAACAAGACACCCACTCACCTATAAAGATTACAATGCCTGATTGATCTCCAGCAGCATGTAAACCGACAGGGCGTAGCTAGTACTAACTCCTTATTACACTTCCACATTGACAAGAAAAAAGAGTCGTGTTTAAATTTTCTGTAAAGGTGCTTACTAATCTAAATTATGCCCTCCTGCTATATTTGACTCATTCTGGAACTTTACAATGCTAACAATGGACAGAAAGATACAACATGTTGATAATGATAATCTTTAATAATCCTTGCATTTGGTAAAGTGCATTTCAAGTCTGCAGGACTTCTCAAAACGCTTCACAGGATATGATGTAAATTGGAGTGACTGTGTATTTTGTGGGCAAAAGCATATAATTGAGATTCCGCTAAGACAATTAATATTTTTTTACCAGCACTGCCCATTTGGAAACAAACCTCTCCGAAGCGTATGGTTCTATGGTGTTATTTCTGAATTGCTGTGCCTTAATGGAGAAGAAAAGGCTGGAGAATACTTTATGTGTAATGTAGTTTTGATCCCACTCTTAAAAATATACAATTGTATAATAATAATAATATGTATGTAATATGGACAATCTGACTGGAAAGGACCTTTGTGATCAGTCCCAAATTTTAAAAACTGCCATACACTGCGCCTAAGGCTAAATGGGATTGAGAAAGGAAATACAGAACAATACTTTTAATAAATGCCACTGTAGCAGAACAAGAGGGCACAGGTTCATTGTTGGAAAGGCAATTTTAGGACAGGCACTAGCAAGTATTTCTTTACAAAGAGGATAAATAACAACTGGATTGGGTTACCAGCAAAGGAGGATGAAGCCAGGACACTGGACTCAGTTACTGTGATAATGTAGTAATGTAATTCTCTTTCAGTCACCATTCATCTCCCCAAACCCCTCGGCTCCCACCTCCAGCTTGGGTGCCAAACCAGGATTGCCTTGAGAAGTCCTCCGGATGTTAAAGGTGCGATATAAATTTATATTGTGTTGTAATGGGCGGATAGTAAGGTTCAAATCTTGGAAAGATGAGATCAAATGGGCAGAAAAGTCTTCTTCATCTGTACCTCTCTTGTGATCTTGTGATGTGTCATCTACTTCAGTTGTTTTCTGCACCAGTTCCTTCCTGAGCTTACCAACATTAAGGTCCACAATGACTTTTTCTCTGAGTCCACTCCATATATTCAGAACCTTCTGTGAAAAGTTGTTAAATCACACATCAGCAAGGTCAGAACTTTATCAACTTCTTTCCTCCTTGAAGCATGTGGTGAAAAAGAAGACATAATAAAGGACATAAGCTCTGCAATGTTCAAAGAGTGGGAGACAGATATTGTACAACTGGGGTGAAGGGGGAAGAGAATGTGTGACTGCCTGTAAACAGAGGCTTGGGAGGTCTGCCAACAGAGCTCATTGACTTGCAAAAACTACACACACAGCAGGATACTGTGACAGAGCCACACAAATGTGGAGCTTTAAACCTTAAAATGCTGAATATCTTTAAATGTGTTTACCAAACATGGTTAAACGACTAAAATTCTTTGTTGTCTGGAATGTTACTTTAATTGATCTACTCATAGAAATCCATGGAGATATGTGTCAATTGATGGGACCACGCACAGCCTCTGGACTTCCACTAAGATGCCAATCTTAGTTTCGACCCTCGTCGAGCCGAATTTCTGCCATAGAGGCATCGGCAGGCGGTTATTGTCCAAGTAGAGTTCCTCAGACAATAATCTCTGGTCGACCTAATCCATAACCGACTACCTATCGGAGTCCTGTAGCTCAGTGGTTAGGGCACTCGCCTTGCAAGCGAGAGACCTGAGTTCAATTCCAGGCAGGGCAAAACCTTAGGCAAGTTTCCTTACTCCACACACCTAATAATAATCCCTCCAAAACCAAAAACAATAATAAATTGGTCATTTTCAATCTACGACTGTTTGTGGGACATTGCTTTGCACAATTGGCTGCCGCGTTCGCCCACTAATATACAGTCAATTCACTTTACAGTGTGTTCTGTGAAGCGCTTTGGGATGTCCTCCCGACGTGAAAAGCGCTATATCAAATGCAAGGATTATTATTATTATTATTATCTGCAGGATCTACTGTTTACAAATCCCATTGTGAATAGTGGACCACAATATTCAAAGCTTATAATTTATGTTCAAATTCTTCTGTGTGTTACTGTAAAAAAAATTCAGATCTTCTGAAAGCAATTTTTCACAAAGATTCTAGTGCAATTTTTCTCTATTTCACACTGGAGAACAGAAGGCTCAAGAGGGATTTTACTCAAGTGTTCTTACTAAGAACACAAGACTTATGTTTTTGACCATCTTTTTGGTCATCTTTACCCCAACCTCTTCAGCTCCCCACAGCTCGGGTTCCCAGCCAGCTGTGCAAAGTGCTTGGAGATGTCTTCCCGAATGTGAAAGCGAGCTCCAGAACATGTGGTTCAGCTTTAGAACCGGAAAAGTGAACAAACGAAAGTTCAACAACAACAACAAGTTACATTTGTAAAGGTTCAACTATCTTACAACTGCTTTTGTTTGGAGTTGCAATTCTGAAAAGTGAGCAGATAATATGCTGATAGTATACAATATGGGCTACCCAGAGAAGTGGTGGAGTCAGATAGTGTTAGGAAAGAAATTTGCTGAGGGATATGCATGAGAGAGATGGAGTCGAGTAGGATTCCTTTTTAAATCTAGGACCAGCCAGATGGATCACAGTCTTCCTCTATATTCCTACGGTCCTTGCTCTTGTCATAACTGTCAGTGATATGTTAATTATAATTGGGGGAACTGAGAGATGTAGATGTATGCAGGAGTCCTGTTGTTATACAAGAATCTATATGCAAAGCCTTTTCTTAAGGTTAATTGATTAGGTTTTGTAGGCCACATTGAAATTGGAATGTTGTTCATGGAAAAATAAATTCCCGAACAATTTTCTTTGCATAATAATAACTTACTACCAACACTTTGCCATTGAAACATTGAACAAAATACCACTTTAAATTCTATTGTTTTGTACTATATTAGCCCAATTCTAGGGAGATTCTCCTTTTGGTTTATCTTTCTTTTCTTGTAACCTGAGGATCATGATTTCTGTGAAGTTGGTGGTTAGTGGAAAGGCTTGCCTCTTCCAGTGAGATGCCAAAGTGGGTCTGTTTTACATTTAGTAGAGAATAAATTAATATTAAAATAGTTGTCGTTTTGCGGGGTTAGATGCAAAAAAGACTACTGAAGATTTGGCGCTGTGAAATTAAAGATTTTTTTTTGTGAATATATAGACCTTTCAGATGGAGCTCTTTGAATCAGATATCAATACTTCTCTTTTTAGCCAACTGACAATTCTATTTTATATCCCACTTGTTTAATTTATGGATTGTCAGACGAGTGATAACAGATCTTCTCTTTTTGACATGGGAAATCAGCAAAGTGGCACATGGAAAGAAAGGAACTGAAATAGTTTGTCTTCTGTTTCTGGCAGCTCTGTTCAGGCCTGGTACCCCAGATTTAACCGCAAGACTTCACAACGGACAGTTGTGTGGTTAGCTTCCTTCTCCATTGATTCTATTTCTGGAAGAGCATGAACTAAGTTGTAAGTCATGTGACACTGGGTCTGGAATGGCATCAAGAGGGGAACAAAAAGAAGCTGCTGAAAACCAGTAGAGTAGTATCACAGCCGTAACCTTATAAACTTTTTTTCTCCTGCAAACTAATACTTCTGCTTTTTTTGGGACTCCCACCCAGATCTTCCTGCTCGCTATCGGTACAAATTATATGTGTGTAATTTTTAAACATTACTCATGCAAGTGGACATCAACAAACATCATTTTACATTTATATAGCGCCTTTCACATTGGAAGGACGTCTCAAAATGCTTCATAGCGCAGACTGGGAGCCTGAGTAACGGAGGAAAGGATACAGAGGAAGGAGAGGGAGATGGTGACAAAAGTTTGGTCAAAAAGAAAGGTTTTAAAGTGGGCTTTTAAGGTACAGAAGGAGTGAGGAGACACACATTCAATCTGTGTGACATGCAGCCGTGTTTCTTTAAATCACTTTTTCTGATATCATTTATTTCAGAAACACTAGGCACAATTGTATTCCTTAACACTGAGATGGGGTCTATGCTGATGGATTTCACTGCTTCAAGGCACTATTTTAGTTATTGCTTCCTCTTGATGCTGGAAAGTACTGCAGGATAAATACTTATCGCCTACTTTTAACAGACTTCCACTGAGGGTTTGTGTTGGAATGATATAAATCTAGGGTTAGATCAGAGACAAATAGAGAGAATGGAACCCCATGGTATTAAAGGGACAGAGCGTGGATACAGAACTGGCTGGGAGACAGAAAGCAGAGAGTGAATGGTTGATTTTCTGACTGGAGGGAAGTGTTCAGTGTTGTCCCCCCAGGGATCAGCATTGGGACCACTGGTGTTTTCATCTATATAAATGACCTGGACTTGGGTATAGGGAATACAATTTCCAAGTTTGCAGATGATACTAAGCTAGGAAGAGTAGTAAACTGTGAGGAGGATAGTAACAGACTGCAAACGGACATATTGGTAAAATGGGCAGACACGCGGCAGATGAAGTTTAATGTGGAGAAATGCAAAGTGATGCATTTTGGGAGGAAGAATGAGGAGAGGCAATATAACCTTAAAGGGGGCGAAGGAACAGAGAGACCTGGGGGTTCATATAAGTAAATCTTTGAAGGAGGCAGTACAGGTAGATAAAGCTGTTAAAAAAGTATACGGGTTACTAGGCTTTATAAACAGGGGCATAGAATACAAAAGTCAAGAAATTATGATGAACCTTTATAGAACATTGGTTAGGCCTCAGCGAGAGTACTGTGTTCAGTTCTGGGTACCACACTTTAGGAAGGATGTCAAGGCATTGGATAGGTTGCAACAGGATGATTCCAGAAATGAGGGACCTCAGTTATCAGGAGGGGCGAGAGAAGCTAGGATTATTCTCCTTGGAGAAGAGAAGGTTAAGAGGTGATTTAATAGAACTTTTAAAAATTATGAGGGGATTCGATTGGGTGAACAATGAGAAATTATTTCCACTGGCGGGTGGGTTGGTAACCAGAGGACACTGATTTAAAATAGTTGTTTAAAGAAACAGAGGGGAGGTGAGGAGAATTTTTTACACAGCGAGTTGTTCGGATCTGGAATGCATTGCCTGAAAAGTTGGTGGAAGATGATTCGATAACAACTTTTAAGAAAGAAGTAGATAATTATTTGGGGAAGACAAGTTTGCAGGGCTATGGGGAGAGAGCGAGGGAGTGGGATTGAATTGGATAGCTCTTTTCAAAGAGGCGGCACAGACACGATGGTCCGAATGGCCTCCTTCTGTGCTGTTTAATTCTGTGGATAGAAACAACTGTGGGAGGTAGAAAGAGCAACATACAATGTTAGTGGCACTTAATTATTTAGTGGTACTAAACAAACCCCCAGCACTGTTGAGAAATCTAATCTAATCTGATCACAGCAAATCATATCTTTCCTTATCGGAAATGCAGGGTCTCTACAGAATCAATGGCTAAATTGAATTGTTAACCAGACTGGATAAATTAATTCAAGTTTCAGGCTCATTTTATGAATTTTATGAATGGAGTCTGATTTTGATACTTTGGGTTCACTAATCTGCCCCTTTAAGAAAGGGAATTTGGTACCACTCTGACAGTGTATGTTGCTCTTTCCACCTCCCCTCTTGATGTTTCTATCCACAGACGAAAAAAATATTTTTTTCAGTTTTATTCTAGGCTGACAACTCCAATGCAGTTTTGGACCATTATTCGAGGTGCCATCCTTCAGATTAAACGTTAAACCAGCCTGTTCAGGAGGACATGAAAGATCCTGTGTCACTATTTAATAAGAGAAGTGAGTTTCTCATGGCTAACAATTCTCCAGGTGAAATTGGTCATTCACTTCATGTTTGTTTGTGAGACATTGTTGTGGACAAATTGGCTGCCATGTTTGCCTCCAAATACTCAGCGGCTACACGAAAAAAAAATCTGTGAGGTACTTTGAGAGGTTTCAACATGATATAGTGCTACAGTGAATGCGATTCTTTTATTATTAAATTCCTCTCTCCACAGTCCTCGCCAGTAAACCATTCTTCACATGTTCTCCAAACAATGAGTGTTGACAAGCTGTTTGGCTTGAACTTACCACTGTATGAATTTTATTTTTAAAAATGACCCAACTGGGTGGTGTCTGGCACAGATCTTAGACCTTCTCAGCCGTAGGCCAGAGGATTTTGCATTTTTTAAAAATTTCTGCAGTAAATTGATCATTTTTTGTTGACAAAAAATAGTGAAGGATTAATTACATGGTGCACCATTTCAGTAGTTCACAGTCTTAAATTTCTGCTTCTTGTTTTGCCTGGCAGCAGTGTCATTCTTGAGTTCAATTGTCGGGCCCACCTTGCTCAGATTTCTCTCCTATGTCTCGAAAACACTTGAAGACATTACTGTATGTGAAAGGTGGTATTATAAGGTATTGTTTTTGCTGAGTCTGGTACATGTTAACCCAACATCATCTACAGTAGCTGTGTTTCTTACTCACACATCTGATATATTTATAGAGAGAAAGTAGATGCCAATCAAATATTTTGAGACTCTGTTGGCATGGTAATTGAAGCATTACTATAGATCCTAGTGCACTTCAGTTAAAGAAGGTTCCCACTTCAGATCACTAGCTATTGATCCTTGATGGACTTGTGAGCTTGGAAGTTGACTGAAGACAGATTCAGGCTTGGATATCACAACACCCACAGCCAAACAGACAGACCACCCTCACTGCCTAGGCTCACACATGGATTAAGGAATATGGAGAAACGAAAGGGAAACAAAATGTTGCCAAGTTGCCATAGAAAGACATGGGAAAGCAGGCTTGATGGTTAGAACTGAGGTTAGGAAGCATTTCTTCACACAGAGGGTCCTGAAGATGTGGATTGGTCTGTCCCAGAACACGGAAGGGTGAAATCAATAGGAATGTTAAAAAGCGAGATAGACAGATATTTGGATTGTAGAGGTATTATGGGGTGCAGCAAAAGCACAGGGCAATGGCATTAAAAGAACTGCCAAGCTCTAATACACTGGAAGAACCAGGTTCAATAAGCCAAATGGCCTCTTCCTGTTACTGTTTTACTATGTTTCTATGTATATTCCAACTCGAGCAAGGTATTGAACAGTGGGTAATACCTACAGAACAAAATCCCAGAATGAGTGAATATTTTCAGGAGAGGACAGAAAAAGATGAACAATTTAATAAAGAAGCCACAATACTAATTGGATTTAATTATTAAATAACTCAGTAAATTAAATGAAGGAGCAATTGAACTGGTGACAGATTCAACTTTTTGAATCAATTCCTGCCTGGAATTAAACAAATAATTAATAGAAAGACTTGGTTTATGTAAAATGCTAAATGATTTCAATAAGTAGTTAAATGACCCAGCTTCATTAAATAATGAATAAATACTGAACTTAAAAAATAGATCTGATGAAATTGTGAGTTGAGACAGTGAATTGCTGGGAAAAAATTAAAGAATAGAATTAGTGGTTACATTTAACAATTATTTGAGCTGTACTGCTATTAAACTGTACAGCCCAAGGCTTCCTCTAATTCACGATTTTTCTCTTTTCAACTTGATTCTGTTTGCTTTGTATCCCCTTCAGTCCTACAATCTGCCACTTTTCCTGCCATTATTCCTGGAGAAGCTGCTCAGCTCCAGCTCATGTCCATTTTCCTCCATGGTCTCTCAAAGCAGTGAATTAAGAGGGATTTTAAAATTCTGCATTATCTTAAATTTTAAGACAAAAGCCTTAAGGCTAAGACAATGACAATCGTCAAAGGTCTGTGAATGTTTCCTGCCATGCCAATGGTGATTATGCCCACATTTCCTGGCAATTTGCAATCATTGAGATCAGGCTTCAAGTGCACAAAGGACTAAAGTTTAGAGCTTCGCAACTGGACATGGGAGAATTTGGTTAAAAACAAGATTGTCAGTTCTGAGGAAGAAGCAGCTTGATACTGCCTTGGAAAGATAGTAGGCATTAATCTGGAAGGGAAAGATTAAGGAAGTGCCTTCACTTTTGAAATAGTGAGTTCTTTCACATATCATCTGAAGAACAGCACCTCTTTAATGCAGCGTTCCCCCAGCACTGCATTGGAATGTCAGCCCAGACTATGAGTTCAAAGTCCGGACATGGAGTCTGAACCCACGAACCTGAGCCAGGCTGATATCTGGATCGATATCATAGAAATCTCATTAAATCACTATTCTTTTACAAAATGCACAGTCTCTACATTTTACAGTAAATCCTGTGAAACAGCGAGATGTCCTCCCGATGCAAAAAGCATTAAATCAAATGTAAGGATTATCATTATTCGGTGACAAATCACAGTCACTTTTATCCTTTCGTACGTTTTCACTTGAAGTTGACATCTCCTTTGGGAGCTTCAAGAAGTTGGAGAATATCCTTGATAGTGCAAGTACCTGGTTGGAATCTTTACTGCTCTGAGATGTTGCCTTAGGTAAAGTGTGTTGTATCAATGTAAGTTGTTGTTGATGTCTGATGCAATGAGAAGGGGCGATGGCCCTTCTTAACTTTGTCACCTTCTCATGTTCGAATATTCATCCTCAGTTAAATAGCCCGAGATATTCACTGCACACCGAGTTTTAGGATATTCTTCTACTGTTTAGTAGTTCCAGGTAGACAAATAACAGACCAATATTGTAGTCATCAAATCAAATGCATTTTTGTTTTGGCTGAAGCACTGGATAGACATGGAGCAGAAAATAATCACAAAACCTGTCAAAAAAATCTTTAAAAAAAGACATTCTGAGAATATGGTCCACTTGGCGGAAACTATGACTTAACGTGGAAAGAGAAATGTTTAGAAATAGAGTTTAGTTGAGCACCTAATCCATGTAGTAAAACAAGAAAACAAAACATACGTTATCCCCGTAGCCAATTGCTCGTGGAGATGGTTGTTTGCTAAGTTTCAATCTTTTAACAGAAACCACCACATTTTAGGGAAGTGAATCTGGGCGGGGTGGTGCACCCTCTGCACAGTGTGCACTTTTGGCCTTGTTTCTTTCACAATGTTCCTGTGAATATTTTCCATGCTGTATTGTTTGTACCTCTCCCATTTCTCTTCGCTCAGTGTGACAGTCTGTTTACCAGTGTTTAAAAGTCACTCAATTTGAAAACTTGCAGGATTTTTAAAGTCACCCATAAAATAGTCTGAAGAACATGATAACAGCAGATTCATGGAGACTTGCTTCTCAGCTGCAACAGAATGAAAGTGTCACGGGTGCCAGCGACTAGACAAAACTTCGCTTTAACCCTTAAAGCGATAGAATAAGATGCAACAGCTAGTTTCATGAAAAACAATCAATAGTAAAAGCTTTGTTAGCAGTCTTTTGCAAAGGGAGTACAGTAAAGAACATCTAGCTGCCACATTTCTGTACTTGGTACAGCTTGGAGTAAGTAGGTTATGCAGCTGTGTAGAAATAATGATGCACTTTTTCCTCTACTATTGCCAGCTTGCTGCAGCCATCTCCTGCCCCCTCCTGGGTTTTTGCCATTGGATCAACTTTAACTTTCAGCCAATGTCCTGCTCATTTCATCTTAATCTTTTAATTTCTGCAGAGTAAAAAAAAAGGTCAAGGTTAAGGCTAAAGTAGCTGAAGTTAAATAAATGCAATGCCATCGTTTGGACCTATTAAACCGTATGGAACCATTCAAAAAGAGAAGGGAGTTTCTCCCGGTGTCCTAGCAACAAATCCCCAATAAAAAATCGGTCACTCACTCCATGGCTATTGGTGGGACATTGCTGTGTGCAACCTGGCTGCCATATTTTGCCCACAAAATATATACAGTCAATGCACTTTGCAGTATATCCTGCGAAGCACTTTGAGCTTATCTCAACAATGTGATAGGGCAGGCACTATTTCAAATCCAATAGAAGAAGGAAGTCTTTAGACAGACCTTGAAAGAGGTGAGTGAGGGGGTAAGTCAGAGGGACTCCAATGGAGAGGGGGTTGGGCACAGATAGCCTAACAGGTCGACTGCTGATAAAGCAGGCCTGTGCCCACTCAACAAAGGAAGTGTCCATGTTGGCACAGATTCAAAGTTTGAAATTGCAGTGCACATATGTTGAAAGTTTTAATGCCAGTCTGGGTTTTATTTTGTACTGGTTCAGTTGTGCTTAGATATCTGAGTGATATTCTCCACCACCGTTCAGCAAGTTGAAAGTGGTGTAGCTGATTGTGTCAGGAGCCCTCTGACAAAGTAGACAGATAGTCAATAAGACCGTGGCACCCAGCAACCAGGAAAGAAAGATTTTCCCAAAACTGGAGCTCAGTGTTACCAGTGAACCAGCATTTTAGCAGCTCTTGCACACGTGCTGTTTCGCTCTGAATTTACAAACTCAGGTTACACCTTCTGCGTCTTGTGTCACCAAACTATTCTGAAACATGTCACTCTGCCACAAAGTAACTAAACAGTAGAAGAATTTCCTAAAATCTCACAGACCCTTAAATGGGGTCATTGAAGCTTGATTGCATGTTGGAGAAGAGCAACTTCTAAACACAAAATGCTATGGTCATTTACAACGGTAAGGAAAAGCATTAGCAGATTGAAAGAACTTGCATGCATCAATATAATTTAACACACACACATATATATAAAAATAAAACTTTCTTTCTTGGTCAGCTTCAGGTGGTAAGTCACATCAATAAGGCGGAGAAGAATCATTTCTCCTTCCCTCAGTCAAAAAGGTTGAGATGTATGCCACAGCTTTTCTGATGCTGCCTGGAGCTATTCCAACTGCAGTTTTCCTGCCACTTTGACTGAAGGCTGTGTATTTTGAGTGCCATTGTGGAATGTGACCAGCTGCCGACCCTGGTAGTTGGGAAAGCTCTATTGTTTTGAGTACTCGGCATTGCCACATGGAGTAGTTATAATTCCAAGTGAATCTTGTCTACAGGATAATCTGCTGGTCTTGTCAGTAAACAGATGAGATTATCTTGTCTCAAATGTTTTTACAGTCCAAGAAATGCTTTTTTTTTAATCCTCCATATCTATTCCTTCATTGTGCACCCATTTCAATGCGGCACAGGTACAAAGATGTGGTATGTATCTACAATACAATATAAAATCGCATTTGTATAGCGCCTTTCATGTCGGGAGGACATCCCAAGGCGCTGGATAGTCAGGGATTGTATCTCTTTGAACACAATAAATTCTGTAGACCAAAACTGCTAAAAGGTAGACATCTTCACACAGAACTGACGTTTGACAAAGGCAAATCCATTTACGGCTGAAATAGCTGAAAAGAATGTTTCAATTGAAGGAACATGTTCTCCATGCGCTTATGGCTCAATCCACCATTTTGAACTCTTCTACTGTAGCCTGTGGCACACTTGCACAAACACTTGACAGTTGTAAATCAGTAGCAATCGTAAATCAGTGTAAAAAGACTTAATTCACAGATTAAAGGGACACTGATCTGCACCTTAGTCATCAATGAGGCCCAATTAAGGTTTTATTGTATAACGTGAATTTTTAAATGCTGAAATAAAAGACCTAAGGAATTCAACTAGCAGGTTGTAGCATTTAACTCTCCAAATTTCAGCAGTAACTCTACTAATGTTTTCCTGGAATTTCTCCCCTTTTGAGCCCAGCTTCCTTCTGCTGCCCCTATTAGTGCAAACCTCAAAAGAGCTCCCCCTTCTAAACCAGTGTTGCATTTTCCCTTTGCCCCCTTTCCCAAGGATTGTTTGAGAAAGATTCATAAAAAATAATTATACTTGCATTTGATTGAGTGCAAATTGATGCCAAATTAAGGGAATGTTTGCATCCTGAGTTAGATAAGACAACCCAATGTATTTGTTATGATTCCCAATGTTAGAGGAATGAGCTATGAATGACTGGGCAAGATAGGACTCTTCGGTCTTCAGAGAAGATGACTCAGAGGGGACCTCATAGAGGTGTCCAACATTTTAAATGGGATTGAAAAGTAAACCCAGATTAATACTTTAGGATGTATCATGACAGAGGAACAAATGGGCATAGGTTCAGAGTTGTAAAGGACAATTTCCGGACACATACCGGGAAGTTTTTCTTTATGAAGAGGACAATCAATATCTGTAACAGGATGCCAGGAAAGCTGGTAGAGACCAGGACACTGAACTTATTTAAAAGGCAGTTTGATGCATCAATGGGGAAATGGTAGTGTGAGTGTTCCAGAGGGATGAGATCGGATGGGCATATATTTGCATATATCCTGAAAAGAGCTTCAAGATGTCTTCTCGACATGAAAGGTGGTCAACCAAATATAAGCATTATTATTTTCATTAACTGAAAGAGGAGTCTTTCATCTCAAAGCTTTATAGTGAAGGTGATGTCTTTTATTTGACAAAAAATCTTTTTCAGTGCACTTTCAGATTAATTATCTGTCAAAACATTTTGTTTTCACGTTCACTTCTTTCCTACTAAATATGCAAAAGAGGTTTTATAATTAATTATATTTGTGCCTGGATCATGTTTGTTTGCCACATCAGAGCACAAAAGGTTTCATTGGCATGAATTGTTTCATATACTTATCACACGCATTAGTACTTGGGAGTGATATACCATTTGTGCAAGAAGCACAAAGAGTTTGTGTGAGAAATATATAGCACTTGCATGTGGATGCCAGAATCTATATGAGAAGCTAGGCAAATGCCCATTACCATCACAGCTTGTCCTTGTCTCAAAATAAAAATTGGACATTCAGTCCATGGCTGTTTTTGTGGGACATTGCCTTGCAAATTGACAAATTAGCTGTTATGTTTGCCTATAAATATAGTCACTCCACATTATAACAACAAACAACAACTAATTACATTTGTACAACATCTTTCACACCGGGTGAATGTACTGTATATCCTATTAAGCACTTTGAGGCATCCTCCTGACATCGTTCCTCACAATCAAATGTAAAGATGATTAAATATCAGTTGGACTACTATAGTGGTAACACAGTCCATGCAATGCATGTATGACAGAAGTAACAGAAGCTTTAATTCCATCAATTTCAGTTGGATTCAAACCCAGTTTCCATATGTACAGAAAGTGACAATGAAATATCTAGAATCCAGGAGAGGCAAAAGGATAAACAATTAAATCAATTTTGATATAATATCAAACTTATTTAATGAGAAAATGACCTTTGAAAGAAACATTATCCAGTCACCGCAATGAAAAACAATTCCTTATCCAAGTAGTATTATCTATTAAAATGTCAACAGAACTGTAATGTTCCTTGACAAGGTGCAGTCTAATATATGTTGATTGTCACCTAGACTGAAACAACAGGCAGACAGAAAAGACACAAGTGACTGCTAGTAATCTCTAAACAGAGGTCGTCTCCATGCCAGTCATGATGTCCAAACTAAAGAGCTGATATTCTGCAGACGTCCTTTATCACCTCAAGGCTGGACTATGGGAACTCTCTCCTCGCCGGCCTTCCCGGCACCTCCCTCCACAAGCTGCAGGTCATTCAGAACTCTGCAGCTCGTGTACTGTCCCGCACCAGGCTTCGCGACCACATCACTCCCACCCTCGCTCGCCTCCACTGGCTCCCCATCCCCCAGAGGATCGAATTCAAGATCCTCATCCTCACCTCCAAGGCCATTCACGGCCTCGCTCCCTCCTACCTCTCTGACTTACTATCCCCCTACTTACCTGCCCGTACCCTCCGTTCCTCTGGCTCTGGTCTGCTCCACATCCCCCGCCCCAACCGCCCTACCATCGGTGGCCGGGCCTTCAGCCTCTCAGCCCCTAGGCTCTGGAACTCTATCCCCAGTGCCTTCGCCTTACTTCCTCCCTTTCCTCCTTCAAGGCCGGTCTCAAGACCTTTCTCTTTGACCGTGCCTTCAGCTCCCCTCTCGACTCTCTACCCCCTCCTCGCTCCCTCCCTTCCCTCCCCTCACCCTGACCATTTCCCCCCTGCTCAGGTCCTGACCCAACTGTACAGCGCCTTGGGACGTCCTCCCGATGTGAAAGGCGCTCTATAAATTAAATCTTGTTGTTGTTGTTGTTGTCCTCCACAGTAGCAGCTCTTTCCAGGAACTGGCAGCATTGTACGCCATTCCACGGGAACCCACTTCCAACATGATATACTTCTTGAGTAGAGTTCTCCGGCTCAATATCACATACTACCAGGTATTAGAAGATTTTATTTGTGTCTCAGCTCCCATTATAAGTCACTGCCAATGTAGACCTAATTATTAATTTCTCACACCAGCCACCCCATGGCTTCTCTGAGTGAATTAGCGGTAAGAAAAGACAGCTTTATGTCCACTAAAAGCTGGATTAAGACAATCCCAACCACATTTCACAATCTTTATAGCTAACAGGCAGGAGTCTTCCATTCCATCAATCTTAGCTGGATTCAAACTGAGGTTCCAGAGATGAAAGGCCAGTGTACAGTGATGTTTCATAGCACTAATGTTATTAATATCTGTTGAAAGTAAATCTCTTTTTATTTCAAATTGCACCTTCATCACTCGACCCACTTTCCCACAGCGTGCAGCTCATGTCTTGCAACTGAGATTCTCTGCTGCAAATTGCAGATGCTATTATGGAATATGTTTCCAGAAAAGATTTAGACCAGGATTAAGTCACAACATCAACCAACATCTGTCACAGTTTGAAACAGACATCACAGAGACATGATCACTTTGTGCTGGGTGTTGATGAGTCACGGAGATGGAAGTCTGTGTTAGCCACGTGTAAACACATGTGTGCAGAAGAAATTACAATCACGTAGCTAACAATCAATGCATCAACCTTTTGCCCACAAGTACACAGTCATTACCTATGACGGCAATTACCTGAAAAGCACTTTGTGATGTTTAATGTTAATAGAGCTATATCAAACGCAAGGATTATTATTAGTTATTATAATTAAAAGGATCACAGGTTATTCTCTATTCCTTCACATTGGTTATTCATTGCATAAATAAGGGTACTTGTGTGCATGGTTAACAACCCGAATACAGTACCTGCATAGGTCCCACATCACTATTCAGCTTTGTCTCATAAGCACTGCGTGGTGTCAGCTTGAGTTTCAGACTATGATCACTGCCATACTTCTTATATCCAAATGGTTTTGTGTCTTGCAGCCCAGAGAATAAGATACAGGGAGATTTGTGCAACTGGCATTATTTTGAGGGCACTAACACTGAGTCAGTTAAAAGCAACAGCGCCCGCCAAAATATACGGAAAAAGAGAAGAAAAAAANTTGTGGAATTAAAGCAGACTTAACATTATGGGGCTTCATTAAAAAACTGAGATTTAAAGGAAAAATAATGGGCTCAGCATGCAGGACTGCAGCCTACACAGATAAAAGCAAGGAACTCAATATGAGCTTTTCTCTGCAAAAGTACTCAATTTTTATTAATCACTTCAATCCATGCATAGTATTCATTGGAGGTTTCAGAAAGAAAAGCCACAGCAAACCATTTTTAATTTAATTTTTAAATTAATGGTACACAATTAATAAATTAGATTTTACGATACTTCTGTCCAATTTGCGATGTGAAAGCCCTCGGCTGTATTGCTATCCAATTAATGGGGCACATGAGCAAAAACAATTAATAAAAAATAATGGCAACCTTTAGCAAAAAGAAGCACTGCTCCCTTACACAGAAAACTATTCTGACCTATTTATTTCTCACAAACAAAACCTGAAGGTGTGTTTGTATTGTCATTGCATCCTGAAAACATAGCTATGCTGATTTTATATTCATTTTAAAGCTACAGAGATTGAAGGTCTGCTATTGTCACCCATTTACTTATCTTGTTTTAAAGGAGCTCAAAATTAAATATAAAGTGTTCCCATATTAAATTAGCATTAATCTGCTTAGAGCAGAAGTGTAGGCATCGAACACGTGTTGTGTACACAAACACTGAATTGCAGCTCATTAATGACAGGATGTTTGAGTGGAGCCTACACAACTCACACTCACTGTGAGTTCTTGGCTCCCCGCCCCCCATGGGATGAATGACATTGAGTAACTGTGGTTTATAACCTGGGTGCAGTGCTCGGTACATCATTTCGGATTTTCCCTGCACCACTATCCTTCAGTACATCATAAGATCACCTGTAACATCAAATTATTATGCCAATATGTTTACTGTTTATTCCTGATTTCCCTTTTTCCAAACTTAATATGATCTAAAATAAGTGGTGCTTCTCAGGGTGATTTACACATCTTTGTGGTATGAGTGTATTTTGAAACCTAAAACGCTGCAGCTTGTGAGCCTCAGCAGATGCCCTTTCATCCAGACCTTGCCCTCCTTCACTTTGATATTGGGATGGCCTCTGCACCTATGTTCTCTATCAAAAAAGGATATCACTAGCCTCAGCTCTGACCTTATGTTACCTCCTTTTATGATTATACTTCTCAGATGTGTAATTCCGAGTCAGTCTTCCCTAATGGTCTTAATAAAACGGTAAAAAGCTAAATTGGCCTTTCTATCCATTTTAATTAACTTTTTTAATGTCAGATTTTGAAGGTTTGGGATGCGCTAGGAGTTCTGAACAATGCTTTGCTTAATCTCTCAATATGGAAGTGGGGAGCGTTCGATCCTCTCCTCACCCAATGTCCATCTCTGTGTTTTTTACAGCAATGGTTTCCTGATCATGATCCAGCTTACAATTCTTCATTGATTTTCCTCCTTGCCCCAGCCCAGAGGTTTGTGACAAAGTACAGTACCCCTTTACGCCTCTTCCCTCTAGTTCAGATCAATGTAGTGTTAGCTGAGTTGGTACCACTTTTGCCTCTGGGTCAGATGGTTGTGGCTTCAAGCCTCAAGTCGTGATTTCGTTCCAGCCTATCTCTTCATTGTCGTGTCAAAGGTGTGTGTTTTTTTTGGATGAAACGTTAAATTCTATGATGCAAGTTAAAAAGAGAAAGGAGCTTCTCTTTGTGTCGTGGCCAACAGTCCTCCAGATTAATTGATCATTCACCTCGTGGCTGTTTGTTGCAACAAATGGCTTCTGCATTTGCCAACCAAAGCACATGGCAATACTTCTGGTGAAGTGGTTTAAAATGTTTTAACATTAAAAAGCATTCTAAATGAAACATCTTCTTCAACTTAGTACTGACTATGAACTGAATCAATGGCTTTTGAATCTGTTTGATATCAGTTAATATCATTAAAAATTAAGCCACCAGAGCTACTGACTAGCCTTTATTTATTTATCAGAGTTCGTGTAGTTGAAGAATATCAATTACAGCTGCATTTGATATAGCTTTGTTACAGTGACGCCATACTGAAGAAAATATGATTATTATTTCCACTGGCATTTCCCCACATGATTGCATCAAAGTTTCCAATTGTATACATTTTATTGTCAAATGAAATATGATCAGCTTCTATATGATATACACAGAGTATCGTAGATTATAAATGGTTCAGTATGTGTATTTCCAATGTGTCACATCAGTGTGCTTCTATTATGGAACATCTACCTTGCACAATTTAAAGCATGCATATTATGGTGCCTTTCTATATTGGTATACTGTTGTATTTGCATAATATGTGTGAAAATTTTCTGCACAATATGTGACTTATGAATATTAGGGGTTCTAAACACATGACCTGCGAAGTGTTAATTGACACTGCTCCAAAACCATTTTGGAAGCTAACAACAACCCAGAGACACTGTTTTCCACCATCCATCACTTCCTCAGCGAATTACCCCAAACTGCCTCCATCCTCAATTCAAATGGCAAGTGCAAAGAGGTCCTAGACTTCTTTATGTCAAAGATTAAAAATATCCACTTGGCTGCATCCTCCTTCACTGTGTCCCCATCTGCACCACCCCAGACCGTCTACACCACCCCCTCTTTCCACCATGGCCCCTACCACTCCCCCGTCCCTACACTCTTTTGTCCCAATTATTCAAAAACAACAACTTGTATTTGCATAGCGCTCTGCACGCGGGGTAGTATCCACCTTCCTCTCAACCACCATCTCCCCGATGACCCCCTCCCCACCTAGTTGCTGGTCACCTAACTCCCCCTCCTCTACCTGCTGCTGGCTGACAGTGCCTCAGGTTCTGTTCCTCTCCCCCTTAAAACTGCTGTCATCAACCCCCTCCTCAAAAAACGCACCTTTGAGCCCTCCAACATCACAAATTACCATTCCATTTCCAACCTGCCCCTCCTTGCCAAAGCTCTGGAACACGTTGTCACTAACTAGCAAACTCTCACCTCTCCCTCCACTCCCTCTACAAACCCCTCCAGTCTGGTTTCCACCTTGCCCATAGCACAGAGGCAGTGCTTGTCAAGGTCACAAACAATGTCCTCTCTCTTGTTTGGGCTCCCTCTGCCTCCTCATCCTCCTGGATATCTCCGCCGCATTTGACACAGTCGCCCACACTGTTAGGTTTGCCAGAGCACGAGTTTACTTAATGCGAGTTGACACAAAGATTCAAAGAAAAGGTCTTTTATTCACACACAAGCAGCAACAGTCTCTGCATTAATGTTGATATTATATTATCATATCAGCATACAGTTTTATCCAACATAACAACTGAAATGTATATTACCCATGATAACACCACACTCCGACTGGAGAAAGCCCTCTTTCCTTATGGAGCTTGCTACTCCTCCTCTTTCCCTTTTAATGGTCACTTTCTTACTGGAGAGAAATCCCCTCACCCCTGTACATCTACAGTTCTCTTATCCGGTCCCTTGAATTGATCGGTCGAAATTCTCGTGATCGTTGACTCGCATATAACTGAGACCACAGATACAGTAGAATCGATATCGATTCCACTTGGAAGTGCACTGACCCTCTACACAACTCCAACTATTTCAAAGTTACATCTTTCGTTTATGCATTTCTAACTCCACCTCCCCTTGTCACAGAGATAGGCCCAACCCTTTGCAGGCTGCTTTGCAGAGAGCGAGACATGGACAACTTCTGGGCAGCCTTCCACAGCCTGCTTGTTGTTCAGCCTTGAGATAGGCAGGTGTTGAGGTTGTAGCCTTTTAATCAGAAGCTGACCACAACCGGTTCAGCGAAGCTACTTTTAACCCCTGTTAAGCTAGTCATTAAATCAAACAAACCTTATTAACGGATTATGGGTAGGTTACAATCTAAATGTGTATAAAGATTAATTAAAAGCCTTAAAAAACATTAAAGACCACAAATATAATCTTACAACACCATCCACCGCCTCTCCTCCCTCATCCACCTTAGTGGGACCGCACTCGCCTGGTTCGAGTCCTACCTAACAAACCTTCTTTACTTTATCTCTTCAAACGGTTTCTCCTCCTGCCCTCACCCCATCACCTGTGGTGTATCCCAAGGCTCCATTCTTGGCACCCTCCTCTTCCTCATCTATATGCTCCCTCTTGGAAATGTGATCCACAGATATGGGGTAAACTTCTACATGTATGCGGATGACACACAAATCTACTTCTCCTCCAGCTGGGACTCCAGGTCTGCCAATGTTCTGTCGGCTTGTCTGCAAACACACAGGCCTGGATGAGTGAAAACTTCCTACAACTAAATGTTGACAAGACAGAAGCCATATCCATTGGCTCCCATCAATGTCTTCTATCCTGCAGCTCTGACTTCCTCAATGTCCCTGATCTATCCCTCAGACTTACCAAACCTAGGCGTCAGGTTCAACCCACAGCTCTCCTTCCTTTCCCACATCTAGTCCCTGACCAGGACCTCCTTCCTCCACCTCTCCCTCTGACCATATCTTATCCCAGGCGCAGTGGAAACACTCATCCATGCGTTCATCACTTCCCGACTCGACTTTTCAAATGCCCTCTTTGCTGGTCTCCCTAGCTTCATCAACCGCGCTTTCAGCCACTACGCCCCAAAACTCTGGAACACACTTCCTCTATCCTTTCACCTTGACCCTTCCTTCCTCATCTTCAGGTCATGACTGAAAACCTTTATCTTAAACCATGCCTACAGTCATCTCCCCGATCTCTGACTCAGAGTCATGCTGGGACGCTGCCCTGGGTGATGGTGCTATATAAATACAAATTGTTGTTGGGGGGGGTCACAAATTTCACTCCAATGTGCCTTACACTTTGGATTATTTTCAGTATATAACGTAAGTACTTCCAAAATATATCATATGTCTTCCACAATCTAATGCTTTTATATTTTTAATGTAATACAGCATTTGATGGAAGTAGAATCTCCCTGCTATGAACTGTAGAGTTTTACGCTGCAAACCATTGTATTAATATTTAATTTGAATTCAGCAGTAAGACATTTTCAGTCATTACAGCACTGTTTAAATGTTTGTGCCCTAAATCATGATATGTTATTGTGGCTAAAAGTACTTTGTTATCTCAAAGCTAATTATAAAGTGACATTGAAATGAAATTTTTTTTGTTCAGCCAGTGTCTGACACATGTCAGGTTCAACCCTGACTGCCTTGTGATCACCATACCTAAGAGTATCCAAATAAAACTGAGAGATCTGCGTATGTATAGATATGTATAGACCTATGCAAGAAAATGTCCCTCTATCTGGAATGGAATACACACTCTCTCTCCCAAGCGATGGCCCATGCTTACCTAATTCTAGAGACTATTAGGTGCAGGTCGGCAAGAGTCAAAGCATGGGGGGTGCAGAGTCTGTGTTGGGGTAGTGCTGTAGTTTAAACAGTTAAAACCAAGTGGCTTGTCATTGAAATCCATTGTTGGATTTAATGCACAAGGAGTGTAAACTCAATAGCATACAAATAACCACAAATTAAAATGAAGGATAAAAATATTTCATTTAGATACACTCATCTCTCTTCCCCATACATCTAATTGAAACAATTTATGTAAAGTCAACCTGACTCCATGGTAATACTCTCATCTCTCAGTCAGGAGATTATGGGTTTAAACCTCATGGCGGGTCTTTGAACTCAGATGTCTTGGCTGACTCTGCAATGCAGTACTGAGATTGTGCTGCATTGCTGCAGGTGTCTTTCGGGTGAGTCATAAAACCAAGGTCCCATCTGCCTGCTCAGGTGGATATTGAAGATTCCCCAGGACTATTCAAAAATAAATGTTTTTCACAGTTTGTGGGACATTGTTATGCATTGGTTTTATTATGGGCATGTGACAAATAGTTTAGCGTTAAAACTCATCTTGATTTCAGGCACTTTGAGACATTCTTGTAGAATCATGTAATATTTTTTCATGGGGGGGAATAAATATAGTGAAGAATTTGCTAAACGTTCCTTTTAATCTAATAAGTATATTGGGCAATGCAGGGAAGTGGTGGCTGATCTTTTTAAACTTTAAGATATAGTTTACACAGGCAAAAGGTACCAGTTCCCTCACATCTGGGTTTGTATGGCTCACATGAGGTTCTTTGTATGGCACGGTAAATTGGGTAAGCTGAATGCTCACATTGCAGAGCAGATAATAATTGAGAGTATGACAAGCTGTGCTGGTGATGGAGGAGCTGACATTCATTATTTTAGTATCTTGGATAAATACAGCAGCCAAATAAATTGTGCATATCTCTCAGAAAAATAGCATACAGCTGCCAGAATATTGTCACAAATTGTGAGGGGGTGAAGATCCTGCAATGTGGTTGCGTTTAGCTTCAAGGAACAGATTTTGAAAGCATGTTTCACAGAGATCAACAGGGCCACATTATACATCATCCGAGAAAATTACCATTTGTGGCCAGGTTAGTGAAGTAATCACCTGCTGTGCATAAATGAGCAGTAATTCTCAACAGAAAGATTCAATTCACATCAATGAGACATGAGCAGAATTTGCACCATTTGTATAAAAGACAGGGTCAAACTTTCAAAACCAGATACAGATGAAGATGAGACAATGTCGGTGGTGAAATCTGAGTCTTGCTATGGATGACTATGCGAAGAATTGTTATGGATTTTTGATCTCTGTGTTTTATTTACAGTGTTGTTTTTCACTGTAGGAGACACAAGTATTGACAAAGGATAAATATCAAGAGAAACACAATCATACCAATTTTTAAAGGCGTCGTAGCTGCTAGCCAGCAGCACTGAATGATTTTTGCAGACGGCACAATGTGTGCTTTAGGGGAAATATTCTTTGGTACACTATGAATCAATCAAGCAGAAGGTAGGACCTGCAAAAGACCATTTGTCCCATCTCGGAAACATTTCACATGGGTGATGAAACCTTTGCATACCTTTGCAAATTGTCCTTGTGGACTTATTCATGCAGAACTGACACCAAGTCTTATATTAAAAATAAAGTAAATCACTTTGTTGCAGTGCCAAGGGCTAACATAGTTTTCTACTGTCATATAGCTCAGCAAAACTGTGGTAAAACAATCCCAAGACCAGTGCTGAACACTATGTGCATGATGGTGCGATAATTAAAGATAGCATGACAAAGAACTGTGCTCCTCACTTCTGCTTTCCCACTCTGTGATTGGCAGAAACCCCAGAACAAGGAGCAGAGGTCAGACATGTAAACTCACAAACCATACGTTATCGATGTCTATTCATACTGCAGAAATAATCAAAAAACTTCTGAGTAAATGGCACGAAGAACAATGTTCTGTTTGCAGGTGCAGTTTTTCTTCTTTACACCTGCCTGTTCATATGAAATATGTATATTCAGAGCACAGATTGAAACGAAGATATAGGCATAAAATTTGTCCTGTTTGAAACAGATGCTGTGCGAAATGCCACAAATTTCAACCTAACAATGAGAAGGTAATAGCAAACAGCACATTGACAAAATTCATTATATGGAGTTTTATTTTTGTATCAGAAGCCGCATTCTAATTAGAAGGTGTACTTTTATAGTGTGTGTCTGAGAGAGTTAACACATACTGAAGATTCTTCTTGAATGGGACAGTGAAAGTTCAGGATGAGCTTCAGAGCCACAGTCAACATGTGAAAGTGTCCATTCATCTTTGCTTATTCTATTCAGTTTACCTGAACAATAATGTCTAATATTGATAATAGGATTACGTGCTGTAATTACTTAATTGTGTCTCTGCCAACCATCCTGTACTCTGCTTGGTCTTCAATCTAACAGAAAGGTTGCTAGTGTCCAACAGGAGATCGTCTGAGAGCAGTATCCAAATGTTTTTGGCCTATTACCATCTAGGATATTGCAATGACCACTAAATTCCTGGGCAATATCTGAAATGAGTTCACTCAAACAGGTCAGGAATCTAATGACATTTACTGCCACAGTGCGTGAGCTGTCTGGGCTACTGAAGTCCTCTACTAGTAAACATAACTGCCCAACAGGAAAGCCTATGGCTCTGCAGACACTGCTCATAGCCAGCAAGGTTCATATAGACCTTCACTCATGGAAAGGGTCACATATGGAGACTTCTCTACCTGTGACCGCTTGCCTCCACTCATTCCCTCTCCCTCTCCTTTTTCCATTAACATGATAACCATATCCAAAAATGACATGCACAAATTCAACACTGCATAAAGATTGTGCATTTTCCCCAACACAGAAAAAGGTCACACAGTCCATCCTGTCTGGCTCTTTGAAAGAGCCCTATTTACACAGCTTTTCCTTATACCTCTTCAAATTATGACTTTTTAACTATCTATCTACTTCACTTCTTGAAATTTAATACGGATCCTGCTTCGCACCCAAAATGGTGTTCCGCTTCCTATCAACACTCTGTAAAACAATTCCTTCTAATTGTACCCTTTACTACCTTGCTAATTAAAATTTATGCCTTCTAGTCAATGACTCACCAACCAGTAGAAATAATTTCTCCCGATCTGCTCTATCAAAAGCTGTCATGATTTTAAAGATTTCTATCTGATTTTCCCTGAACTTCTCTGCTCACAGTTCAAAGTGCTCATCCTTGGTATATTCCTAATAAATTTCCTCTGCACCCTCTCTATGTCTTGACATTCTTCATTAAGTGGGATGAACAAAATAACCATATTGCAATACCTCATTTGGTTATTCACAGGTAGCTGATTTTATTGGCTTATTGGTTAATTAAATTTTATTCTCTGTTTCTTGAAACCACCAGTAGTGCTAAGAGGAAACCTGGGACTTTCATTTTAGAGGAACTAACCGGTCATACTGCTTCCACTCAGATTTTCCTTCTATCATTATTCATGTGTAAATTTTACTGACAGAAGGAAAATAACCCCACACTGTGATATAATACGCCAAGGCATTTGTGCTATTGTTTTAACATCAGCTTGTCATGAGCAGAATAATAGAAACAGAAAATGTTGGAAGGCACATCAGGTCGATCAGCATCTGAATATTAAAGCTGTTAATATTTTGTGATCTTTTTTGTTTCACCACTCCTTTAAGCACGTTAGGGTTATTGCGCTCAGCATAATACTGATAAGACCTGAGGCACAGGTGTATCATCTTGCACCTAAACATCCAAAACAAACTTGACTTCATTAAAGTTTCCTAAAGCAACATTTTTATAGTTTTCCTTCTAGATGATTCCCATTCATTTCAGTATCTGCCTGAACAGATTACTGCCTGCAATCTTGCTAACTGCAATTGGAAGAGTCACCAACTGGTACCATAGTGAATACCAGAGATCAGCATCCTTTCTGACATGGGGTTCCCTAATTCAGTAGAAGGCACTGTTCTGATATGTTTAATGGCTCAACAAATTTATTCAGTGAATAGCTCAGCCATGCAGACTGGTTCACCAGTCTGCATAAGTTACTCTATGCTGAGTTACTCAATCTAAACTACAATTATCTCATAGGAAAATAGTTAATCAGCAGTCACTGTCAAGACACTAGAGGGTGAGGGAGGATAGTGTCTGTTCATCTAACAAAGTGAAAGGGAATTGAATGCCTTCAGTGGAGAAAGAGGGGGAGAAAATTGGTGAGAGAAAAAATAACCTGCTGTATAAATGTCAAAGCACCACTAGTTTCTCCCAGTGTCCTGGCCAATAATCCAGGTAAAATTGGTCATTCACTTCATGGATGTTTTGGGGACATTGTTTGCACAAAATGGCTGCCACGTTGGCCTACAAAATACACGTCACTACACTTTAAAGTAAATCCTGTGTATCATTTTTAGATTTGAAAAGCAACATTAAAAATGCTAAACTAAATGCACAAATTATTTATTATTCAGTACAATGAACATAAAGAGGATAATTCCAGCTCATCATTTTCATCGCGAAACAATGACAAAGAGTCATTGCAAAGCAGTTATGTCACTGATGGGTTCAAATTATGTCATGAATTGTAAAGGGTTTATGACCTTCATCTTGTTCATCTAAATCCCTTGGTGAGATTACAGGAAAATTCCAACATATTATTTTTAAATAATTGATACAATGAAGTTTCTGAGAGATTCAATAAATCCATTTCAGATCTTTGAATGGCTACTACAGTTGTCACATTAAAACTCCACAACAATGTTCTATGTCCAATTCATACACAATTACTGAAGGATTATAATAATTGAACTTACTGTGAAACAAAAATTATAGGTTCCACTTTAAAGGAAGCACATGCATTTTTTTGTGATTCATTTAACTTCAGTAATCAAAAAAATGTTACAAATCACAACTAGCATGAGATAAGCAGGACCCTGTATGAAGTATGGATCTTCTTAATAAAGCAGCAGAAAATAGTCTGAAAAGATATTTTTAAAGCAACACTGAGATAAATATGTTAAATAATCAAGGATTTTCAACATTACTCCATATGCAGTATTCAGATATATTCAGCCCTTAATATCTGAAGCTAAGAGGATCCAGTTAACCTATAATGGGTCCCTTGAGTACTTAAGGATTGAAAAAATCATTAAATTAATGACTATAAAAACGACTATGATACCATTTCCCTATTAATAGTAAGCACCCTACTTGACACCCTTCAGCTTTATTATTTATCCATACTATAGCTGACCAGGGAGTTCTCTTTTTTACTATCATAAGATACAGGGAATTATTTATTTTTTCACTCTATTAACCTCTTACCTACAGAGCACACTCAATTACCTGAACGGTGCAATAAGTTTAGCATTAATGACAAATAAACCCAAGACATTTTCTGCAAAGAATGGGGTCATTTGGCCCTTTGTGCCTGTACCAAATGTTTGACATTACAATGGTAACTTAACATAAAACATGGATCAAACTGAAGTGACTAAATAAAAAGTCCATAGCACAGACAACTGTTATGGCCATAAACAGTAATATCCAATTTGTAGTAATTCTGTAACTTCTACAAACTGGAAAATATAGGGACCCTATGGGGACTCATAACGTTATGCCAGCCCATTCTAGCTCAAATTTTCTACATCCTTATTAAATTGATAATTTTATGAGCATTTCACTGAAGCTGTTGTAATGTGTTAACATATTTACTATATAGGATGTGTAATGAAGCTGTACAAAAATAACTGACGTATATTTGAATGACAATTGCACATTTGTGTGGCCTGGTAAAGTTGTATTCCCAAGCACAGCTTCATTAAGTCAGACTAGCAGCCTATAGTTGGGCTGCTAGTTGAGTATTGCATATTAGCAGAGCTCCATATCCCACAGGTCTCATGTTGCCTCCTGTCAATCAGAGCAACACCAAAAGAAGAGCACATACTTGATGCAGTAAATTCATTGTTTACTGCAACTGCTGCCAGTACACACTACCAAGCCTCTCTGGCAGATAAAATATCACCCCGGAAGGGTAGGGAGGGAAAAGTATCATAGCTTAACAGCGCTATTGAGAGAGAGCACTATAAGCCAATAGATTAATATGCACTGAGATGAATGGATTAAAATTGCTGGTGCCCAATCTGTTACAGACAGTCACTGGCCATTGCTAAGAGGGTTTGCCAAGATTTTGCATTATAATAATAATCATCCTTACATTTGATACAGTGCCTTTCACATTGGGAAGCATGTCAAAGAGCTTCTCACAAGATACTGTAAAGTATTATAACTGCATTTTGTGTAGCCAAAAACAGAAGTCAATTTGCACACAGCAATCTTCCACAAACAGCCACAAAGTGAATGATCAAATTTATTTGGGAGATTGTTGGCTAGGCCACCAAGAGAAACTCCCTTCTCTTTTCACATTGTGTCACGGTATCTTTAATGTGCATCGGAACAGGCAGACAGGCCCCATGGTTTAACATTCATCTCAAGGATGGCACCTCTGACAATGCAGCACATCCCCAGCACTGCATTGGAGGATCAGTTCAAGTCCTGAAACGGGGCTTGAATGCATGGCACATCAAGAGGAACTCCATTCCAATACAAATTCTGAAGCACATTTGTTCATAGATTCCCAGGAATTCAAACAAATCCTAGCACAATGGGGCAATTATCTGGTCAACCTCTTAGATTCTCATTTACCTCCTGCTGGTGTCAGAGCAACATTGGAGTGCAATTGGTAACAGATTGTCTACAATCACAGACAGTATCTAGGGTGTGAGAGAAACCTTCACCAAGGAAAAACAGAAGCTGACACAAAGATAGAAGTACTTGGTAAATAATTCCAAACACCTAGGAACATAGAAATGCATAAGTTTGTAGTACATCTGGCCAATCTCAAAGTAAAACAAATAAACATGCAACACTTAAACTGTGACTTTATCTGTGATGTTGTCTTTTTTGATAAGTAATCATTTGGAAAAAAAATCAAGAAGTAAAACAGATGTTCTGAAAATGAAGCTTTCAGATTCAGCAAACTGACCTATCTTTTCTAGGGAGGTGACATTCCAGTTGACATTTCCAAGTGAGTGATAATTAGATACATAGAGCTGAAAATGGGTGGAAGGATGGGTATTATGGCATGATGTTCGGCATATGTTTGATGTTAACACTAATCTAAATTCATTCCTGGAGTGGGACGGAGGATATTTGATTGTTTACCTGTAACAAAGTGAATAATTCAATTTAACTGTGCAATTCCCCAACATGTTTGGGGGGGGGTTAATTTTTTCTCTCTTTCGTTCTCCGAATGTAACAGCACACACTTCATCCTTTTTNACTCAAAAAGGCAAAAATAATCACTTGAATCCACTGGGGAAATTGTTCAAAAGCAGCCAAATTAAATTACTGAAATGGTTAACAAATAATCCTCAGCAGTAGTTGCTGTAAAACTGTCAGTTAATTGAATTAACTACCATAAGTAGTTATCATGTCAAATTGGTAGAGGTTTTGAACAGAAAAGGCTAAGAATTCTGAGGTTCTCATAGTCTTAGCCTTAAGATCAATGTCTTAAAAATTAAGATTGTGCAGAAGTTTGGAAAATTCATAAGTGCAGTCTTACTCTGGGAGCTGGCTTTCTGTGGATCTTTTTAAGACTATGAGAAATATCAGGCCTCTGCTCTCCTGAGTCTCTATATATCTCTCTGCCAGTTTTACAGTGTTACTCTTTTTGGTGGACCATGACTTTGAAATAATCTTTCTCTTCACTGCTTCCCTATATTGTTAGATAGATGATCTCTTGACAATTTGTTTCCAGTCGGGACTCATACTGCCTTCTATAATAATCTAATAATAATCCTTTGATATGATATAGTGCCTTATCATGTCTTCTAGACGTCTCAAAGTGCTTCGCAGAATATACTGTAAAGTGAATTGACTGTATGTTTTGTGCGGGAAACAAAGCAGCCAATTGCGCGCAGCAGTGTCCCACAAACATTCATGGATTAACTAACAGAATTTTTTTGAGAAGGGATTATTGCCCACGGAAAAATGATCCACCAATCGACTAACTTACTTGGCTTCCTACTTACTGCTAGGTAAACAGAAGCATTTGGAGTAAGAAAACTTGCCTAACATTTCACCCTGCCTAACGAATCAAACCCAGGTCCTCTCACTTGCAAGGCGAGTGCTCTAACTGCTAAGCTACGGGTTTCTAAACTTTAGACATTGCATTCCATCTGAAGGCAGATTCAGATAGGACCCAAACTTGTTGTTCGCTTTGAATGAACATATTAATGACAGCCATATAATAATAATAATAATAATCCTTGCATTTGATATAGCGCTTTTCACGTCGGGAGGATGTCCCAAAGCGCTTCACAGAACACACTGTAAAGTGAATTGACTGTATATTTGTGGGCGAACGCGGCAGCCAGTTGCGCACAGCAATGTCCCACAAACAGTCGTAGATTGAAAATGACCAATTTTATTATTGTTTTTGGTTTTGGAGGGATTATTATTAGGCTCTGTGTGGAGTAAGGAAACTTGCCCAAAGTTTCGCCCTCTGTCTGGAATTGAACTCAGGTCTCTCGCTTGCAAAGTGAGTGCTCTAACCACTGAGCTACAGGACTCCATAATCACAAGCAATGTATCCAAATGGATGTGAGAAGAGGCAAGAAAAGTGAACAACTAACTGATCATTAACCAAAGCAAGAGACACTTGAGCATGTGGGAAACTGACAATACTGAGTCCTAGGTAGGAGAGTCAAAAACAGAAAATAATAGATATTTTCACCTACTGAACAACAACAACAACAGCAACAAAGCTAAGCGGAAATAGCTGTCTATTCAGTGCTCCATTGTCAATGATACAGTCTGTTGAATTGGACACTAAATCAGTCTCCTATCTGCCTATTCAGGTGAATGGATGTTAAAGATTCCATGACACTATTCAGAAATAGAAGGGAGTCTGGACAGATTATTTTTCCATGTTAATTGGTCATTCACCTTGTGGCGTTTGTGAGAGTTTTCTGGCACAAATTGCATTATGTTTGCCTACAAAAAAAAACAGTCACTGCACTTGAGATTAATTACCTGTGAAACACTTTGAGATTTTGACACAATAATTGCCCAAATTGAAAGTAGTTTTATCTCTACTTTGTACAATCCCCTTGATGATTTAAATTACTTTCATCCATAAATTGTCCCATTTTATTATTATAATAGTCTTTCCCTGAATGAATAAGTAAAGTAGATGACACATTTCACTAGTATAATGTTGTTGGGGCATTTTAGCTTGCACCTGAATTGGACGAAAAGATTAAGAAATGACTTTAAATGTATAACTGGCAACACAACTTGCCAGTGATTTTATTGCAAACATTTCTCAGAAACTCTTCATGCTACCCTAATAATCTACATATCCCTTGGCTGATTACACTTGGCTTTTCTCTATAAGTAGAACTGTATTAGTATTTAGTCATGTGCACAACACATGAGCATTACAAACATTACATTCAGTGAGCTCTTCAGGAAACACTTAACTATTTACTTGTACTCTCAGAGTCCAGAGCTATAAATAACCCAATCATTCAGTAACTGAAGAAATTACTTTTTTTTAACTAGAAAAGCTATTATTCTGTTTTCCCCCAACTGAAATAAAAAGCATTTCACAACTAGTTTTGAACACAAAATTCACTGTCAATCCACTTTACAGTATATCCTGGGAAACACCTTGAGATGTGTTCAACGAAGTGATAAGGCACCATATCAAATGCAAGGATTATTATAATTATTATTAATACTGTATTACAGTGTGAAGTATATCCAATTACCAAATTCCATTGAAACATATACTTTTTTTATGTTTTTCCTTTCTTTCGCTGTCATCTTTTTGTTCAAAAGACAGTGATAATGCAGCTCATGATATATCTGTGAATTATTACAAATTCAGGAGGGATGGTTCAGCTGGATAAGTAGGGACAATACTCCCTCTCCCAAACCACCCACCTGAGAACTTTGGTTCTTTTTCTATCTTCCAGTATTCCCAAAATATACATCAACAGCAGGAATAGTCCATTAAAGAGAGTAGGAAAAGGAAAGAGATGTAGTTGAGAGAGATACATGTGAGTAGGATGTAATGACTTGGAATGGATGAATATGCATCTAATTCGCTTGAGCCCTTACAGAGTGACTGACCTTGGTACATTTCCATGCTTCCATGCCAACACATTCAGTGATGTAGCCTCTGACTCTTTTGTCCCCTAAACAAACTGAGAAACTCAATACAGCAGGAACAAGAATCATGATGGAAACAAAGCTATAACAAATGGACAAGATATTGAACCCATCTGATTAAATGAAAGATCAGCTGTCCCCATCTGGTACAACAGATTCTTGCTATTTAGAACTTTTTTTTAAATCAAACTCGCATGGCTAACTACACTCAATGCTGAAATTGAGTTTCATAAATTTGATCACAAGGTCACAAGATTGGTTCGGATGAAGAAGGCCCTTCATCCCATTTGATCTCATCTGTCCAAAACATCCATCTACCATCCTCCCATCAGCAGCATCAGGCTTTTTTCTTGAATGAATTGAGTGTCCTGAGCTCAACTAACCTTCCGGGTAACCTGTTTTAGTCTTGATTACCCTCTGAGTAAAGAAAAGCATCTTGGTATCTGTCCCAAATTGTCTTTTGCAATTCTAAACCTTTACCCACTTGTCCTGCTGTTTTGATGCTTCCAAACATATTGTTCTAGCTCACTTTCTAAATCACAGATAAAATCTTGTGTACCTTTATCAGGTCCCCTCTGAGAATCTCCTTTCAAAACTGATGTCACGGTGACCAGAACTCTATGCACAATTCTCGGTGTGGCCTGACCACAGCTCATTATAACATGGGGATTATGTCTGGGGATCACAATTGATTTGTGAATATCGTTCAGCATCCCGTTTATTTTATTTGTTATTACCTCGCACTGGTTAACATGTTGAGTGACGAGTCAACCAACACCTTTAGATCTCTTTCCCATTTGTCAAATTCTATCCATTACATGGAGTACATGTGTTTCCTATTCTTATTTTCTTACTTCTTTATTTGTGTTAAACGTAAGTAGCCAGTCACGTTCATACAGTAATTTGAATGAAGCACATATATAATGCTTTAAGTTGGTATGATTAACAACAATAATATAAACATGGTAAAATCCATAACATAACAAACTGGGTGGCACTATGAGTCAACATGCCAATCTGTCATCTTCAGTACTTGAGGCTGAATACAACAAAATCTGACTTGATGAAAGTCTCCTCTTTAAGTTATGTAAAATTCTACATGAAATGGCCTGAGGTACCTTAAATAGCAACCTAGTAGAAGCAGGCACAGGGACGTGGCACAAACTGACAATCCCACCTTTATTGTCCATCCCAATTCCAAGAAATCTTAAGCTATTAAAAATTCTAAAGATTTGTTATAGAAAGGGTAACAAATCCAAGACATTTAATGTTTGACAGGATGAAAGATGATTTGAAAGGGCTTATATTTACATGACTATTTTAAAATCTAATACGATTTATAAAAAGTCTAATGAGAAATATAGAACTGTAGTGTAGCTGTGGGATTCCCTGAAACACAACACTTCCAACAATGTAGTGCTCCCCCAGCACATCTCAAAGAGCTTTACAGTAAGTCACTGTGTATTTGTAGGTAAATACCAGAGCCAAAATGCGCACAGCAATGTTCCACAAATCTGTCAAGTGAATGATCAACTTTATCAGGGGGATGGTTAGCCAGGGCACTGGGAGAAAATTCCTTTTCTTTTCAAATAATATGTTTTGGAGATCTTTAATGTTTCACCTGAACAGTCAGACAAGATATCAGTTTAACATCTCATCTTAAGCACAGCACCTCCGACAATGCAGCACACCAGCAGCACTGCCCTGGAGTTTAGTTTAGACTATGAATGTGGGGCTTGAAATCCTAACCTTCTGACTCAAAGGTGCTAACACCTAGAGATCCCAATATGCTTTGCAAAGCCACAAAAATGGATCATGTTAATAAAGTAGAACGATTATCAGTAGAATGGAAAAGAAAGGTATAAACAACAAGCTTTTAAAGCTATAACCTCCTACCTACTTTTAGCCAAGAGGACAATTATTGGCTTTGCATGCTGTATCACTTGGTGTTGGTAACTAAACAGTTAAGTAAATCTCATTGAGAAAGTACCACCGTTAAAACAGTTAATTATATTTATTATTAGAGTAGTGTTAATAATGTGGTTCTAGGAATTCTTTAGAAAAGCCAGAATCACAGTTGTTCTTCAGCTCTTAAACATAATTGAACGGAAATGACTGCATATCACTCCAACTGATGACGTGTTATCACAGGTTCTATTGGGTTGCATAACATCTTCTGTACTGTTTGCTTTGGAAGCACCCTTGAAATTAGGGATAAATCTACTGTGTTTTCTTTTGAATATTGCTTGCCTACAATTAAATGATTCACATTTAAACTCTTGTGTATCTGTAGTAATAGTATAACAGTTATTATAACATCAGAATTATTAAAAAAANCAATTGGGTTATCTTACTTCTATTTGTGGTGGTTGGAGGTCAGACTGTGCAAAGATACCACCGCTGCCTTACTTTGAAAAAANCTCTCAATGTTCACTATCAGAGATGAGATTACATCTAAATTTGACTCCTTTTTAACAACAACAAAATTACATTTGTAAAGCGCCTTTCACGGCGGGACGACATCCCAAGGCGCTGAACAATTGGGGATTTAACCTTCGGTCAGCCACACAACTTCTCCAAAATAAATCCTTTCCCCTTTTTTTCTTGTGCCAATGATGTGTCAGTAACATACAACAGCATCTTATTGCACAGACACCATTTCCCAATTGTTTCTCCTGTACATGTTGTTCTTAGTATTGCTCAGACACAGTTGCTTTTGTCAGTGGAACCACTGACCACAATTTCAGATTGTTGAGGGCTGGTGGATACAATATGTATTTACAATTCGTTTAAAATCCCTGTGATATTTTATAGTACCATTGCATAATCTGCTTGTCTTCACCAGCAGTATGACACAGGTGGCATAAATCATGTGGTCATAGTAGTATATGATATTTGCTGATTTAAGTGTAATTATTTGGAGAATATCCCATTCTGACATGAATAATAAAAGTATAATCTGTCAGCCATATCAAGCACCCTGGCCATCAATGCTTGTCATAAAATAAATAATTGAATAAATCTCCCCCTCTGAATGAATTGTATATAAATACGAAAATAACAGATATATTGGAGTGATTTTAGAGCAAAAGCTGATCTCTGAGTCACAGCTGAGAGGATAGTTGAATGTCATTCTCAGAAATGCTTGACATCACTGAACCCCTTGATGAAATTATTGGCTAGCAATCATTCTCATAATGCAACTACCCAGCATATTTTATTTCTCTATTTATTAGTATTACTTTATTTGCAATTCTTTTTTGCTAGATCTAACAAATTCAACCAGTTACAATTTATCCAGGTTCAAAACCGAGAAAACAACACAGCATTTTACACGTACCTAGCGCTACACACAGCTTAAAGAATAGGTAGTTGATTACATTATCATGTGAACAGGGTGTTAAGCTGCCTCTTAATTACACAACTTATGATTTTGAATAGGGCCCATTAATATAATGAGACCCAGTGAATATTTTAACCTTGACCTTTGACCTAATTATCTTAATCCTTTCATCTCTGTATAACAAGCATCTTGTTCAATGTGCGTTACAGTTTTCTTTTCAACATAGCTGATTTGAAAATTATTTTTCTTTAATTTGCTCATCCTTTTCTGTTGCTAATGATTTAATATTCTAATGTAGTTACATGTCACATGTTTGAGCTCTTCTTATTGTCAAAGCTATGAAAGCAGATTGTTTTCCTGGGTGTCAGCAGGTTTATTAAGTGTGTGAAAGCCTTTCTAATTCATCATGTGGTGTGTAAAAGCATTTCTTCACTTGTTATTTCTGATAAATGGTGCTATTGCACAGGATCCTTTTCTTCACCAGCAGTATGGCACATGTGACACAAATCAGGTGGCAATTTGCAGTACATTGACTGAAGGTTAAACTTCAGATATCTTAGGATACAACTGAGCTGCATGGATCAAAATTGCAATGTTCCTAACCACATTCTGTTCCCTAATTTAAGGAACAGGGTTAAAATAGAAATCCCTCCTCTGAACTCTGATTAAAGGAAGCACCCAAAATATAGCTGAAAAGTACAGGATACAATCATCTTAAATTCCCATTTAATAGGGATCACTGCCCCAACTCACTATGGTGTGGAAACTACACCAGGATCTAAACATGCATCATTATCTTAGCATTTCAGAGCATGCAGCATTTGGAAGCCTTTCTCTATAGGTTATTCTAAGGACTGCAGAAAATCAGCTTCAAAATTAAGACTCATTTTAAGAATTTCCCAAATTCTGTATGCTCTGAAATGCTAGGAAATGCCGCAAGTTTAGACCCAGGTAATGTTTCGCTCCAGATATATTCCTAAATACACTATATATATTGTACATGAGGTCAACATTCCACTAACGGAAGAAAACAATTCAAGGACTTCTAAATTACCCGCTAAGATTCAAAACTCCCTATCTTCTGATGAGGACTATTCATTGCCTGCCTATTCTCTGAAATATTTTTCATTAACCTAAGAATTTTCATTTAGCAATATATTCTGTAAAACAATCACAATAATTCATTTTAAATACTCACTACTTATATATGCTAGGTTACAAATTACAAACCAATGCTCAGTGCAGTTTCTTGAGTTGCCATTTAATTTCCCTACTTCCACCTGAATCACATGATCCCTGCACAATACCAAACAAAGACAACTGTGCTTTGAAATCCAACCAGGTAACAAAGAGGAATACCTGCCGTAGAGCAGTATTATATTAAGTTATCATATATTTGTTTGAAAAATTACCTGGTCATTTTCACCAGTGATTCCTGCCAATAATGCCCTGAGCACTTTCCACTTTGGCTTCATATATATATGCATTTAATGACAGTCACTGTTGTATGTTAACCTTGAAGAGCTCAGGCAGAGGACAGGTAAGGACAAATCTGTGTTGCTGTAATGAGCGCTTGGTGCTGCAGCAGGTGGATAAGGCTTTTGGGATCAAGGCAGATTAAGAGAACAGGGCTCCAACATATGTTAGAACTGTGTGATGTATTATAGCTCATTCAGGGATTCCAGGCTGTGGTAATCTGAGAGAAAAAGAAATGAATCATAAACAACAGCTTGGAAATGATTTTTAAAAAATAGCAAAGTTGGAAAGAGAAGATATTGAACTGTAAAATGTGAAAATCGAAGGGTGGTGGTGGGAGCACAGACCACTAACCGTAATTGATTGGCATTAATATCTCTTTAAAAACCTAAAGAAGTCAAATTAAGTAGAATTTTGTTCAATTATACCACAGATAAAATTGAAAAATAAGCACTTCATATTAATGAGTATCACCACAATTTCAAAGGAATCTTTTCCGTTAAAGATTTCCTTATTGCCCCACATGAGGTTGTCTTTGACATCAGCAGAACTGAAGCTGTGGTTGCAGCTGCCCCAGCAGAATGGTAATAGAAGCCTTTAAATCAACCTTGCATTTGATTTCACGGGTTCGATGCGTCTTGGAGAATTTCACAGGATTTAATGTAAAGTGTAGTGATTGTGTATTTTGTCGGCGAATGCAGCAGCCAATTTTTGCACAGTAATGTCCTACGAATAGCCATGAAGTGAATGACATAATTTGAAACTCCCTTCTCTTTTTGAATAATGCCATGAAATCTTTAAAAAATTTAACACAAAGTCAATTAATAACAAATTGCATTTATATAGCGCCCCTAAATGCAGTGCTTTTACTGACTGAACTACAAAATATGTTTCTTTCTGCTGTCACAAGTCATTTTTTTCACTTTGGTAAACAAGTGGGGTAGAAAGGATATGTATATGGTCAATATATGATCAACTGATTAACAACCGATTACATTAATCTAACATCGAGATAAAGTTTGCGTTTTTCTTAAAAGCATTTCTCATTTAAGGAATGTAAGGAAGGTAGTGGCTTTGGAGGAGGATCATGTCATCCTCCTCCACAACCTCTACTCCCTCATCCGCCTTAGTGGGACCGCACTTGCATGGTTCGAGTGCTACTTAACAAACCGTCAACATTACAGCTCGGTAAATGGTTTTTCCTCCCATCTTTGCCCGGTTGTTTGTGGGGTACCACAACAACAACAACAACAAGATTTCATTTATAGAGTGCCTGTCACCTCGGGAGGACGACCCAAGGCGCTGTACAGTTGGGTCAGGGGGGAAATGGTCAGGGTGAGGGGAGGGAAGGGAGGGAGCGAGGAGGGGGTAGAGAGTCGAGAGGGGAGCTGAAGGCACAGTCAAAGAAAAAGGTCTTGAGACCGACCTTGAAGGAAGAAAGGGAGGAAGCAAGGCGAAGGCACTGGGGGATGGAGTTCCAGAGCCTAGTACATACAAAACATACAGTCAATTCACTTTACAGTATATTCTGTGAAGTGCTTTGAGACGTCTAGAAGATGTGATAAAGCTCAAAATCAAATGCAAGGATTATTACTATTATTTATTATAATGTCCCAAGACTCCATCCTTGGCACCCTTCTTTTCCTTATCTACATGCTCCTTCTCGGCGATGTCATCCGCAGTCATGGAGTCAACTACCACATGTATGCGAATGACACCCAATCTACTTCTCCTCCTCCGGCTGCGACTCCCAATCTGCTGATATCCTATCAGCTTGTTTGACGGACATCAAAGCCTGGATGAACGCAAATTTCCTGCAGCTGAATGTCGGCAAGACGGAAGCCATACTCTTTGGCTCCCGTCAAAGTCTTCTCTCCTACAGGTCTGATCTCCTCAACCACTCCAGGCTCTCCTTTAGACACACCAAACTCATGCAAAACTTAGGTCTCAGGTTCGATCCCCAGCTTTCCTTTCTACCCCACAACCGTTCGCTGTCTAGGACTTTTTTTTTTTCACCTCCGTCCGTACCTCACAACCAAAGCAGCCGAAACTCTCGCCCATGCCTTTGTCACTTCCTGGCTGGATTATTCCAATCCCTCAACGCTGTTCTTCCCAGTTCCACCATACACTAAATTCAACTCATTCAAATCTCCACCGCCCAGATACTCACCCACACAAAACTCCGGGCCCCCATCACATCAGTCCTTACTAGGCTCCACTGGCTCCTAATTACTGAACGGATCGATTTCAAGATCCTCTCGCTTGTTTTCAAATCTATTGATGCCCTCGCACCTCCCTACCTATCCGATTTGCTTAGCCCCATTCCACCACCCACTGCCTCCATTTGGCTGGTTCCGGCCTCCTGTTTGTCCCTCATCCCTTTTGCTCCACCATTGGTGGTCATGCCTTTAGCCACTTCGCCCCGAAACTCTGAAACACTCTCCCTCAATCAGTCCACATTGCAACCCTTCCTCCCCACTTTCAACTCTATTCAAAGAGCCGGCACAAACTCGATCGGCCGAAAGGCCTCTTTTTGTGCTGTACGATTCTATGATTCTATGATTCTATGATAAGTCCTGCCTAAAGACCTTCCTTTTTGATTCTGCTTATGGTCACCTATCCCCTACCTCTCCCCCTGGCTCAGGTTCAGACTCCGCCACTGTCAAGCACTCTGGGATGCTACCCTGTCTGAAGGATGCTATATAAATGCAAGTTGTTGTCGTGTTGGTGAAGGTTCCTCTTCAGGTAAGTAATTTGTTATCTCCCTCTACTACCTCCTGCCACCCTACTGCTTGGCTTCTGCCTCTGCTCAACCTGCTTCACATTCCCCATTCTCTCTACCCCACCAACTGTGGGCAAGTCTTAAACTATTTTGCCCTCGCTTTCTGGAACTCACTCTTGCCCCATTTGGCCATGCTTTAAAAACTGAGTTAATATGTACTCTGAATCTGATTGAAACTGCTTAAAGTTGGAAAAATCTGAATTCTGAGTTCCAATTTGGATGATTTTGGTTCTGATTCAACCATTCCTTTTAAAGACGATAGTGACGGAGCAGTATCTGTATATGAGTATTTTGTCTCTTTTCTTTATGTACAATGGTGGACTGTCAAGTAAGGAAAATGATCTATGGTCAAGGTCTTGCCTTTACTCATGAAACTTCTTCTTGTGATTTGGATAAGATGAGTTTAGACAGTGGTCAGTTTATGAGCAAAAAACAGCACCAGACATTCCACAATGTGGAACACACCTTCACAGAAAACTTTTGATCCTGAAACAATTTCCCGAGCTATAATTGAACTTCAACTTGCTGCATTTACTGAAAGTCCAATTAAGTCAGTGAGAGTGTGGGCAATGATTTCCATTTGTAATTGAAGCACCTTTCACTGAACCTTATGCACTATCTCTAAAATGAAAAATGAATCCTCTGAATTTCATTATATTCATTACAGGGTGTCAGCCTGATTCGGTTGATAGCACTCTTGCCTCTGAGTCAGAAGCTTGTGGTTTCAAGCGCCACGTCAGGACTTTGAACTCACAGTCTGGGCTTACACTTGGGGGAGCATTTCATTATTGGAGGTGTCATCCTTCAGATGAGACATTAAACTGAGGTTCTGTCTGTTCAGGTGTATGTTAAAGATCCCATGGCACAATTCAAAATGAAAAGGAAGTTAGTCCCGGTGTCCTAGCCAATAATCTCGCATGCAAAATTGGTAATTCACTTCATTGCTGTTTGTGGGACACTGCTGTGTGCAAATTTGCTGCCAGTTTTTCTAACAAAATATACAGTCACTACATTCTACAGTAAATTCTATGAAGCATTCTGTGACGTCCTCTTGACATGAAAGAGACTGACCACAGAGACTACGTGGTCAATAAAAGGCACAAAGGACCAGGAGAAAATATGCAGAGTTTTAAGACATTTCAAGGATGTAATAAAGCAATATATCAAATCAAATGCAAGGATTATTATCAGTCATGTCAAATAACACAAGCTATTTGTTAGACGGATTGACTCAAAAGGTATGACCATTGTTGCAGTACTTGTTTATTGTTTTAAGTCAGGAGATATTTCCATTTCACTCTATATAGTATTAAGTACAGTATATAGGAACTATACAATAAACAGGAAATTGAAAGCTTTTGAACATTGGATTAAACTCAAAATAATTAGAATTTATATGTGTTTACAAATAATCCACAGTAGATACTATATTTTTAATTACTGACAAGAAAATGCATGTTACAGACAAGCAGAGCACCAGCTGGAAGGTTATATTAAAAACAAACTTTACAAAGAAATTAAATAGCCAGTTTGTAATTTTACCAGTTACTTACATAATAAGGCAAACCAAATCTTTGCACAGACAACAAGTCGACACTGCAATTACCATAATACTGTTTTGCCTGAAGCCCCAATCTATCCTAATTTGAGGTTTGGAAGCTATGTCTTATAGTGGAATACAAAAGCACACAGCCTGTGGATTCTAATGTGGAGCAGCAAAGTGCTTTCAGACATAGACCCTGGTGTCCTCAGCGCTCACAGGAAAGAAGATGATTGATTGATATGTCATTGCCTCAGCATTTCAGCTTCCAAGGCAAAATGCAGTACAGAATGGGTGTCTCTTGAGTTTACATTCGGCTTTCAAAGCCTATAGAGCAAAAAGTGCGATGCTTCATAACAGATTCTATAATTATCAAATATGTTATTGAATCTGTTAGAAAATCTTATATTTTTAATTCCCTACTAAAGACTAGCCTAGGGAATGAAAGCTCCCCTTCCTGCTTCCCCTCCTGCCAACTTCTCCATAATGCATTGTTCCAAACTTCTCATGCTCCATTCCTGATCATGGAGAGTGATGTTTCATTACAGCTCGAAGTAGGATACCGATTTAACTCAATTTAATAAAGTGGCAAATATACAGTCAATTCACTTTACGGCATATTCTCTGAAGTGCTTTGAAATGTCTCGAAGACGTAATAAGGCACTATATCAAATGCAAGGATTATTATTATCCAAGATGGCATCAACAATTTTGGAAAACTGCAATGTGATAACACATTCGACAAATATCAAATGTGGAATGAAACATCTTATTTTTCACCACCTTTATTTGACGAATTGGAATAAGCGCTAAATATTAATGTAGTTATGACAAGACCCAGGTAAGGATGTTCATTTATCTGATATCACAAGCCACAGATATGGGTGTACACTTATGTGACGTACACCTGTGGAGTCCTGTAGCTCAGTGGTTAGAGCACTCGCCTTGCAAGCAAGACACCTGGGTTCAATTCCAGGCAGGGCGAAACCTTGGGCAAGTTTCCTTACACCACACGCCTAATAATAATCCCTCCAACAATTGATTATTTTCAATCCACGACTGTTTGTGGGACACTGCTGAGCAATTGGCTGCCGCGTTTCACCCACAAATATCCGGTCAATTCACTTTACAGTCTATTTGTGAAGCGCTTTGAGACGTCGAGAAGACATGAAAAGTGCTATATCAAATGCAAGGATTATTACTATTATTATATCACAAACCCCAGGTATGGGCCGACAGCTATAATAAATAATAATGACAGTAATCCTTGCATCTGATATAGCGCCTTAGCATGCGGTGGAGTCGTCTCAAAGCACATAACAGGATACACTGGAAAGTAGATTGATTGTGCATTTTGTCAGAGAAAGTATCACTTGCAGAATTTAACTTTAAATAAAATCTGCTCTTCGGGCACTGTAACTCTTCCCTGAGCAAGAAACTGTTTTCATTAAATGCCTCCAAAAGCAGCTGGGAGATTAATGAGCAGAGAAAGTGTTTATTACTTCATTCACTCCTGACAAAAGGAAACTGGTAGGTAATGAAGTTCATACAGTGGAGTCTGCTAAAGAACATATTTTTTTATTTAAACTTTTACAGGGTTTTTATGGCTTTACACCATTTTGTAAGTTTTTTTTCTCACCAAGCTTTAAAATTTCATGTCTCACTGAACACCACTTCTTATCAGGCTATGTGTTACTTGACTTCTGTCAATACTGTGTTTCAGTTGAACTGAACAGGGTATGGATTGACCCTCCTTATAATTTTCCTTTATTCTTATTTTTTCCCCCCATTTCAATTCTCTCCTCTCCTCAATTTGAGTAAAGTACTATCCCTCAGGTACTGTATTATAACTGAATGGCCATTCGTCATGCGTGAGCAAACACATAGGGGTCATTGTTTACTATTTGACAGACTTACCAACTTGGCAGTGTGATCTTAAAATTTATTCACGAGTGCAGAACCATCCACGGACTGTTGGCAGCAAACGCAACCAATGGAGGGCATCACCATAAAGCCAATCTCATCCCCACCCAAAAATGACAGAGTTTGTTTTCTACTCGGGGTGGGGGGAAGAGAGTTGATGGTGAAAGATTATTGGTAGAAGCCTGGTTCAATTTTTTCCTCCCTGGCCCAAGATACAAAGGCCAATGTTAATGCAGCTGCTATTTGTTGCTATTTCTGGTCTGTATCATCAGTTACCAATTTTGGATTGCGCAAATTGTGATTAGCAAATCATGAATTCTAAGCTGTTAAAAACCATAAAAAGATCAACATGCTGCAGGTATGGTGGCCAGCAATTGCTCACCAGCTTCTATTTGGATTTTTCCAATTTAAATGAGGAAAAATTCTGATGAGACTTATGCGCATCACCTGTGGCAACGACACCCAACTGTAGCATTCCCCACTATAGACGTGCATTGCCAAAGATGCTACAGATAATAATACTTGCATTTGATACAGCACCTTTTACATTAGTAAGACATCTCACAGCATTTACTGTAATGTGCAGTGATTGTGTATTTGTAGGCAATACTACAGCCAATTTGCACACAGCAATGTCCCACAAACAACCATGAAGTGAAAGATTAATTTCATCTTGGGGATTGTTTAGTGAGGTGACTGCGAATAAAATCCCTTTTCTTTTTGAATCGTGCCTTGGGATCTTCAACATCTATCTGAACAGGCAATTAGGACCTCGGTTTTACTTTCATTTGAAGGATGGTACCTCCTGTAATCCTAGATTGTGACCTCAAAGTCCCGATGTGGGGCTTAACCTTCATCTTTCTCAGAGGCAAGAGTCCTACCAATAGAGCCAAGCTGACACCTATTGCTCAATGAAATCTTTCCACAAGAAATTTTCACAATACGCAAAGCACAAGCAAAAAATAATTTAAAAAATTGAGTTTATGATTATTGCAGTTTTGACTCCAACTTGGAGAAATCTGCACTTGTGGATCTGCCTCACTCAAATCTGGCACAATGACAGCCCAGTGCTGGGAGTTGGCATCAGTACTGGTGGGAGTAGCAATATCTCAGATGCAATTTTCTACCACTAGCTATAGAGGCCAAAAGCCACCAGTACTGTTGAACCGAGATAAAAATGCAATATATTATCTTCAGTACTTCCGATGATCTGAACATTAAGCAAGCAGTAGCCAGGACTCATTTTTTGTCCAGTATTAACTATTAATGGCTTAATTTCAGCCACCAAGAATTATATACACAATGTATCAAATGGACATGTTATTGTGGTATGGCAAGAAAAACAGAAAATTCAGTCTAAAATTGCAAAAGACTAAAATTATAGTCTAATATATTTAGATGTAAACTGAACTGTGTTTGTACAAACTAGTCTTAAAAGGGGGTACTATCTTCTTAAGAGAATGGTAAAAAGCTTCCTGTTTTTTTTAAAAAAACATGATAGGGTAAATGGAAATGGAGTAAAACCTGTCAAAACACATTATCAATAACATGATGAAAATTGTTCTCACCCCCTGTCTTGTTTCCTCCCTGAAATGAGATGATTTGCCAAACTTTTTTTTCATAAAAGGCAATGCTGTGCAGCGAAGGTAAATATTTTACTTACGTTTCGCAGTAACGATAAGACCGCTTCATCACACTTAAGTTAAAGCTGGAAAAAAACCTAGCAGAATCATTGACTCTTCTCTGACCATTGATGCAATCAACATCTCAAACTGTTAAAGAAACATCACTACTAAGGTTACAAATCAACCCTTGACTCCACAACAATGTAATATTATTCAGTATCTTTCAAGTCAGGAGGATGTGTCAAAGTGCTTCACGTAGCTGACTGGGAGCCTATGGCTAGGGGTGAGGTGAGATCGGCTGGTGGGGCAGGGGCGGTGGGGGGTGGGAAGGAAAGCGTGGTTGCAGAGAAAGGCCTTAAGGTGGGCTTTAAAGATGGTGAGGGAAGGAGCGAGGCGAAGGGACTCTGGGATGGAGTTCTCGAGAGCAGGGGCAGAATGGCTGAAACCTCGCCCACCGTGGGTAAGATTGGGTGAGGGACTTAAAGCAAGTTGGTGATTACTGAGCGGAGGGAGCAGCCAGGGCATGAAACTTGAGCAAAGCGGTTTAGAAGGTAATCCCATATAACAAAATGTTAATGAAAATTGCACTTTAGCATGACCATCGTCAATCACGATGCGGCTGTGACCTTGGTTCAAGCCCAATGAGATGATAATTGCTGTAATTGTTGTCTATCTGTGGTACATAGACACTGATTTCAATGGGAAATGGAAGATTTCTGGTACTATTTCATGCCATTTATAACATTGCCCAGTGTTGCCAAAGGAGGAGGGAGAGGATGGTGTTGACAAGCTGGATCATTGTTGCCAGACACACCAGATTGCCCATTGCTGAAAATGAGTGTGACAATAGATCAACAGAACATGATCATGTCGACATCACCATTTTTAAATCAAATTCACATTACTGCATGTCTTCTTAGAAATAGGGGTTTGCAAAGTACAGGAACATACGATGAATACACAATTGATACACTGTATAGTAAAATCCTGCGAAGTGTTCTGTAAATTTCAACTTGTGATGAGGCTTTATTGTTATAGTCTAAGCTGACATTTCAATGCAGGAGACTTTAAAACCAAGATCCTGTTTGTCTGTTCAGGTGGACACTAAAGATCTCATGGCACTATTGAAAAAGGGAAAGGGGTTTCTCCTGGGTCCTCGCCAACAATCTCCTGGAAATTTGGTCATTTCTTCATTGCCCAGTGTTTTGCCAAAGGAGAAGGCAGTGAATGGCGGTGAAAGACCGGGTCAATGGCGGCATTGTTTCCATTAGTTGGTGAGTCAGTAACTAGAGAAATGTAAGATAGTCAGTAAACAACCCAATGGGAAGGTTAGGAGAATTTTTTTCAAGTACAGAGTAGTTAGGATATGAATGCCCTACTGGGAGCAGTGATTGAGGCAGGATACATTGGCTTTCAAGCAGGAACTACACAAATACCTTAAAAACAATCAGCTACAAGGGTATAGGGAAATGGCAGGTAAATGTTACTGGAAGGATTGCTCTTGAGGGTTCCAATACAGACGTGATGGGACACATGGACTTCTTTTCTGCTGTAAATTTCTATGGTTCATGGCTGGTTTTGACAAATTGGCTATCATATTCACCTGAAAAACAGTCATTACAATTAACAGTGGATCCTGTGAAGAGCTTGAGACATCCTCCTGACATGAAAGATGCAATATCAAATGCAAAGTTTATTATTATTAATAATTATTATTTTTCCATTATGATTTCTTAATAATGAGAACTCTTTCGGATAACCAGAAGTACATCACGTCAGGCCAACCCAAGGGACTGAGCTCCAAAAGTAGATCATAATGGATGGAGTCCTTGCGGGTCACTATGACGTACTTCCAGTTTCCTTATTAAGGAATCCTGTTAGATGTCATCAAATCTTGAATGCCTACATTACTTTCGCAGTACGGTGCTGGGTTACTGAACATATCCTCATCAGCATTAGTCACTGAATAAGCTATTTGAGGAGTTATTTATTTTTAATTTTCATATCAAAATACATCCAGAGTTCATAAAAGGCAGAAGTATTTTTAAAGGCATTGTTCAGCATAGCACAGCTATAAATATTGAATGCAATATTTCTGCCAGCCTTCGAAAAAGCAAATAGGTTAACGCTCTATAAATGAACTCAGTTTCTACATTCTTGATAGGAAAAGGCAAGTTCCTGGGTATACTGGTTGGGGATCATCAATTGCACAACAGTGAAGTGATGCTTTAAAAAGATTTTAGAATATACTACTCACACTGCAGATAAGTTATTTTGCATCTAAATTTGCACACTGAGTAAATTTTTCATGGCGCAATTCTCAGTGATGTAGGTTAATTCAATCCTGCCACATTACGGAATTATTCTGCTCATGCAGTACACACAGAGAACCTTCTGCTGTGCCCCATTCAGCGAGTTTTGGACATTCGGTATTTATCTGATTAAAAGTACAATTTACTTTTTTACATCTTTAAATTGTTTTTTTTTGCTTTTAAAATCAATGAGCCGATCAAGAAAATCTTAAATTGGGGAACAGTGTTCCCATTTGTTTGCCAGCTAAAATTAAAAGTAAAAAAAAATGGAGTTAGAAATAAGTTGTAGTGGCTAAAATTCAGAAATCAGAGTTGAAACATTCCACCTGGATCCAAATTTGCTCTATTAGACATCACAGCAGAGCACCCAGAGCTTGGAAAATTCTTAAATACTCTTTTGAGTATTTCATTCTCAATTCTTAAAAACATTTTTGAAGTTGGTTTTCTGTAAGTTCTTTTAAGAACTACAGAAAACAGACTTCAAATTTAAGACTGTATCCAACAATTTATCAAACTCTGCATATTTCTGAAATGCAACATAAATAAAGTAAATCTAGACCCAGATGGAATTTCTCCCCGATGGTGCCAATTCTGTTCTGACTAGAGGCAGAAATTATTCACCAGAGGTGGGGGTGGAGGGTGGGAGGGTAGGAGGTATTAAGTCTGAAACCTGCTGTTAATTACAAGAAGGAACCGGAGGCCACTTTATTTTCCATCCTTGTGATAATTATCATGTACCATCCATTCCTCCCCATTCTCTATTGTTGCTCCTAAATGATAAATATTCAATAATAATAATAATAATTCTTGCATTTGATATAGCACTTTTCACGTCTTCTAGCTGTCTCAAAGCGCTTCACAGAATATACTGTAAATCGAATTGACTGTATAATTTGTGGACAAAACGCGGCAGCCAATTACGCACAGCAGTTGTCCCACAAACAGTCGTGGATTGAAGTGACCAATTTATTATTGTTTTTTTTTCTTGTGAGATTATTATCAGGCATGTGGAGTAAGGAAACTTGGCCAAGGTTTCATCCTGCTGGGAATCAAACCCTTGTGAGGCGAGTGCTCTATCCACTGAGCTACAGGACTCCTGAGCTACATACTCTTCTTTCACTGCATGCTCACTTCTACATTTTAATCAAAACTTTATTCGCAGAATGTCAATGTATCTTTTAATTCTGTCTTTAAGATGGTAACTAATGAAGAAATGATGAATTGCGGCTTCCCACAGACAGGCACCTTGTCAAAAGAATAAATACCTTTGAATCCTCTCTCACTAAAACAAATCACAATTTCTAATGGCAGAATATAAGAAGGTGGGCCTAACTTTCAACTCATGCATCAAGGCCTTCCACATCCACATCCGGTTAGTCTTTTAATAAGCAAAAAACATAGAGTGGTGGATAACACCCTATCAGCAGTTGAAAGCAGTGATCCACAAGCCATATATCCACTGCTTCTTGGATATCACTATTGAGAATGTCTTGTGGCGGGGGGGGGGTGGGGTGGGGCTGGAGAGAATCATGATGCATATCATACACAACCATTAAGACCCCTTAAACATGAGAGAAAAGAGAAGGGAGATTCTCCTGGTCTCCTGACCAACCATCCCCAGTTAAAATTAACCATTCACTTCTTGGCTTGAATATTGCTGTGCATCAATTGGCTGCCATGTGTTATACCTACAAAATACACAGTCGCTGTACATTATAGTAGATCCCATGAAGCACTTTGAGATATCTTCCTGACATGAACAGTGCTATATCAAATGCAAGGAATACCATCATTATATTTTAGAAAATGTGTATTTTGACAAAAGCACAAAATATAGTCACTACACTTTGCAGTATATTCTGTGAAGTGTGTTGAGATGTCTCGAAGACGTGATAAAGCACTATATCAAATGGAAGGATTATTATTAGTAGTAGTAAAGACAGCCTTGAGAAAGATTAGTGCAACTAAAAATATAAAACAGGATCCTATTAGATACGTCAAGGATGACTGCTCTGCATTGCATCTGGTTTAAAAACAACAAAATTACGACTGTAAGATCAATTAATGTTGATTATTAAAACTTTGCACAATGCACACAATGCAACAAAACACAATTCAGCAATGAAACTTAGCTCCAAGGAATGCAAATAGTACTTTCAACCAAACTGGGCTGGGTTAAGAAGACTGAAAGGAGGGTGAATGTTAGAAGAGTAATGTACAAAATCATTAGTTCCAGTGAATCATTGAAGACATTGTGTGAGAAGTAATATTTAAATAGGATTGAAATTGAGGGCACACAGAAGCCATATCATACGATCTGATTTGTGCAAAAGGGAAAAAAAATTGCTGAATTCACCGTATTTCAGTAAAACTGGGTCACTGAATTCAACATCAAGAAATCTATGCATCTCTTGATAAAATCTACGAGCGCTGGCTCCTCTGAAACAGAACTGTCTAATTCATGTTCGTTTTGAGACCTGGCGCAAACCTCAATCTAAACCTCTCAGCACACGGGTAAAGCTGCTGCCTTGCAGTGACATTTGGATGGCACTGTGTCTGTAGCGGCACTGGGAAGGACAAGTCCTCGCTGTCCTGCCTTTCGACAGCAGAAATAAATCACACTGCACACTGGAGGATAGCCTTCCAGGCTGCACACTGGGAACTTCATTACACGCGCTGTGCCACATATTACTATGCATATTGCCACCGATTGGGCACCTTCCTACATCCGCAGCCTATTTCTGTCATCCTCACGAGCGGAAGAAATCATTTTCAGGTTGAGACACATATAGGCTGAAAAAGAATGACTTTGAACAGCTCAGAAACTCAAGCATTACTAAAACAACTCCCAGTGGATCAAGCTTTGCCTGAAAAGCAGTAGTCCAGGCTTACAGTACACAAACTAAGTAGTTCCACAATGAGACCTTTCATACTCACTCCTAGAGTTTTAAGCAAAGGTTCAAGAATTAATTATTTAAACCAGCAAATTGCTGAGAGATATTTTTTTTTCTGTTTTACTGTTTTCACAAGGGTAGAAGGAAGATATCTTACACAAGAATGTTTCTGCTCTAATTTAACTGCTAAGTGTATGTTTTTTTTAAAATGTTAATTCCATCTACCCATTCATTTGTGTGACACATGAAGCGTACAGTGTGGAGAATATTGGATCCTCAGGATTGAATCCAATTGATGAAAACAGATGACATCAAGGCTTACAAAAAAAGCTAGAATGGTTTGTAACCACCATTGAGATGGGATGATGCCTTGAAATCAATCGAGCACTCCTGCCACTTTTACATTATAATACTATTTCTGGAGTTGTGTACTCGGTGTTTGGTTTTGTCCCAGCGCCAGCGATCAGCCCTATTGCCAACTGATGGCAATTGCACTGAAGAATTTAATCATTTGAACAGCATTAATGCAAGGTTAAGGACCTTGGGACTTCCTCTCCAGGTGAAAGGCTCCAATGCAAATGTAATTTGTTTTTGTTGTTAACAAAAAATGATATGCAGTTCATTCTAAACAATTATCTTTAACGTGTATAATTCAACAAGCCCCATTCTCCATTCTCAGCAGGCAAATAGTAATCTTGAAATGCTGTATCAATCTAAGACTAGCCTCCTTGGAGAGAGAGAGGATGGTAAGAGGGGCTCCCTTGAAGTTGAACTAGCTCCAAGGTGACATATTTGGCAATGGAATATAGGAATCAATTTCACTCTATGTGGTGATTTCAGTGGTACGGTAGCTGAGTAGGTGGGTCTGTAGTACTCAGGGGCACTGCTGGCTGGTATAGTTTGGCTTTTCAGGAGGACCTGGAGTGGCAGGCCAATCTCTGGCAGCAGGGATTCTTCCCACTCAGTCCTTGTTAACCCTGCAAGCCAAAGCCTTCATTGGTAGAGTGCTCCTAGCTGGACAACAATGGAAAGCTTGCAAGATAATGTTCTCAATAACAAGCTCTGCATTTTTAGTTGGTTAAGCTCCAGCATATTATTGAGACCTGGAGACCACATACTCTGAGGTCTCAAACTTGCTCTTGCCAATCTGTGCCTTATATTCTCTCTAACTAGTTAAGCAGTCTATGTGTTGTAGGGAGAGAGTGTGCTTGGCATTCCATTCCAGACACACGAAAGTTTCCATGGGTGGGTGGCTTACATATGTGGAACTCTCAGTCTGGGTTGAATACTCTTAAACACAGTGATAGGTTTCTGCATGTCCAGGCACCAGGCTGACTTATACATCACAGCCATAACATGTTTATATTATTCTAAACTATCCTATTATTGGTGGGAAAATGTTGTACCAATAACTCCTCCACCACCATTACACATATTGCTGTTTCTCCTCCTTTCTACATTTATAGTATCAGTGAAACTTGTGTCTATCTTTGGACTTTAAAAGCTCCTGTTATACCAAGAGAAGCCCCGAGCACTTCCACCCTTCCTTCCTCTATTTCCTCACAGGGTTGGGTGTGGTGTGCTATTCATCACAGCACACCATTACCACACCACACCCAACCCTCCCAATACGTCACTCAGAAACCTTCAAGTCAAGAGACTGAGGATAAGCACGAGTGACTTCACATACCTGGCACAGGATTTCTCCTTATTCTCCGCAGGATTTATATCAAGTTCAAATGGGCAAAAATCAATTGATCTGCAAACTGTGAATCTGTTCAAAATTGGGCACAGTGCAAAGCCAGCATTAGAACTAACTCTGGGCATTTGTGGAAGCGTTTGTACAACTGTACTTGTTCGGTGAAATTAAATCCACGGATCACAAAAACACAATCTAATGCAAGTGAACAACTGCAAATCATCAGACAGATTCACAAACAATTTCATGAAAGGGTTCAGAGGTTTGACATTAAAGGTGGAGTCATCCCTCTAGGGGCCTTTTACTGACTCATATATTGAAGGTCACCATCGTCATGAAAAGGTTTTGGGGCAAATCTTGTTTACTGCTAATTTTGTGGGCTAGTTTTACTCTTATATCTCTTTGACCATGCCTTTGGTCAACAAACTCAAATTTCCTCTCCTTTCCTACCTACTCAGCTTGGGCTACCAGTCTGTCATGTGAAGTACTTTGTCATATTTGATGTGGAAGACGCTATATAAATGTAAATTATTGTTGTACTCAGTGATTCCTCCATCGTTTTTGTGAAGTACGTCGAAATGTTCATCCTCTCTGAAAGGTGCTATGTAAGTTCAAATTTGTTGTGTTCAAATTTTGATGCTAACGATGACTGTCAGTGCAGACAGGAATTGTCAATGGAGAGGGAGAAGAAGCAACAGATTCATACATCATTGTTTATCATACTATCAGCATGTACAAGTGATGTGTAACTCCTTTTGGATCACAGTGGGATCAATTTAGCAACATATTCAATACTTATAGCGGCTTGGAACGTCCTCCCGACATGAAAGGCGCTTTACAAATGTAATGTTGCTGTTGTTGTTGTTGTAATGACATTGAATGTTCCCTGGCTGTGATGAAGCATTCTACCCTACCTCCTTCGCTTCCTCTTTCCCACCAATGTCATTTCCAATGTTAAAATGCATGAAGTCAAGTCCACAGCTTTAGACATCTGACCTGTGGACCATAGCACTTCCTATTAGGATATGGGCTACTCTGAGATTTTCCTTAGTAAAAAGAAATCTAATAGAAGACTAATAAAGCTATTGTCACAGTTGAGCCCGATGCTGTCTTTGCTTAATATCTAGCTGGATGCACTATACAGTCTGTGTGTTGGTGTGTGAATATTTGTGTGGGGTGGGGGGGGTGTATCTGGAAAGTAATCAGACTGATTTCCCCCACCCTAAGGGGCTGACCACAATTGTAGCACCCCTTAGTGGCAACCCCAGTTGAATTCAGCTAACTCACCAAAGACCTGGGACCTTAGAACTTTCTGATCTGCACAACTCAGTAATGGGATAGGAGTTACATTTACATATTCTGCCATCAGGGAATGTACTAATTCTGTTTTAAAGTAATCGTTATAAATTTATACCAACAGATGTGATCAGCGAGGTGATGAAGTCACCGTGTGACTGATGGCAACACTGTACACTCCTCTGTTGAAACATCTGGTAACTTGTCTCCGAAGGACACTGTGACTGCATCAAGCAGTTCTGAGGCTGTCAAAACTCCTGCTGGAGCAGCCAAGTATATTTCAGCCCATTCTGAGAATGCCACTAAAACCATCACGTCTGCCCCATTCACACCCTGCAAAACAGTGCTACAAAATTGTTCCTTTTTTGTCTTTGACTTTAATTGAAGCTTAAAAAGAAAACTGTTTGGGCATTTAGGAAAAGTGACAGTGGCCATATGATACTTTATCATTTGACAATGCTGGCTCAATTTCTGCCTATCCTTGAAAACAGCCTTCCCCGGCTCCGGAGAGAATGCAGAAGAGAGCAACAAGGATGATTCCCAAGTAAATATATGGTCAATTCACTTTACAGTCTATTCTGTGAAGCGCTTTGAGATGTCGAGAAGACGTGAAAAGCGCAATATCAAATGCAAGGATTATTATTATTATTATTATTTGAGGAATGAGCTATGAGCGAAGATTACACAAGATATGGTTCTTCAGTCTTGAAATGAGACATCTCAGTGATGATCTTATAGAGTTATGTAATGTTTTAAATGGGATTACAAAAGTAACTCAGAGTGGGATGCACCAAGACAGTAGAACAAGAGGACGTAGGTTTAGAGTGACAAAGGACAATTTCAGGATAGATACCAATAAATATTTGTTTACCCAGAAGGTAATTAACAATTGTAGCAGGTTGCTACGAAGGGTGGTTAAGGGAAGATGGTAAGGTGAGTGTTCTGGAAGGACGAGATCCCAAAGCCATCTTCTTCATCTGAACCAATCTTATGATCTTGTGAACAGACAGAACCTGCAGATACGTTTTCTATTTCTTTTCAAACCTTTTCACTATCTATGGATTTCCATATAATGCAGCTCAGGACATTTTAATGTTTTCTAAATTGGGCATTGTCTTAAAAAAAAGTTTCAATTTGAATATGAAGTTGTTTATGTTGGTTTATAATGTGATAACACATGATCAAATTCTGGGAAATGACACAACGTTCCAACAGATTTTTCTAAGAAAATGTGCCTGTGGCAGAATGGATCTCGCCCTTTAGATGAGTTGAGCTGCTTTGCTAAATAATATCAGAAGAGATGCAATATATTCAACACACTTTAGTTTTTCTACCATTATAAATTTGATCCACTTAAATTTCCATAATTACCATCTTCCAGCACTCAAATGCAGGCATGCAAACTTTATGGTTAGCAGACGAAGAGTGGAGAAGCTCTGAAATCAGTACTAACACTGAGCAATTTCTGTCAAACTGCTCCTAAGTTTCTTATTTTTCAGCACCAAAGATCGTTAGATATTTAGGAATAACTTGAAATGTCTTTTACGTTACAATCCAAGAAACTAATGCAATGTCTGAAAGGGTGGTGGAAGCAGACTGAATAATAAGTTTCAAAATTGAATTAGATATGTCTGAAAAGAAAAAAATGCAAGGCTAGGGGATAGAGTGAGGGAGTGGGACTAATTGGATAGCTCTTTCAAAGAGCCGGCACAGGCATGATGGGCCGAATGACCTCCTTCTGTTCTGTAGGGCTAGGATTCTATGAAACTTACAGACTATTTCAAACGAGAAATGGATACAATCAGGTGTCATAGGGATGTGAGCACGTGTCTCAAATATAGTAAGTCACCATCTTTCTTTCTGTTACTGATATCAGCCTGTCTTAGTTGATGGTACTGTTGCCTCTGAGTCAAAAGATTGTGGGTTCAATTCCTAAATCAGAAGCTTTTGGCTCATGGTCTAAGTTGGACGTCCTCCCGACGTGAAAGGCGCTATACAAATGTAACCTTGTTGTTGATTCTCCTGGTCATTATTGGGGATTGGGGGAGCCCTGCATTGTTGGAGGTGCTGTCCTTTGGATGATATGTAAAACTAAGATCCTGTCTGTCTTTCAGATGAACTTTAAAGAATCTTTATCACTATTTGAAAAGGGAGGGGAGTTCCTCCTGGTGTCTAGCCAATAATTTCCAGTCAAGTTGAGTTTTCACCTCCTGGCTATTTGTGGCTATTGCTGTGTGCAAATTGTCTGCTCTGTTTGCCTACAAAACACAATTGTTAACTATGCTTTGTAGAAATATTCTGTAAAGCACTTTGAGCCATTTCAACAGGACATCAAATGCAAGGATCATTGATTTATCACTGGAAACAATTGTCTGATCTTCAGTAATGAAGACAAAATGAGTGCTTCCTAAAATATCAGTACAATATTCTGTGCTGAATTTTATTCCATTTGCAGAGCCAGTAAAAAGGATTCAATGCACAGTGGGGGGTTCTCACTAATAGTTTTCAGTAATGAAAAGCAGGGATATCAGGAAATACTGAGAGAATAAGGGATTCTATGAGACTGAAAGAATCTTACAGACATAAAGATACAAAGGTATCTCATAAACTCAAAAAATAAGAAGAAACGTGGCGAGGACAGGGCCCTATTGGATAAACAAACAAAGATATTACAAACTGGGCTGGTCAAATCCAGATGTTGTTCTGTTTTAGTTTCCACTTAAAAAGTCTTCAAGATCGGATAATCATCTAGAGAATCAGCTGAGATGTCAGCCTGGCTCAGTTGGTACCACTCTTGTCTCTGAATGAGAAAGCTGTGGGTTCAAGCCCCACATCAGGACTTTGAGTTCACAGGCTGACATTCCAATGCTGTGTTGAAGATACACTGTATCGCTGGAGGTGCCATCCTTCAGTTAGGATGTTAAACCAAGGTCCCGTCTTTCTGGACAAGTGGACGTTAGAAGTCCCATGGCAAAATACACACATAACAGTAAATCCTATGAAGCACTTTGAGATGTCCTCCTGACATGAAAGGCGCGATATCAAATACAATAATACAATGATTATTATAACTTATTATTATAAGTAAGAGTTACAAGACATTTCTATTTCCTCCCAACCTGATGTTCCAGGAAGCTCCCTAATTTTTCTTGAAATCTCCCAGCTCCTCAACCCTTGATCATATCATTTTACACTGGCTGAGTTCAAGCCATGACACTAGGATTCCCTCAATGTCAATTCCCTGAAGCACGTCAAAAGCCAACTCGTCAATTAGATGTAGTCCATTACATTTCTTGCTGTGTGCTGAATTGAAATGCTTCATCGCTCAATCCCCGCAGAGCTATCTACAACAACAACAACTTTAATTTATATAGCGCCACTCATACAGGGTAGCGTCTCAGAGCACTTATGGGCCAAGACAGATGGCACTACATATTTTTTGACAACTGCCAGCCTTTCAGAATATTAGTTTTGCTTTATTTGTGTTGGCCTTATCCGGAATTAAACATACAACTACTTCAATTCATGTTTGTGATTTAGCTGCCTCTGGCAAGGTGGCTTGGCAAACTGTTCCTTGAAGGACGGCCAAATCTTTCTGAAACCAGTAGCTTAACTCCCTCATAATATTGTACGGGTAACTACATGCAATCCAGCAGCTCTTTATGGCTATATTGTAAATGCAGTATTGGGCACATTCCTGCATGGCAATTTTCTGTTAGTGGTAAATTAAACTATGCAATTAAATAGTGAATCTAATTTGACGCTTTATCAACTGTTAATGAGTTGCTTGTCCTTTGTTAATGCCTGTGGCTTACTCCAGTACATAGGTGGTAAAACAGAAAAAAATAACTTTGTGAAAACTCAAGGTTAGAGGAAAGTAAATGGGGGCAAAAAGGTGTCACTTGATAATTATCACATCGAATCTGTAATAAAACATCGCATTTTTCGATCCATTGCTAAAAAAAAGTTACGGAATTGGACACATTCACTCCCCCATGTTCTCCTTACCAGGCACAATAGTGTGGTCCGAAGTCTGATATTCAAACATTTTCACTGCCCTTTTGGCTGTTAGCTCACAGACCTGATTTTTATTTTTGATCCCGGAATCAGCAATTGAAAGTTGCTTCACAGAACACTGATTGAATTACATTCATATCTTATTTTTAGCAGCATTCAAATGCCAAACGCCATAGTCAGCAGGACTAAGAATCTCTCTCCCACCCCATCCTCTCCCGGCTCAGCATATGGTTGGTTCTGAATATTTCTCCACAACATTACGACTTCAAGTCCAACCATCATGATGGTGTGTGTATGTTTGTGTGGGGGGGTATGGGTGGAGTGGGGTAGAAGGAAATCACAACCACAATCCAATGCACTTCAATGAAAGTCAATGCACTTGCTATCAACTGATTCTATTTGCCACATGTTTGAACAATGTGATCATTCACATTGGGCATCTCACAAAATTGATGCTGATGGCTGAAAGAGCATAGAAATACTGTAGAAATCACACAAAGGATTTTCTCTCAGTATCCTGACCAACAAACCCTCAGATAAAACTGGTCATTCACTTCCTGGCTGTTTGTGGGACATTGCCTATCGTTGTTGTGTTTGGGCCCCCACTTTGTCTTGTGAAGCACCTTGAGACATGTTTGGATGTGAATGGTAGTACATATACGCAAAGCTGTTGTCTTTGTTGTGTTTGCCTACAAATACACAGTCACTACACTTTACAGTGAAATCATGTTAACTGCTTTGAGATGTCCTCCCGATGTGAAAGATTATATGAAATGTAAGGAGTATCATTTGGATATCAACAAGAATGGATTTCCACAGCTTGCTGCAACACACTTGCCCCGACAAAAGAGAGTTAACTTTATATTTAAATTTCTGTCGACAGAAGGCACAGGCAAAGAGGTGAATGGTCCATTTAACTCATTTGCCTCAGTCTGTTGCACCATTAGTAGTTGGATAAAGCTGAATAAATGTGGTTCCCTGGCCTGGAAGATATCAGGCCTGATGAGCACAGTTTCCAATATTAATTCTTTAAAACATATTTTTTCCAGCATCTTTTACATTGATACTGTACCTCCTGATTCTCTCATAACTGAAGTTGCCACAAGCTTTCTTAACCTATCTGTATGCATTTCTGCACTTTGTTCACTATTTGGAGAACTGCCCTGGTTTATAGCAGATTAGATTTCACCCTAACAGTTTGGAAGGAATTATGCTGGAATTCTGTTATGTCTCTGTGGAGATAAAATTGCTCTTTGCTCCAGTTCTAAGCAGAGGCAGCTACTACAGCCTCCATGATCCCAACCTTTTCTATGTCAGCATTTTATAATAATAATTCTTGCATTTGATATAGCGCTTTTCACGTCTTCTAGACGTCTCAAAGCGCTTCACAGAATATACTGTAAAGTGAATTGACTATATATTTGTGGGCGAAACGCGGCAGCCAATTTCACACAGTGTCCCACAAAACAGTCATGGATTGAAGTGATCAATTTATTAATGTTTTTTTTCTTGTGGGATTATTATCAAGCATGTGGAGTAAGGAAACTTGCCCAAGGTTTCACCCTCCCGGGAATCGAACCCAGGTCTCTCACTTACCAGGCGAGTGTTCTAACCACTGGGCTACAGGATTCCGCCAATGCCATATTTTCCCCCAATGGCATTTAAAAAGCTCTGGAGTGGCATAACCACTGTATGGTAAGCAGAAGAACTGCACATGCCATGAACAACTTTTTCTTCAGGGAAGTCCCTGTACATCTCACAGATTTGAGTAACTTGAGGTCCGATGTGTGGATTTGTTGTGAGTAAGTTCCCTTCATGTAAGGAATTCTGAAATAAAGTTGCTAAAATCACTGAGGGAAACAAAAGTTCAAAAGAACAGAAAGAATTGCAAGGAGCGTCTAAAACCATTCATCTTTATTACAAATATTGTGACAACAGCTTTGCATATACGTACTGCCTTTCACGTACAAAAATGTCTCAAGGCACTTCCCAAGACAAAGTGGGGGCCCAAGCAGGGTGGTAGATGGAGGGAGGTGACCGAGTGCACGGTTAAAGAGGTAGTATTTTAGAAGGGTTTTGAAAGAGGAGAGGAAGGGTTCAAAGCAGAGAGGTTTGAGGAGAGAGTTCCAGAAGTAACAGCAAAAACAGAGGATGCTTTGTTTGCATTTAGTTTGCATTAAACCAAATAAAGTTCAAGGTTAGAGGAATACTGTATATCTACAAAAAACCTGCATAATTTGCCAAGAGTTTTATAATAGAAAATACTATAAGCGAACAAAGATTATATACAGTATTTACTAAGGAGAGGTGTTTTAACAATTAAAGCCTAGTGTATATAATCACTGGCTAATTACAATATGCCAACTAATTGCAGCTTAATAAAAAGTTGCATAACTACATTAGTCATCAAGTGACTTTTCTAAGTATTGCACTTCTTTGAAGGGATTATTATATTCTATGCCAAAGACAGTTTTGTTTTTGCATTTGTTCAAAACCGTAGCTTTTTCAAAATATATGGAAAACTCTCTGACCTGATAACCATCATGTTAGATTGGGCCGGTGCCCACTTTTCCAAGCCAATACAACCACTTTAAGTTAAACATAAAGTTAATGGCATAATTCTTTTCATTTCAAAAACAAGACAATTACATTTATATAGCGCCTTTCATGTCGGGAGGACATTCCAAGGCGCTGGACAATCAGTATTTCGGGCCCGAGCTGGAGGGGAGGGGGGGGGGGGAAGGACGGTGACCAAAGGCACGGTTGAAGAGGAGAGTCTTGAGACAGGTATTGAAGGAGGCAAGGCAAGGGGTGAGGCAGAGGGACTGAGGGATGGAGTTCCAGAGGGTGGGGGAAGAGTGGCTGAAGGCCCACCCGCCAATGGTGGGGAGGGTGAGTCGGGAGACGTAAATCAGGCTGTTGCTTGCTGAGCGGAGGGAGCAGGCAGGTTGGTAGGGGGTTAGGAGATCACAGAAGTAGGAGAAGCAACGCCATCGAGGGCTTTGAAGATGAGGACCAGGATCTTGAACTGTATCTTCTGTGTGATGGGAAGCCAGTGGAGTCGGGCGAGGATGGGGTTGATAGGGTCATGGAGTTCTGGATGATCTGCAGCCTTTGGAGGGAGGAGTTGGGGAGGCTGACAAGCAGGGAGTTTGCATAGTCAAGCCTGGATGTTATGAATGCGTGTATGAGGGTCTCGTCGGCCTGCGGTGTGAGACAGTGGCGGACCCGAGGAGGCGGGGGAAGGCAGAGCGGTCAAGGCACGGGTGTGGGGTAGAAAGGATAGTTGAGGGTCAAGCAAGACCCCAAGGTTCTGGACTGACTTAGTAAGGTGGAGTGTGCAACCATGGATGGTGATGCTGTTAGGTGAGGTGAGGTCCTGCAGTGTGGAGGCGCTGACGGAAGCCAATCAGGAGATCCTCGGTCTTAGTGATGTTCAACTGTAGAAAGTTAGCTCTCATCCAGGACTTGATGTCTGACAGACATTCTGTCAGGACAGCAGTGGTCCTGGTGTCAAGGGTGGAGGGAGAGAGGTAGTGTTGGGTGTCATCCGCAAACATGTGGATTTGGCCCCATGTCTGCGGATGATGTCACCAAGAGCGAGCATATAGATATGATGAGGAGGGGACCAAGAACAGAGCCCTGAGGAACACCGCACGAGATGGTGCAGGGCTAGAGGAGAAACCATTTGTGGAGATGAAGTGGAGACAGTGTGAGAGGCAGGATCTGAACCAGTCAAGGACAAAACCATGAAGGCTGAGGTGAAAGGAGAGGCAGTGGAGGAGGATAGAGTGATCAACGGTATCAAAGGCAGTAGAGAGGTCAAGGAGGATAAGGAGCCAGAAGGAGCCCTGGTCACAGATGGACAAAATGGCATTTGTCACTTTGGCTAAAGCTGTTGCTGTGCTGTGGGCGGCACAGAAATCCAATTGGAGGGGTTTGTGAAGGGAGTGATGGGAGAGGAAGGAGTGAAGCTGGAAAGCACAACTTGTTCCAGGATCATGGAAAGGAAAGGGAGGTTGTAGATGGGGCCATAATTTGAGAGCAGGGATGGGTCCAAGGAGGGTTTTTTAAGGATAGGTGTGATGACAGACGTTTTTAAAGGGGGTGGGAACAGTACCATTGGACAAGGAGAGGTTTATGATATCTGTGAGTAGAGGGGCAAGGAGGTGGAGCTGGGAGATAAAGCGAAGGGTTGGGATGGAGTTGAGGGAGCAGGTGGTTACTTTATTGTGGGTCATAGTGGTGGTGAGAGTGAGGGGAGACAGATTCAAAGGTACGGAGGGGTGGATGGGTAGGGGCCGAGATGGTGAGGGGGAGATGGGGATGTGGGTGGGGTTGGGGGGGTGCTAGACGGAAGGGCAGAGGCCTTTTAATGTCAGATCTATTGATACTTTCAAATCTCATACTACTAAAACATTGCCTCTCCAATATATTGCGTCCTTACGATTATTTTTCCCCTGTGCATGTCTGTCTGCTCCCATCAGAGATGCAGAATCGTTCCAAATTTGCTTCGACATAAATTCCAAAAGACAGGTTTGACAAAGAAAGGGAGATGTCTTGTTCGTTTTCCTCTTGAGAGTCTGTCTGGGCGCCAATTTATTCACACATAGAGCATTGTTCTATTAACACCGGATGTTGCGATTTATGTTAAACAACATTCCATTGTTTAAACATTGAATGCAAAAAATGTAAGAATGTAAGAAAATTACTATGAAGCAGAAAAGTTTAGGGTTTGTGATGTTATGAGGAGCTCCTCCTGTTCACTGAATCATGAGTTGAGCTAAAACATCCTGGATGGTATTGTTCTTGAGTCTGGAAGGTTGTTCGTTCAAAAAAAGTGATGAAAAAAGAGGTGGAATTAAAGAGGACCCTTTAACCCATTTATTCTTATCCTTCCAGAATACCCACATTACCTTCTTCTCATTATAGCATTGAGCACCTTCTTAACAAAGTCCAGTGTGCTGGGGTCCCCCAACTTTCCTGGTAACCGGTTCACGTTATTCATTAGTTGATGATTACCTTATGCAAAAAATATATCCTGGTGTCTGCCCTGAAATGCATTTGACAAATCTGCACCTGAAACTCTTCTTCTGCTGCCTCTCTGAAACCATGTATCCACTTAGTCCTTGACTCTTTCAAGACGCAAAGATTGTTTTGTCTCACAAAATAAATATTCTCTTCACGGAGATGAACTGGTTCTAAGAAAAGATGCAAAGCAAAGTGTACTGAATCCAAGGTAGAGTGTAGTTGTAGTTATGGTGTTATTTGGAAGGATAGTTCAAGCTGGACCCAACACCATGATGCCATGTTGTTGTTTTGGTAAGGGGGATTCTTAAATAAAAATGCTGCTCAAACAAATTGATATTTGGACACAGGACATTTTCAAGCAAGTGTATGATACTTTTTTAAATTGGACTCCCAGCTGGCATTCTTTCATTTATATACTTTACATTGGCACCTTGCTTTCAAAACAATATTTATACATACTTTGTCAGAAATACAAGCTTTCTTTTCACATAACATGTAAGAAATGTAAGCACAGCAAACTGTACCACAATCTTAGAAAGTAAAAAAAGTGAACTAGCTTATAAAGGAATTTCAGGGAATTGGAAAATTATACATTATATGTCTCTCTTTTTTGTAATTTTATTCTAGCAACATCTTAATGGATAGCATTATCCCCTGCACTAACTGCCCCTCCAAAGGATGGAGCTTTCAGACATTTTGTGTCCAATGTCTGGAACAGCCTCCAATTTGTACCTTCCGTTACATTGCTCAAGTTCAGTCTCAAGGCTATCAATTAGTTTCGGTCATCTTTCCCCTCCCACCCACTTCAGCTCCCACCCCAGCTCGTGTGTCCAGACAGCAATGTTAAGCGCTTTGAAACATCCTCCCGAAGTGAAAGGTGCTATATAAATGGATATTGTATTCGATTGTATAGCTGCAACCGTAACAAGTATGTGATACAGCCAGTGGAAAGTTATGAAAGTTATTCAATCTGCACCTCCGCTTAAAGAACATTTTGTAATAGGAAACATAGAAATTAAGACCCACAAAATTGACAGGAATCTTGACAGTTTAGTGCAGCTAAACCAGCAGAAAATTTAAATAGATATGCCCACTAAACTGACAGGAAACATGGAACTACTGAATAGTCTCCTAAAACAGCAGGATATTGCAATGTATAATTATATTTGAAACTCAGACACATACAGCGAGTACACTTTGAGGGAACTGGCCACCATAGAGAGACAAACAGAGAGTCAAAGATCATGGATAGTTTCCATAAATGGTGAATAAAAAGTCTCCAAGAAAGCATCGCCATTGGACAATCTACCACCAGGTCTAGAGCCCTAGATTTGGAGCCTGTTTTTTGTTGGCATAGATTATAAGATATATCCTTTGAATGTTAGGCAGTAGGATACCTGGATGTAAAGCCAGTAAGTACCGTGAACTGACTGACAGAGAATCAGTTGTGATGGACAAAATGACGTATAAACATAAACCTCTTGGGAACTGAACACCACTGATGGATGGCTCCACAAATTGCTAGGGAACAAGGTGCTTTGGATAAAACAAATTATACTGACAATCATCCTTTTTCCAGCTGCTGACACCAGAAGTTATCCCAACAAGCAGCTATTCATTGCAACTTTCAAAATGGTATCTGATACGACACATTTAGTAGAAGGGTAAAAGTGTTCCAGGAATATGACTGCTGGGAAGATATGTCAGAGAGGAATTTCTAGAACAGTAAATGAACAGTTTGAATTTTACAAAGGTTTTCAGATATAATCTGCTGTGCACAATTGGCTGCCGCGTTTTCGCCCACAAAACATAGTCAATTCACTTTAGAGTGTATTCTGTGAAACGCTTTGAGATGTCTAGAAGATGTGATAAGGCACTATATCAAAGGCAAGGATTATTATTATTATAATTTGTGTAGTGGAAAATGTATCACAATTGTTAACTTGTTTTGATGGCTGTCCTTTTTTTAAAACTTGGGATTTACAATTTGCCAAATTTTGCAAATCTAGCAATCTGTATTCTCAAACTAGACTTTACAATTGACGCAACAGTTTATATGTTTTAGGAATATTGTGTTTTTATAGATCCCAAATATTGCCCTTTAAGGTACATTTCCTTTCTTTGCTCTTCCTCTCAAAAACACTGCATTGATTTTTTCTGAATTGAATTCTATTTGCTACGTACTAGCTCAATGCATTAACCTGTCTGTTGCTTTTGTGGTCTTCTGGATTCTTTGCCATAATTTGCCACACCTCCTAATTTTGTATCATCAGAAAATTTAGACACCGTGTTCACTAGGCTGAAGTCCAGATCATTTATGTATCAAAAATAGGAGAGGGCTTAGCACAGACTGTGTGATTTCACATACACAACAGTCCCTGGTACAAAAATCATCTCTTTTTACTGCTACTCTCTGCTTCACATTCTTCAATCTTTCTCCATCTATGCTACCATATTCCTTTCATGTCATATGACTTGATAGCCTTGCCTTGTTTAATGATTTCTTATGTAAGATACGATTACTGAGCTCAGAGCAGAATCTTCTATGGTAGATCAATTTTTAGGTAATATAACAAATATATATTAATATAATCCTTGCCTTACCATACTGTCGAGCTGCCTTGAAGCAGCTCACAGGAATTACTGAAACGTGTATTACTGAATTACTGAAAAGTGACTGTATTTTTAGGCATTTTTATACAATTGTCTGTGTCTCTGCAATGATAGAAATTCTGAAACAAATAGTAACACTGATATAATTTGATTATTTGGCACTATGCAGTGAGGAAGTCCCAACAAACAGAGCATGAGGAAAGGAATGAAAGCTGATAATTAAAGAGAAGTGGTGTTTAGAGTGGAGACAGGTGCACACAGCTTGTGAAAAATGCATGACTTGAGCTCATTGATTCTGTTCAAAATAATGTATCACATGAACCTTTTGCAGAAGTTCACAAGAGAGGTTGGGATGAAGCAAACTATTTGGTCCATTTGATCTTACTCTACCATCCTCCCATCATAGCATCAAGCTGCACCATATATTAATGCAGCACACTTTCTGGTAACCCATTTCAGTTGGGTAAAGAAATACTTCCAGTCACCTGTCCTGAGATTGATCTTTACAACTATAAACCCACACTTGTGTTCTGCTGACTCAACACATCCAAATTATAGTTCTGTGCCATGTTTCAAAACATGCCTATCTGATGCTTCTGTTCAGCTCCCCACCCACTGGCTCCCACCCCAAGCTCAAGTGTCCATCTTGAACTTTGGGTGCACTTTGAGATGTCGTCCTAGTGTGAATGGCATTAAATAAATATGAATTGTATTGTTTTGTACTGGTGGTTAAATTGCATATCGGGCATTTCGATAGTTGGGAGATATGGCAACAAAAATAACATAAGCAATCATTAATATTTGATGGCATCTAGTAGGCAGTGAAGGGACATATAAGAAGAACTATGTGGCATGTAAAAGTAAATTAAATTGTGCAACGCCAAAATGAAACAAAGAATGAAAAGGTCAGGGAGGAAATAAAACATCCTGACAAAAGCGGCCTATGGAAAGGAATAAACGTTTAGTTGGGGCAGTCCATGAAAATGTTCAATTAATGCAATATTTCTTTTGTATACACATCAAAAAATCATAGAAACAAAAAAACATCATGTATGTAGATATCATACGGTCTCTGTTAAGAACTAGAGCAGAAAAAAGTAAGAGCACAAGAGTGACCACACATCAGGTTTTAACTCAAAGGCATGAATTTTGTTTTATGTTTCTGCATGTCCTTGTCTCTTTAGAAAATGCTAGTTCTCAACATAGTCAAAAAATAAACTCATTTTTGGTCATCTCTATTTTGCATATCCATCATAACAGCAGGTGGCAAGCAAGCAACTGCTGCCTCTGAATGGTGCCACATCAACAGAGTATTTCAAATATTTTTAAGTTAAAAAAAATACCTGGCAGCTGCCAGTCTAGAGAGAGTCATCTTATTTTTAGTGCTGTCTGCATTTAATCCCCAGCAGTCTAGATGAGAGGGTTATCTGTACATGTGTCCCGTCCACAGGATTCAACTGAAAACGCCATGCTCTTTAAGTGAATCTGCTCTATAAAGTTGTACAGCGATACCTTGTACCCCACAGAGCATTACAAAATAATCTCCACCGTTAGGAGGTAAAAATATTTTTAAAAATTACATTTGACACAGCATCTTTTACATCAGGAGGATGGCTCAAAGTGCTTCACAGGATTTACTACAGAGTAAATGCAGCAGCCAATTTTGGGTACAGCAATGTGCCACAAACAGCCATGCACTGAATGAACAGTTTTATCTGGGGTACACTGGGAGAAACACCCTTCTTTTTTAAGTAGTGCCATAGGATGCTTAACATCCAGCTAAACTGGCAGACAAGGCCTCAGTTTAATATCTCATTCATAGGATGGCACCTCCATCACCACAGCAAATGTATGCAATTTTACCATGCTGTTCAGCCACAGCACTGTAATAAAGTGTCAGTCTAAACTATGGGGCTTGAACCCACAGCCATCTGACTCAGAAGCGAGAGTGCTACCAACTGAGCCAGCTGCCACCTTATCTTCTTTTTCTAAGATGCAACATTTAGACACTGGAGTTATTTCTGCTAACACTTCAGTCCTGCTGAATACATTACAATGAATGCTAGTAGTTCTCCAGTTTGTCATATAGGAGCTTGGACATTGAATGTCAATAAGCTAAATGACCATGATAAGAGATGGTTATAACCAAAGATTGTGAAGTAGCTTTGAACCCACTGTGAGCTCTGCAATAATGATAATTCAAAAGCTATAAAAGTGGAATCTCCAGATAATCATTTCCTTTGAGATCATTCTTCAGAAAACAATTATTTTAAAGATCACAGAGTATTTTCCTTTTATCCACCATCAATGATAATGCAACTCAGGCTGTCTGTTTAAAAGGAGAAAAATCAAGCTCACGAGTAAGGCATTCTTAATGACACACAACCTTTAAAACAAATCGTTCTGTTTCAAAAGCACCAGCAGAAAAAAAAATCACATTGCTACCATCTGAAACATAATTTCAGCACAATTTGCAGCAGATTGTCAAAAACATACAGACAGAATTCCACAAAGTCACAATGATTGAGTGCAAAATGGAACTAAATTACATATTGCAATATCATCAGTGAAGTCAGGCTTGTAATGTTAAAGGGAGACTGTCTAGCCAATATCTTTCCAACACTACTCGTTAAAAGTGTTACCTTACTGTTCGTTCCATTTATGTTCCTCTGAAATGTTCCTTAGTTTAACACAATCCAATTTTACTCCACAGAATCGAATCCTGCTGGTATAAGTTCATTTTTCTTTATTACTCAGAAAATAATAAGTTTCTTCCAGCAGACTTTGGCCCAAGGAATACCATAAAATGTTGTACTTTATATATTTTATAGTTGCAGCAAATTTATACAAATAGTTGAGAATAGGATTTGAGTTGCCATTTACGCATTCCATTCCTGAGACTGACAGTCAGGAAGCTGTGCACGAAAGATGCATTAAATCAGGAAAATAGTGCTGAACACTGTAATTTCTATCCATTAGATAATAGTAATAATCATTTTCTGGCTGCCAGTAGAAGTATTACCAACGCATCGTTCCTGATTTTGAATGACAAATAAATTGCTGCTCAATTATTTCTGAGTAGCGCATGTGTCCAGCAAATACTCAAGCATAGTCCACCATTGCTCCACTGCCGAGGGCCATACTGCTCCACTGCCGAAGGCCACTACTACTTTTCCAGCAGCTTCTCTGGTATTGGATTTGCACCATACTTAATAGACATATTGAGCTATCATGATATTTGACCCACAGAAATTGCTAATACTATAAATCCAAGCTAAGAACAGGTATTTAGGGTTTGGAGAAAGCACTCTTTTTATTCATATTTTTAGATGTAAACACATGTTATTTTCTCTATAACTGCCCTACATGTTTTTGGGCACTTATATTAGGCATCAGCTTGGCTCTTTGGTAGAACTCTTGCATCTAAATCAGAAGATTGTGTGTCCAACTCTGAGGGGGCTGATATGGGGCAGACAAAGTTGTGATGGGTAGGCAGGTGCTATGTTTGTGGTATACTGGGCCTGTGTTTGAGGCAAGTAGGTTTAGAATGGGGCAGATAGAGGCTGTGTTTGAAGTAGGCAAGGTTGTGCTGGATTAAGATGTGGTCAAAGGGAGTAACAGGCAACCTGAATTAATAACTAACAACCAATGAAAATAATTATAGGTGATTCAGTGTTTCCACATTGTTAACCCCAGCATATTTGGTACATGGGTGGTTAACCCAATGCCTAAGTTAGACTCTAGTGGTTTCTCAAGTTTCATTCTCACCAATGTACTGTTTGATATGAAATTAAACCACAGATCTTCGCCAACCAAGAGGACAGCCTGGCAAGCTGCTTCCATAGAAGTGAACCTCAGTTGCAGATTCTCAGCTACAAATAGCTGCACGTGACAACACCAAGCACACAGAAAGACATTTGGGCCACTATCTTCTTCAAGGGAGCAGAAACACATGAATTTGATTCGTGGGGGAAAAAAATCTACAGTCAAGTCAGGACATCAATTATGTTTCATAACAAAAAGACTCCTCAGTATAATGGCAGAACAACGCCAACCTCAACAATGTTCAAGTGATAGAATGAAATCCTTGTATGGTGACTTCAACCTCAGTGCTCAGACACTGGCACAGTCCAATCATCACTCCAGACATCAAAACCCCCGTTAAATTCTATGATTAATGCAATGTTTAAACAAACTAACAAAAATAAGTTACATTTGTGCCAAGAACAACAACAACAAATTACATTTGTACAGCACCTTTCACGTTGGGAGGACGTCCCAAAGTGCTGGCAGAGCCAAACAAATACATAATGCGATCAGAACTGTGGTTTGATTTCTTTATAAATCTACAGTTTAGAGGAACATGCTATTCCTTTTTAAAGACATTATAGTCCTCAATCAGTGTAAACTTGCATTCTCAGGACATGTTGTACAGCACAGCCATCATCCATTCCTTGGTTGCTTCTTCTCCTCAATTACAAATAACACCAAATGTGGGAACATTAAATGAAGACAGTAAGGAGGTTAGTCAGAGGCTCAGTGAACAGTCAGAATCATTTTACCTGCAATATACGTGGAGTTTAATTATTCAATCTTTGAATGAACTGATGATAAACTGCTGCCTCAAATGAAGAATAAAAAATTCATTAAAAGCGTTTTGCTATAATTCTGCACCATGATTTTCTATCTGTGAAAAAAGATTGATGTAATTCATAAAGAAATGGAAATTAAAGCACATCTTGGTAAAGTTTAGGTGCTGGAGCTTGATAGGACATTTTGAATCCACATTCTAGATCGGGCCAACCCTGAGTTAGTTAATTCAAATCTGCACTGCCTATTTTCTATAAATTATACCTTTGCTAACTTGCAGTTCTTGGAATCAAAGTACAAATATCCTGATCCTTCTACCACAATGCTTCCCATTTAAAATAACAGTGCTCGTTCAAAGCCAGGCAGGTTTATGAGCTGTTGTGAAATCACTGCAAGGGCACTCATGATCTTAAACCAGTTTAAGCAAGTGGCAATGGCTGAAAAAAAAATCACTTTTCTGTTAAGCCAAAGCATCTTCACTGCAGGGCATGATCTAACTATTCATGCCCTGAAGTGAAATCAATGCCAATTCTACCCACATTAATACTTACAGGATACATTGTTTTGAAGTCGTGCCACACCCTACTGTTTGCTATTAATTGTTGTGGGAGGTTCTTTTTCCAGTCTCTGCCCCACAGTAGTAACTCATTATCAAGGCTGAGTACATTAAAACCAATTACATACAGGCTAACTCAAATGCTAAGGCTAACTCAAATGCTGTTTATAGTGAGGATCCAGACAGTAGACACACTACCCTGTATTTGGTTTCTTCATGGAAGCAGAGCTATTAATTAAAGCAAAATCCCTCTGCAATCCATTGCTTCATATTTCCACATTGCCATTTCATGCAGAGCTCTGGATTCACTTGCACTATTTCCTTCTGTATAGAATTCAGACAGCAATTCCCTCAAGAAGACAGTTCCTCTATGATATGGAAGCTGAGTCTTTCATTATTCACTCTATAAAGTTTGCATACCCCAGGGTTTACCAATTATACCAACGAGCAGATGCTACCAAATTAAATACAAAGGGAAAAAATGCAATGTATCAATAATAATAATAATCCTTGCATTTGGTAAAGCGCCTTTCACCTCTAGGAGATGATGTGTCAAAGCACTTCAAAGGATTTATTGTGATGTGTGAGTTTTTTGTGTGTATTTGTAGGCAAACATCCCAATTGAATGCAGCATTGTACCCCAAACAACCATAAACGAATGACCAATTTCATTCAGAGGATTGTTGGCCAGTACACCAGAAGAAACTTTCTTTTCTTTTCAAGTATTCCCATGGAATTTTTAATGTCAACCTGAAGGGACAGACAGGATCTCAGATTAACATTTCATCAAAAAGACAACAACTCTGACAAAGCACAACACCCAGCACTGCATTGGAATGTCAGCCGAGATGATATGAGTTCAAATTTAAAGCCAATTTGAGGTATCTCTTGGCGATTGGACCCAGAAGAAAACAGGTTGTCCTCTAATAAGGAGCTATAAAAATGCCAAGTTCTTTGTTTCTAACTCAGAGCCTTTTCTTTGATAGCTTGTCAAATACAACTTAACAAACTCAAACATGGTATGACTAATATGGTCGCATGTGAAGTTATTCATCTGGCTGTTTACTCACAATCACCTTCATGCCTTCAGTAACACAAAACACCCTGAGTAAGCCTGAAGCGTATTCAAATACAATTGACACTGACTTTTGGAAGTGAGTCAAAATGCTAAAATTCGTTGATTCATGATTGATGAGAAACCTTTTTGCACCTCAGTGTTAATTAAAATGCGATACTGAAAAATATTTGAATTCAAGAAACAAAAGCTGGTCAAGTCTCTCAATAGTTTAGCTTTTAGCCTTTGGCTCACACCAAAGTAATGGAACACTACAGACTCCCAGGATTACAAAATCATTTGCATTAACCATTCAGAGTGCCTAGCACTGAATATTTTAAAAGAACTATATTAAGTAAAAGGGGTTTCGTTGGAAGCTGAGAAAAGGAAAATTTCCTTGTCTCCTCTCCTGCAAACAGATGGTTACTCAGTAGTGATTCTCATGAAATTGTAGGCCTTGATTTCAGGAAACTCATCACTCATGCACATTTCACAAGGTGATTCCTGCTGTTTTTCCTGCTACATTTCTCAGGTTGTCTTCTTACGTTCAAATGCAATAACACCCCTGTAATTAAGACACACAAGAAGAATAGACAGATATGCATTTGTGAAAAACCTAAATAGACCCCAAAAAATCTGAATAAGCTTGCAAAGTCCTTTTAGGAGAGTGGCATAGGGACATGGGGACAATTTAAAACATTAGTGTTCATTGTTGTCAATAAAGTGGAAAGATCCATAAGTTGTAAAAAATAATTATTTCAGAAAATGATCATTATAATCATTAATCTAAATGTAATATATACTATTAAGATAGTATCTGCAATACTAATATGAATTGGCAGATGGGATTTTGGAATATTTTATTTTTTGGGACCAAATAATTTAATAACAATGTAACCATTTTGATCTTTATTTCACAATGACAGATAGTCTATGAATATTCTCATACTTCTTTCTATTATGTGAGTCAGACTTCACAATGTCAAACTTTATACTGATGATCCCTAAGGTATATGCAAAGCTAATTAGGGTGAGCTACCCTAAGAAAGCTGTAGTCGAATGGTGTTAAATCAGAGCTGTACACATTGGAGTAATGACTGTCCTATGCACACATTGTGATTTGTGGCTGCAATTTGTAATTGTATATCTCTTAGGAACAAATTTCATTGTTGTTATTTATTGCACTCATGATTATTAATGATACTGTAACAACTGTTGAAAGCAAATTACCTCACCTACATAATTTAGCTGTAACATGCGTGATAGTTGTGGAGATGTCATGATGATTTACTTGATGGAGAAATCCAGATTTGCTTTATCCTCTATGACTGTTACATGAGTAGAGTTTGCTTGAGGTCACTAAAGATATTACCCATTTTGAATATTTTCTGAAATATGACAAAACATTTATGAATTAGGGATTCATATGACGATGATAATATGGACCAGACAGGTTTGGAAGCAGCTTCACTGGATAGAGGTTGGAAAGAAAGTTATTGCATTTACCAAGGACCCTACTTGCACCACAGAGGTGTGTGACAGCAAACACATTCCTGTATTTATTCCATCCTGTTGTTGCTTGTATTTTTCAGTTTTACTGTTTTGATGATCTCACCCTAGCATTCAAGTCCCTCCACTCCTCTGCACCCCCTACCTCTCTGACCTCCTCTCTCCTCAAAATAGTACCCGTTGCCTTCGTTCCTCCGGGTCTGGCCTCCTCCTCGCCCCCTGAGTCCTCCGCTTTACCCTCGACAGCCGAGCCTTCAGCCACTATGCCCCAAGGCTCTGGAACTCCCTTCCCCACTCCCTTCGCCTCGCTCCCTTCCTTGCTATTTTCAGGTCTCTGCTGAAGACCTTTCTTTTCGACCGCGCCTTTGGTCACCTTCCTCCCCCTCCCCCTGGCTCAGTCCCGGGATCCGTTACTGTGAAGCGCTCTGAGATGCTGTCCGGCGTGGAGGGCGCTATATAAATCCAAGTTGTTGTTGTTATTGTTTGAACTTTTTAATATAAAAACATGAACATGATTGAGCTATTACTGCAATGATATCTATAAATTGGCTTTTTTCAAGCATTGCAATGTTTGAGGGAAGGTCTTCAATGAAACTTATGCTCCTCGAGGCAACTGATGTTAGTGTCGGGAAATGGAACATTTGCAATTTATGCATGAAGTGTTAACATTAAGCACTCAGAGGTCATGAGTACAACGTGAGTAAACCTCCAGCTGATCTATCGCAAGAATATTTTCATTCCTATCTCAGAAGACCACCGTCGACTGAATAAAATAAGTACAGTATATAAAATCTGTGCCTTGTTCCATTCACAGGATCACAGAACAGATTGAATGAAGATGACTCTTCAGACCATCAGTTTCCAACCTTACAGAATACCCACCCCATCACCTTCCTCCCAATACACTATCAATCAGTTTCTTAAATGAGTACAGTGTCTTGGTTCCCCACCCCACTCCTCCCTTGTGTAAATAAATATTTCCTGGTGTCTGTCCTAAAATTACCCTTCACAACCCTGAAAGTAAACTGTGGTATTTTACACTGATCCCGATGGCTTAGCAATGACTACATGTCATGGATAATTCAGAATCCATCACAGTATAATGTTTAAACAGTATCACAGTTTAAATGACCGTGACTGACTTTAGTTTCCTAATGATCATATATCATGGTCTAGGCAGACAGAAGCACATTCAGTAGGTTCTATTTATTTAATTTTGATTCAATAATGATTAGAGTTCAATGAGTATTCTCTAAAGCCAATGTACTAAGCCTAAAGGAATATCTTTCTGTACATTCCACTACTCCAAGGAAGTCTGTATTCTTACATTCATCACATCTCTATATGTTTCAATTACAGGAAACAGATTTAACAAGTTAGTTTTTTTTCCACTGGAACTGATAGGAATGATGAAACGTTATGATAGGGTAAATAGTAACAGATTATTTCCACTGGTCGATGAGTCAGCAACCAGAGGGCAACAATTTAAGATAATCACAAACAGAATTAAAAGGGAGATTAAAAATTATGTTTGCACAGAGAGTGGTTGGATGTAGAATTCTTTGCCACAGACCATAGTTGAAGTAGAGTGCCTAAATTATTTTAAATGGAAACCTGTATTGTAGTGTTTTAGGAGTCCTGTAGCTCAGTGGTTAGAGCATTCACCTCACAAGTGAGAGACCTGGGTTCGATTCCCGGCAGGGCGAAACCCTAGGCAAATTTCCTTACTCCACAAGCCCGATAACAATCCCTCAAGAAAAAAATAATAAAATTGGTCACTTCAATCCACAACTGTTTGTGAGACACTGCTGTGCGCAATTGGCTGCCCTATTTCACCCACAAATATGCAATCAATTGGCTTTACAGTATATTCTGTGAAGCACTTTGAGATGTCTAGAAAACATGAAAAACGCTATATCAAATGCAAGGATTATCATTAAAGGGGATTCCGATACATGCTTCAAGAGCAGTAATATTACAAGGTATAGAGAGTAACACAGAAAGTAAATTAAATGTGTTTGTATGGAGAAAAACACCAGTGCAGATCTGATGTACCAAACGGTTTGTTTCTGCACTGTAACTTTCTATGATTTTCTTCATATTTTTGGTATACTACAAAGATTTAAATTTGAGTCAATTTGTCCATTTACTTGGGGATTTTACTGTTTGATACTCTGAGCTCAGTGAATTGTTTGGTTTGCTACAATAGCCTGTCGTAAATAAAAATCACTTTCAGTAATGACAACAGAACTGAACTAATTATCAGTTTAATGGATGAAATGTGACATGTTTTGCAAATGAAAACCTGTATTGTTGTATTTTGTTTTGTTCTGTAGAGTATGGTGGTTATATAACATAGCTTCCATAATTCCAACTGTTAATTGTAAGTCTTCAGTGTAAATGTTGCATTAATAGCATTTTCAAACCATATACAAGGGTGGCTCACTGCTGTACGCAATTTAAATTGATTCAAAACTATGTATGGCTGACCACAATTTGTGCTACACTCGGTATGCAAGTTCTGTTCTCTTTACAGAGGTGAGTAAAGTCCAAATTTAAATTGCATACATCACAAGTTGTTATTCATCAATGCTCACCAAGGTGAGCGGTTTTAGTCAGTGTTTTGAAATTGAACACTTTCTTGTTTCAGGCACCCAGCACTAGCAACAGAATCTCCTAGGCCAGGTATAGCACACGTTATAGATTAAATGCTCCAATTATAAACACCCCAAGACCCTACCCTTTGTGAAGGGCACTATATCAATGCAAATTGTTGTTGTTGTTGTAAGTGCATTGAGATGTTCTCACTACCTTACAACAACTCTATGTAAGTGCAAATTGCCCTTAAATGCAGATGGTCACAAATGTGAAGCAGTTTTAGGGACAAAGGGTTAATTAGAGTCTAGTTTCAGTGGTCAGATGGTCTGATTCCTTTAAGGCTTCAAAGGGCTAGCATTAGCTGTTACATAAGATACAGACAGATGAATCTATTACGTGGAAATTTCTGATTAGATTCCTTAATAAACATGGGCAGAGGGTGAAAATATTCGGGGTGGGGGGGCGGAGGGGGAGGGAAGGGGACTGAACAAAACTCAGTTAAAGGGTCAGTCCCCTTTATGACAGCCTAGGCTGGCTGATGATTTGACTGACAGTTCCATTGACCGATCAGAAGTAAGGATGCCCTGAAGAACAGCCTGCCAGACCAGAAGTGGGTGGGCACCGATGATGAGTTGGCAGAGGGGCAAGAGTGGTCTCTGGGGTGGAACATGTTAGGGCTGCTCGAAGGACTGGATGTGGTTCTCCTCAGAGCTTTGCCCTCCCATCTCCACTTAAAGAGGTGAACTGATTTGTGGGGTTCGAGCCCCCTCTTGCAATAGCCACCTGTCACCTATGTTAATAAGTAAGACTCCTTATGGTAACTAACTAAAAGATGCTTCACAAGTAACAATTGCTTTCAAGTGCAGCAACTATGTATTTGTAGAGATCTTAAGTGAACTGTGAAAATGCCTTGAAGTAAAAAGGTTCCTGAAAGTCTTTCAAATTCTAAAACTGACCAAACACAAAGTTCAAACCCACCCAGCACTCTGCCTAACACAATCGCATGGAAAAATTGACAATTTTGAAAGCATGATGACAGATTTCTATATCTGCAGGAGCTGGATAAGCATTTGAAATGTTAAGGGAGCAAAGTGAACTAACCTTCAATTGAAAACATACCTTACAGAGGTAGTTGAGTGATTTACAAGGTACTTTGACACCTCTGATAATGCAACAACATTATTTTGATGCTGAATTCACATGACCTTCAAATCACAAGTGCACTGAATCATAAATTCAGTGCTCACATGCTTGAAGAGCACAACAGCTAAAAAGCTGCCAGTGATTTTATATAAGTCACTTCTAATAGATCATCTTTCTGTTTCCTTTAAAACATAAAAAATATTTCAAATTATAAAGAAACATTTTTTTAACACAAAAGCTGTCTGGTGTTGAAATGTTGAATCGTTCAAAAATCTTGGCACACAATTATCTTGCACATAGGAATACGTATGAGCATTTAGTTCAGGCATGAGATCTTGTGCAGCCATGCTTGATGGGGATCTTCATTAATATCTTCAGAAGGGAAATAAACATGTAAAGTATTTCACCATAAAACACATGACATACATCATGGGGTGGCCTGGATGAACTCCTCTTCACTTATTTACATGAAACAACTCGCTGGGCTCGATCATAAGCTGATGGTTAAAAATAGCAATTTTTCGTTACGCTTTTTGAAAGGCTAAATCTTATTACAAAGAAATAACAACATTCTTATTTTTAGCAATCATCGTTTAATAGACAACACCGTGTTACACAAATCAAGTCTACCCTGACTTGCAATTAGTTTAGCTCACAAGCCCAGCAAAAAACAAGGTATCAATGTTCTGTAAAGAAAAAAAACAGCATGGACAAATGTGGACCACGCAATTCAGTAAAATAATTGGATACCCTAACCATATACTGAGATACGTATATGTGCACATTTGTGATATAAATTCAAAGTTACATTTATTCTGTAATATGGGCAGGAGATTACATACCCGATAGATTCATTCAAAGCTTATCATGGCACTGCAAGCTAATAAACAGTGAATAAGCAGTGTGGACATGATGAATTGAGTATGGATTGACACAATATAATTACTGCCTGTGTAATTGACAAATAACAGAAACAACAAGAGGCTGTGACAAAACATTTCTATAAGTGTGCATTGGAAGAGACTAACTCATTTGTTAATGGGTTAGAACGAGAAGGAAGTCTCTCCTGGTGCCCTTGCTAATAATCCCCCAGATAAAATTGGTCAATCGCATTATGGCTATTCATCTACAAACAACAGCCACTGTATTTTACTGTAAATCCTGTGAAGCACTTTGAGACGTCTTGATGATGTGATAAAGCAGTCTATCATATGCAAGGATTATTACAGTTACTAGAGTACTGTGTATAGTTCTAGTTGCCATGACATAAAAGAGCTGCCAAGGCCTTAGAGGCAGTGCAGAGGAAAACAACATAATCCTCCCCAATATTAGAGGAATGAGCTATGAGCAAAGATTAGACAAGCTAGGGTTCTTTAGTCTTGAAAGGATACCTCTCAGAATGGACTTTTGAGGCCCATAAGATTTGAAATGGGATTGAAAAAGTAAACTCAAAGCTATACATTCGGAAGCATTGAGATAGCAGAACACGTTTGGGGTTGAAAAGGACAATTTCAGGACAGGAAGTATTTCTTTACCCAGGGTAATTAAAGACTGGAACCAATTACCAGGAAGGTTAGTTGAGGCCAGGAACCTGGATTCATTTAAAAACAATTTGATGTTGTGATTGTAGGATGTGTATTCTGGAAGGATGAGATTAAATAGGATGAAAGGCTTTCTCCAGGAGTCTGAGACATTGTAATAATAATCTTTGAATTTGGTATAGCACCTCATTAGGTCGGAAGAAAGTTTCAAAGTGCTTCATAAGATTTATTATGAAGTGGAGTGACTTATTTATGTGAAGGGCGCTTTAAAATGCAAATTGTTGTTGATGCAGACCTTCTCTGTGATTTTACATGAACCTGTGAATTGTGTATCAATATTGTAGGCATACTCAATGTTTTACATGATGATGATTTCTGCAGAGGGGCTAGATACCTCTTTTGTGACTAGTTGTATGTTGCTTACCACTCTAAGATGAAAAGACCACAAGAGACCTTTGCATGAAGAAAGCCTTTGTTCCATTCAATCTCCTCCTTCCAGAATATCCACCATCAGTGAAACTACAACACTGTGTGCTCAGAAAGCTTAGTGCTGCTGAAGAACTGCTGATACCCAGCGAGGCATCGAATTATAACCTCCAAACCCCGCCATCTTCCAATTACAGCATCAATCTATTTTTGAATGAGTCCAGGGTCCTGACTGCTACCACTTATTGAAACATTATCTTTAAAATTATGAATCTCCTTGAATCCCTGGATATGCAATTTGTTTTCACCATTTAATCCATCCCTTCCCTAATGGTTTTACAGAATTGGTGAGCCAGCACTCCTAGTTTTTTGTAATTGAATCCTGGATAGATTCCTCCATTCATCAGATGGACATGTTCAGTGATCCAGGAATCTTGGGCAATTCATGAAGCATATCCTTCCTAGTTTTGCTTGTGGTTTCCAGTGTCTGTGGGCTGCATTACTTCAGAGCTTTTCGAAGAGTTATCCAAGTGTCTCTGCAACTCTCAGCCACATCTTCACAGAATGCTGCTGTTACAAAATTAACCAATTCATGTTCATCCCCAACGTGTCTCCACATTAGCTTCATCATGCAAATCAATTCATAATTACAGTTCAAGTTAAAACAGCATTAGCCAAGCCTCTCATTATTTTAAACATGTGGGTCATATCTCTTCTCAATCTTCTTTAATCCAATAACTGTTCAATGCATCAATGTCCTTTGGAAAAGATTTAGTTATTGATTTCCATGGTGTAACAATGATCATGAATTATTTTAAATTACCATGGAATTTAAACCAATAAACAGTATTATTACAATTTGAGGCATCAAGGGAGACATTTTGGAAGTGAAAATTGTGAACCTGTACTAACTAACTGCCAACTATTGGAGTGCCGATTAGCTGGATATTGGTTTACTTTTGATTTATGTCAATTTAAGACAATATCCCTTTAATCCATTATTCCAGGACCCAACTATTACTTTGAGGCTGGCCCCACCAATTTTACTTAGTTTGGTTGGGAGTGGGTCATCAAAATGTCTGACTGGCCTCTTTTTTCAAACATGAGATAATTAACACATTACTCATTGCAATACCCCTCTTTATTTGAACAATGATTGAACTGACGTGATAAGAAGCTGAAAGGTTTCCATTGAATACCTGATATCACATTCCATCTTTTTCCCTCTGTGTGTCGGTACAATGGTGATAGAGAGTTTGTTCAGTCGCTGTATAATGGTGCCACTGAGTTGGGAATCACAATGGAAACGGCTCAATTGGAAACTTTGTGCAGTGCAGCAATATCCTAGCAATGACATATACGTTCCATGCAACAAGTCCTGAATGACAGTCTGATTAATTGACTTGTCTCTGAGTAATGGCATGTGCAAGTCATCCTCTGGAATTATCAACTGAATGAAGATTTCAAGTCCTCTGAAGCTTTGCATTATGATAATAATATATTTATCAGAAGTGATAAGAGGTTGAAAAAAAAGGAAAAGCTGTGAATGTTAGAAATTTGAAATAAGTCCTAAAATGCACAACTAGTCAATCAACATCTGAAAAAGAGAGAAAGGTTCACGTTTTGGGTGCGACATTTCGTCAAAACTCTGAATGTAGGATCGCACCCGAAGCATTAACCTGTCTTTCTCTTTCAGAAGCTGATTGACCCACTGCACATTTCGAGCATTTTCTGTTTTCATTCAGTGCTGATAAAATCTTTCTATGCCTTTCAACTCCCTAGGAACTAATGAATGACAATCGTGTAAACTACTTTCCTTTCTTCTGCAAGATAATTATGAAAATTGTAAGAGACACTGTGCAGCGTAATTGACTAATCCTTGAAGAATATAAAATGTCAGCAGGCTTGCAGCAGTTGCAATGAAGAGTAGCTGTCGATTGCATGATGTCTGCTGTGAAACCTCTGCTGACTGCTGGAGCTAGGAGTCTGGAAAGTTTAAGAAATGATAATATGGATGCAGGTTTTTGGTTTCAAAAATCATTTCTGAGTGTGCCAGGCAGTCACGTTATTGTATTGGCAGCACGAGAACATGCTTTCTATTGCCAGTGTAGCCTGTCATTCTGAATAGCTGTGAGGAAGGTGGCTGGCTGGCTGACAGAGCTTGGCAACAGACTTTGACTCCTCCAGAAGTGAGATATCGAGTCTGAAGCCAAATCTGCACTCCAGCATATTATTATTATTATCTCTCATTTCCTTCTCATTAGCATTACAATAATGATACAGTAATTATTGAATGTAGAATATTTATCACAAGGAAATTGTACTCTCTGCAGGGATGAAAGTACTTTCTTTTGGGGATCAATAGATGATCAGAGTTGTGTCGTGAGGATAATTATCGAGTCCTGTAGCTCAGTGGTTAGAGCACTCGTTTTGCAAGCGAGAGACCTGAGTTCAATTCCAGGCAGGGCAAAACTTTGGGCAAGTTTTCTTACTCCACACGCCTAATAATAATCCCTCCAAAACCAAAAACAATAATAAATTGGTCATTTTCAATCTACGACTGTTTGTGGGACATTGCTGTGTGCAATTGGCTGCCGCGTTCGCCCACAAATATACAGTCAATTCACTTTACAGTGTGTTCTGTGAAGCGCTTTGGGACGTCCTCCCGACGTGAAAAGCGCTATATCAAATGCAAGGATTATTATTATTAATTACGTGTTGTTAGTTTTGAAAAAATCATCAAACTATATTTATTTTCCTCAACTATTTATCAACTGCTTGTCATACATAATATGCTTCTTTATTTTCATTTTCACTTACCATAGCCTGCCTTTCTTGCCTACCTTCCTTCCTTTTACTTAATTTCTAATGTTCCAGGATGCTACCCTGCTTGAAGAGTGCTGTATAAATGCAAGTTGTTGTTGTTGGTGTTCTCCATGCCAATTATGCAGTACATAATGGCATAATGTTAATACATTTTCATTAATGCTGCAATATTGAACATTTCCCAAACACTTCACAGATAATCAATTACTACTAGGTGAAAGGGGCAACAGTTTGCACACAGCAAGATCTCCAAAACAGCCTGAGGTAAATGGCCAATTAATATGGAAGATTAACACCAAGGACAAAGCACCAAGAGAGATTTGCCTTTTCTAATAGATTCATGGGATCTAAACAGTCAAATGGATCCTCATTTTATATCTCATTCAATGGATAACACTCCAACAATGCCACACTCCCCCAATATTGGTCGGCTCTGTGAGCTCATGTTCGATTGTGGGGTTTGAACCTAAATCTTCTGACCCAGTAGTGAGAGTGCTAAAATTAACATCCGTTGCCTAAAATGACACTTATATTGATGACAGCTCTTCCTCCTAGGTCAGAGGTCAAAACCACTGGAAGATTCACCAACACAAAGTGTAATTTTATCCTGTATGATCTCTGCTTCCCATTGCTAATCATATTGGGAGATCGACAAATTGATGTCCGGTTGCCTTTTGCCATTCATTGTGTTATTCAATAACACATAACAATAAAGGTTGTCATCCCTCTCCCTATCAGTGGTCACTTTGATCATTTGCTAGCGACATCTCAGATTTACACCAAGACACTTTCGAAGCTACCCATTGACTCACTAATCTGGATTTGGCTATTTGATGATTGCTAATTGCTTCTCTTGCCATAAGAAAGTAATAGTAATAATAATAATAATCCTTGCATTTGATATAGCGCTTTTCAAGTCTTCTAGACGTCTCAAAGCGCTTCACAGAATAGACTGTAAAGTGAATTGACTGTATATTTGTGGGTGAAATGCGGCAGCCATTTGCGCACAGCAGTGTTCCACAAACAGTCATGGATCAAACCGACCAATTTATTATTGTTTTTTTTCTTGAGGGATTATTATTAGGCATGTGGAGTAAGGAAACTTGCCCAAGGCTTCACCCTGCCGGGAATCGAACCCAGGTCTCTCACTTGCAAAGCAAGTACTCTAACCACTGAGCTACAGGACTCCAGTAGGAGTCTGTTTATCATCTTCATAAAGTTAAAGTTAATATCGCCATGATGGGGGGGGGGGGTTAAAAATAAAATCACAATTACATTGCTAATTTATCACTATTTGGCAAAATAGTAGATTTTGATGTAAAGATGTATGTTTGTTAATGACTAATTGTTATTTCTAATCTGCCTTTAGTACAGTGTTAAATGGGTTGTGCGCATGGACTAAAAGCACCAATTTAGCCACTTAAGGTCTTGATCCTATCATTTTAAAGACTGCGAGCTCCAGATGTTACAAATGCTGATGATACCCACACAAAACATTCAACTGCTGACAGCTTTTAGGACTATCACCGAGTTTGAATAAATCTGTAAAATTTTGAGTATTTTTGGATTCTGCATGTAAAGTCCCTGTCCATACTTTACAAATGCATTTTGGCACACCATCAAACAATACAAGCCATTTTAGCAATATTGCTGTTTACAGGAATATGTACAAGGTGGCCATAATGCATTAGTCAAATATGAACAATGACTGTTCATGAGGAATGCAGTTTACACATCAGACAGTGTTGATATGAAAACCTGTTTATAGTTGAACCCTTGCCCAAGCAAGGTAAGGTTAGCAAAGTACACTAGCAAATTGTCATAATTAACGTTATTCCCCCCCACCACCTTCCTCAGGTGCCTTTGCATTCAGTTTAGTGCCTTTCACATAAGAAGGCCATATCAAAGAGTTTTGCATGACTTATTGTAAAGTGTAGTGACTGCGTATTTTTGTAATATAATATTAAGCAAAATGTTAGCACAGGAGGCGCAAACAGCAAAGTTTTTTGGTTCACACTAAATTAATTTGACACGTTTGTTCTTACATATTTCTAACATTTGAAGACAATTGAGATTCCTATCTAGTCTATTATTATATTCAACATTTCCAGTGGGATAATCAACACAAAGCAATTTATCAACTATCTAAAACATGCTGAACATAAGTCAGCACACTGTGAGCTGCAGAGGGAATTCAATCATGAAATGGTTATTATCATGCTTGAAGGTTTGTAAGTGTTATCTCAAGAATGAAAGGATCATTGTGACACGTGTTTATAATGATGATTAAAAGCAAACACTATCCAGATTGTGACAAGGTTCATATTCATCTTGCCCCAAGGTAAACACTTACAACTTTGGAACATAATCTTAAAAGGCTCTTCTAATTAGCAGAGAGAATTTAATTTTCATCAGCTTTTAACTTCACATTGTGTTTTGAACAGCAAATTTCACCTCTTTATGATAAATGGCAGAAATATTTGAACATGTTAATATTAAAAGCATATACCAAAGCATATATTAAAGAGGGATACAAAGTTAGCCAATGCAGGCTATAGAAACTGTACGCAAAAGTAGTTGTTTTTCTTTGTGGCTAGTTTATAGTAGGCTTGGTTCCTACATTCATCCTCAGTTTTTTAGCACAAACCCCTATCTGGTTAGTGACCATAACAGTCAAGAAGTTCAGAAATCCCCAAACCCATCTTGTACAGATGTTTGGCTAACAGTCAGTGTGACATGACAATGCGGACAGTATTTTCTATGGGATTAGCTGTGTGGAAAGATGGAAAGAGGTACAGTTCTGTGCAGACTCTGTGAGACTGTAGCTCGGAAGGCATACATCACTGAAATCTAGTGCACCCACAGGACAATGAGGATGAAATGGATGACAATGAGTAATTGTATGGCTTGGGTTCAAGTAGCTAACCTATCTGGCAGCACTTCCATCACTTACTGTATTGTTATTGTTCTCCACTGGTTGGCCCAACTAGTACTTTGTAACAAGATAGAATAAGTTCAGGATTATCATTGGAAATGTTAAGGGAAAATATTAGAAGAGATTGTTTCACCCTCGAGGATTAACAGAATATGACATGATTTGGCCCAAATTTCAATTGAAGCTAAGACCATAACAACATTTAAAAAGAAACTCCAACAGCATGTAAAAGGCTATTAGAAAAAAACAGGTACACATGATTAGGGTGTACAACTCCATTAAAAAGCTGGCATCAACAAAGGCTGAAATGGTCTCTTTGCTGTCATTCCCATGATGTTACATTGCTCACATAAAAAGATAGTGAAGATAAAGACGACAAAATTAGATTTGTGAGATTCTTAAAAATAGCAAATCCTGAAGGTGCACAGATGTTTCTTAGACTGACTCTTTGGATACTGACAGCTATTATGATTTCATTGAAACTGCATTTTAGATACAGAAGGTTCCTTGTGCTTGGTAGAAGATCAGAATTTAAGCAGAATCCCCCTAAGTTGGTCTGAAAAACAAGCAGCATGTTGTTTACAAAACAGTTTGTAAATTAGACTCAAGTGATGAAAAATGACAGTAGTTATCCACCTCTCTAGATTTGTTGCTTTGTGTGTATACTGATAGCCAAGACCTAGCCACCAGAAAGTGACTCACGCATGGGTGGAAGTATGCAGAGGCTGCAGGAATGCTGGAGGTTTGTGGTAAACCACTTAATGTCAAGGAAATGGAAAAGCAAATGACAGTTACCCAGTGGTCAGACATTTGCAGTTAGTCTTCTGTGGGCAGTTCCCTCATTATATCCACAGTGAGACATGGGGCTGCAAGCAATGACACCAAGACCAACAAAATATGACTCACTTATGTAAAAGCCTATAGGAATCAGTTGATGCCATTGGGAAACAAAAAAAGCCAAGAGTAGTCAGCTAGAACAATTTACTATTTTAAGGGTTTGAGTGTTTTGTGTGAAGGGCAAATGCAATGCGAGATTGGAAGCTATTGTAACAGCAATTAGCACTCAGTTTCCAGAACACTGAGTGTCATCTGCAGCCTTATCACTTCTTAACAAATCAACAAGAAAAATGGCTGTTCTGGAACTGGTGCTGTGGTTATGGTATTATCTATTACACCAGGAATTTTACATATATTATCTGCTTCCCTGATCACCTCCCCAGAAAACATCCAGAAACTAAATTATCAAGCTACTGTTGGTGTATCCAGCATTCAGCCATCCCTCTGCTTCCCTGTTATTTGCCTATCTTCACGAAATATCTGGTATGTTGGTAATTATAATAATAATCTTTGCATTTGATACAATGCCTTATTATGTTTCAAAATATGAGTGTTTCACAGGATTGTTACTATGCAAAATGGTGACTATTTGTAGACAAACTTGGCAGCCAATTTGTGCAGAGCAATGTTGCTCAAACAGCCACAAAGTGAATGACCAATTTTATCTGGAGAATTATTGACCATTACTCAGGGAGAAATTCCCTAGTCTCTTTAAATAGTTTAACATCAACCTGACAGGTGGACCAGACCCCAGTTTAAGGTCTCAGCTGAAGGATGAGTACTTTGTATCTGTCTGTTTTCCTCCTTGAATACTAAGCAATTTTAACTGGATTTCTGTCAAGTTATTCAAGCCTGTGTTACCTTTTCTACATTCCAAGCTTACTGTCCCGTTAACACACTGAGATAATAAAAATAATAATCCTTGCATTTTATAAAGCAATTTTCATGTCTTCAAGACATCTCAAAGCGCTTCACAGAATTTGCTGTAACGTGAATTGGCTGTGTATTTGTGGGCGAAATGTGGCAGCCAATTGCACACAGCAGTATCCCACAAACAGTCTTGGATTGAGTGATCAAATTATTATCTTTTTTTTCCTTGAGGGATTATTATCAGGCACGTGGACCAAGGAGACTTGCCCAAGGTTTCGCCTTGCCAGGAACTGAACCCAGGTCTCTCGTGTGTTAGGCGAGCTCTAATACTTTGTTAATAATATTAAATTGAGGCCTGAAATATCTCATAGCCTTAGCAATAAGAGCATTGTCGTAAAATGCAATATTGTTCAGATTTGGGAAAATATTTGAATCCAGTCTTAATTTGAAATCCCGTATTCCACAGTCCTTAAAATCAGCTTCCAAATTAAGACTGCATTTAAGACAGCATGCCATTTGTTTTTCAGACCAACTGAGGAGGATTCTGCATAATTGACTTTTTCATAACTCTGAATACTTTAAAATTTTCTAAGAAAGCTCGGTACTCTGATCCTTTCTGGTGAAAGTACGTCATCTTCAGTATTGACAATAAATTCCGTGGGAATGTTTGTGAGAGAACATTTGTGTATTTGACTGAAAACTGGACAGTTGGCAGTCTTTGCTCTGGATGTTCTAAAATAAATGGGACATAACTTTTTTGAACATGTCTCGGTAGCTCCTCATGTAATGGCTTGCGAAGTGTGAACTATATTAGAGCTTTTGTTTCACCAGAGGATCTTTGATTAACCCTGAAAAACTGGTCATACCATCAATAGGCATACTTCTGAGTGAATAACAACAACAACTTGGATTTATATAGCGCCCTCCACGCCGATCGGCGTCTCAGAGCGCTTCACAGTAACGGATCCCAGGGCCGAACCAGGGGGAGGGGGAGGAAAGTGACCAAAGGCACGGTCGAAAAGAAAGGTCTTCAGCAGGGACTTGCAAATAGGAAGAGAGGGGGCGAGTCAAGGGAGCGAGGAAGGGAGTTCCAGAGCCTCGGGGCATAGTGGCTGAAGGCACGGCTGCCGAGGGTGGTGTGGACGACTCAGGGATGAGGAGGAGGGAAGACCTGGAGGAATGAAGGCAACGGGCACTGTTTTGAGGAGAGACGAGGTCAGAGAGGTAGGGGCTGCAGAGGAATGAAGGGATTTGAATACAACGGTGAGGATCTTGAAGTCAATCCTCTCTGGGATAGGCAGCCAGTGCAGTCTGGCAAGGACTGGGGTGATCGGGGAGCGGAGTTTGGTACGGGTGAGAATGCAGGTGGCAGAGTTTTGTATGACCTGGATTTTATGGATGGTAGTGGAGGGAAGTCCGGCGTGGAGGGTGTTAGAATAGTCCAGCCAAGTGGTGATAAAGGCATGGACTAGGATTTCAGAGGCTTTCGGAGAGAGGTATTGGCGGAGACGGGCAATGCGTTGGAGGTGGAAGAAGGCGGTGCTGGTGAAGGAATGGATGTGGGGGAGGAAGGATAATTGGGGGTCGAACCTGACGCCTAGGTTGCGTATTGTACCTCAGTGGACCCAAAAATGCCAAATGCCTCAGTCTGATTCTACTCTTGTCATTGTGTGTCTTATTTTTGCATCTGACCTTTTGCGACCAAAGTATTCCTGAAATGTTCTCATTTTGGAAGGAAGAGATCAAATGGGCCAAAGAGCTTTCTTCACCCAAACTTCTCTTATGATCTTGTGAACTATTCTAACAGAGTAATGCAGATCCTGAACAAAAACTGAGGCCATTCAGGATTTGTTTTGTTTGTTTTGTTCCAGTCAGCAGCACATCGAGCCTCTATGCTGCATGTAGGGCGCTGCAAATCACAAGTTACTGTTGTTATCCCTCTACGAGCTGGAGTTTGACATGGTTATTATGTTCTAAACATTTGAGTGTTCAAGCACAGATCACATGTATTCGTTAACATAAAATACAGAAAGTCACATCACTTTACAGTACATCCTGTGAAGCACTTTGTGACATCTCATTTATCAAAATGCAAAGATTATTAGTTATTATTATTTCTTGTAGCTAGCAAGCATTTAGTATCATTAACAACATGATAAAAGTACAGTTATGCCATGATGTTTGATCCAGTGTCATTTTCCAGTTTTAAAAATGCTTTATTTATAAGTGAAATGAGTGTTTTAAAATTCTCACAAAGAGACAAGTGGATCAGTTGCAGTAAACTTTGTGAATGTCAATAGGAAAATATAATAGCAAAGTTCTACATATGATGACTTCAAGATGCTTAGCCATAGAGATTTAAATGTGCATCAATGAAAATGATTCAATTTCAAGTCATAGTAGCCACCTAAGATATTCCAGAAAAACAGGTTGCAATAGGATTCAAGTCCCTTCACCTACAGTCATGTTTTGTATGTACAATAGTGTGTGTGCAATCTCAATGTATAATCTCAAACACACGTTCTATTACTTATGCATGTGTATTGAATTTGCATTATTTTTGTCACAGATCTGTTACTGCAGCGCCACATACATGCATGGAAGATGGGACTGTTAGAAAGCTCAAATTAGCATTGAAATGAAAGTAGAATGTTCATTTAAAAGTTGCATATTTGTGAACTACTCTCCTAACACAGGCCTAAATCTGAAGAAAAAATCTTACATTTATTCATAACATAATGTTTAAATATATGAACAAATTCACAATTTGATGTTTTTAAATTAGAAATTAATTTATAAATAAATGCAATTAATTAGAAATTAATTTAAAAATTAAAAAATCTGTTCAAAACCAATAACCATCATTCTGAATTAATTTACAGTTGTATGAATCTGTGAATATATTAAGCAATTAACTCAAGAGCTAATTTTCAAATTTACAAAGGAATTTCCTTTAGTTTATTTTTTAATGTTGGCATTTAATGCTCCATCTGATAAAACAGCTTAGATACCATGACAGTTCCTAATAAGATTATGAAAATTGGATGAATAAAATAAAAAAATGACACTAACATGATTTCAAAGGGTAAATGCACAACTTGATGTTTTGCCTGTGATGCATTACCTGCAGCCCGTGTCCTCTCCCGGAACAGGCTCTGCAAGCTCAGACAGTACCATACAATTTATAATTTTCATTTATATAGCACCCTTCATGTTAGGAGGATGTCTTGGATTGCTTGAAATCAACCCCATCCTCGTTCAGTTTCCCTGGCTCCTATTCCTCCGTAGGATGAAATTCAAACACTTCACCTCGCACACAATGCCTTTGCACACAGTGCCTCCACTCTACCTCTGTGACTTCCAGCAGTCCTACTCTGCTTTACTGCTCCTTCCTCTCAGCCATGTTCCCTGCCTGATCTGCACCACTATTGGTGAGCAAACTTTCGGACTTGCTGCTCCACTGTCTGAAAGTCCTACCCTGGAATCTATCTGCCTCAACTTCCCCACTCTTCCCCATTTTTTTGATTGATGCCCACTCCCCCCACCTCACCCTCAGTTCCGCTCTCCCCACCCTCCCCCTGGGCTCTCTGTGTGATGCACTTTAAAATATCCTCCTGACTCCATAACTCGAAAGGGGAAAAATTCTGTCTCGGATCCTCCTCCGAATTGTGATCTAGTGAGTCCCTGTTGCAAAGCATTTGGATGAAAATGCTGGTTGAAGACAGGATCAAGATCTGTTCTGATACCTGCCACAACTCAGTGTCTAGATTCACTTGAAGAATAGACACTTAGACAAGAGTCCTGGGGCACTCATGGAGCCATACCTAAGCTTCAGTCAGTCTTAAAGGGAGGAGAATATTGAGGAAGGAAAACAAAAGAATTGTAAACATATTAATAGCCCCAGTTTCCTTTATAATAATAATCTTCATAATCCTTGCATTTGATATCGCACCTTTCACATTGGGAGAACGTCGCAAAGCACTTCACAACATTTACTGTAATGTATAGTGATTGTAAAGTTTGTATGTAAACATAGTAGCCAATTTGCACACCGCAATGCCCCTCAAATAGTCATGAAATGAATCATCAATTTTACCTGGGGGATTACTCCTGTCTCTTTTCGAATATATAGTTCTAATTTGCAGAATTTCTCAACTCATTTCTTAATAACAAATGTGGGATTATCAATTTTCTAGAACATCAAATATGTGGAAAAATGGATTATTGAATTTTTTAAATCATCATTGAATGCATTCTTTAGCATTTATTGTTTTAGAAATGTTAGTTACATATTTATTAATAAGTAATCTGTTAAAAAGAGTAGTAGAAACCTGGAACTCTCTCCCTCAAAAGGCTATGGATGCTGGATCTATTCATATTTTGAAGACTGAGGTGGATAGATATTTGTTAGGTCAGGGTATTATGGATATGGGGCAAGAGCAGGTAATTGGACTTGAAGTACAGATCAGCCATGATCTTATAGACGGGCGGAACAGGCTGGAGGGGCTGAATGGCCTATTCCTGTTTCTGTAAGAAATACCACAAATTAGACATGAGGCTTATGTGCAGCAGAGCAAAGCTAGTGTCAGAAACTGCAGGTAGCTAAAATGTGTTTTTGGAGACTGGGGAGGTACAATTATAATTATTTTCCCCCTCTTCCTGCACTGCTTGTTGTTTTGTGAACATCTGCATTTTGTTTTTTCCATGTATGAAGTCTGCTATGAAACATAAAATGATTGCAATAGAACATGTTTATTGTGAAAGGGTTAAAAAAATAATGCAGACGGCACAAAGGAGTACATCTCTGTGGCTGAATTGCAATATGTGCAATTTCTGATCTGAGAACAGCAACCCTTGACAGTTCAGTTTGAAGCCAACACAAACTATCTTCAGTGGTAAATGACCTCATTTTATTCTCTATTATTAACAGGGTGACATTCTTTGAAAGCCAACCTGTTAATACGCACTGCTAGACCAATGTTGAATATGTCCTATACCAAGAAATCATACAAATTTAGATTGTTGTCATTTTATTTTGCTCTCTTTTTCTATTTTTGCAACAAAAACTTTCCTGACAAGAATATGTTAGTTTGTATTTCTAAAGAATACAAAGTGACACTTTCATACTTCAAAGAGTCCCTTTACAATTTAACACTTCACAGCTAAGCTCTCTGGTTTAATTGCATGTACTCTTGAGATGTTCACATATTTTTTTCTTGGGCATCCGAGGACAATGGGTAGCCGATCCTTAATTTCACCAAAAAAAATCTAGCCTGTAGAGCCAGTGATAAATTAATCAGCTGGAAATGTATGCACTGTATATGGCAGAGCTTGAGACACTGCTATTGATTTCTGTTAAAGAAAATGTTGGGTTATGACAAGATAATCTATTCTCATTTAATCTGTTTACACTGTGGTGTTTCTGTGCTTCATGAATAAGATTCACTGTAAGAATTTTTTTTTATCCATTGAAGATCATATTTCTTCCCAACTTACTGAAGGGAATACAACATATTTCTGCAGTATAATAAGGAGAGCAAAGGCACTTTACCTGCCAAAGGTAGTGTTTTTTGTCCCCTGGAGAGACAGTGCTAATAGATGTTTCCATTAAATTAGGCTGATTTGACTTCAGACATACCTGCTCAGACCAGTCTCCTGCTGTGAAAGGTAGAACAAATAAGGAACGCACCACTGTCCCAACATCCATGCTAAATCACCTTAACCCTTTGGAGAAATTAATTTCAGACTCTCACATAATTTCTAACATATCTATTAGAAAATAGTACTAAATTTCACCCCCAAATACACAGTCTATTCACTTTACAGTATATTCTGTGAAGAACTTTGAGATGTCTAGAAGACGTGAAAAGTATTATATCAAATGCAAGGATTATTATTATAAATATCTTAATGTAAAATGTAAAGGATTGAGAACTATAAAGGTTCCTGTTTCTGTGTTTTATGAGAAAAGAAAAATCAAGGAATTTGATCATCACATTGTTTATACAGATATGGAGCTGAAGTGAATTCCTTCAGACATTTTGGTTGGTTACATTCTACATCAATCAGTAAAAAAGAATTAAAAGTATGATGTAATAACAATATATGACCTGAAAATGTGTGCCCTGATCTTATGAATTGTCACATGTCCAAACACCTATCTGAATGTGCTATAAATATCATCAAACTAACTACATATGCCAAGTGCCAGATCCAGAATGCTTGGCCATGTGTATTTTGTGCATGTGTACCATATATGTGCTATTATATGTATGTTACACATGTTTCAGTCGTGTTTACTCTATATGTGGTAATACATGTGTAAGATGAATATACTAATACATATGTGTTGTCTTCATCTACATACGCACCCTTGGAGACATCATCTTTAAACATGGAATTAGTATGCACAAGCACATGGATGACACCCGAATTTACTTATCTACTTCTACCCTTCATTTCAGGTCCGCAGATGTCCTGACTGCCTATCTGTCAGACATCAAGTCTGGTTAAGCATGGAAATGATGGAAACTTTGCTCTTTCACTCCTGCCAACATCTCCTTGCTTCGGGCTCCAATTACCTCAACATTCCTGGCCCTTCTCTCAAATTCACCAAGCTAATGTGCATCCTTAGCATTCAGTTTGACCCTCAGCTTTCTTTCCACCTTCACATCTGATCTCTAACTAAGACCATTTTTATGCACCTTTGCCAGATTGTTCACCACCGTCCTTTTCTCACACCCAATTTTGCCAAAACCCTCATTCACAACTTTGTGAGTCTCCAGACTTGACTTCTCATGTGCCTTCCTCACTGACTTCCAGAGCTCCACTATCATCCAGCTCCAGCTCATTCAAAACTCTATCACTTTCATCCTTACCTAGTCAAAAACTTTGTATGCCCATCACCATTATCCTGACCAGGTAACACTGGTTGTCTGGCTCCCAATTCCCATTAACTCCAACATCTTTACCCTCACCTACAAATCTCTTCACACCTTATCACCTCCTTTCCTCTCTGATCTTCTCCAGCCTCACTAATCTGCTCAACCATTAACCTCAGCAAACTCAGGCCTGCTGCATGTCCCCCATCACCGCTGCCCACGCTCTACCTCCACCGGCTGGAGGTCAACATACTCTGTCAAAGGATAGGCCCAGGTGGCATCGAGGGCAGCTGTTCGACCTCGTACATGCTAATAAACATGTAGATACCTGTGCAAAAATCACTTTCTTCACATTTAAATTGATATCTGAAATCTGAGGTTGTCGACCAATAAAGTGCCACATTGTAATTTATTTTCGGTATGAGTGAAAAGATGTGCTCTTTCCAGACTAGTTTGACAGACCAATTCGTCAGGAGTATTTAATTTATTAAGTTTCAGAAAATTAAAATGTTGATTCATCCAATTACATCACCAGGCGAGTCGGTCATGTCGATGCTTCATTTTTCGTTTTAGTTTTAATATCACCATTTAATATTCATCTTCAAGCAATCCAACTTTAGCCAAAGAACGGGAGAATGATTGTCCACAATTTTGTATTGCAGTGCTATTTGGATTGTGTTTGACAGCCTGTTTCTATGGTGTTTAACCAGATGTTGCATCAGCAGTATGGCAGTTCAACACAAGAAAACTTAGAAGTGTCTCTGCCCTCAAGTCACCAGCAAAGACTGATGCTTCTCATCAGTCTCCTTTCAAATCGCAAATCATGTCTTACTGTCTTACCCACTTTTTGACTAATTATATTGACATACCGTAAAGCGATCAGTTTGTCTCATTTGAATTTTTATGATTCTTCTGCATATGGTATTGATTTTTCTGACTTCCTGCACATGGAACATAAATGGCGTTGCTGATTGGATGGCAAAGGCATTAGTGACTGAACTCTGATTTGCTTACATCAACTGTGCTTTTGGTTAGTAAAACTGTGGGCTATGCCATAGAAACAAAGTAATGATCTGGGTGTCAACTGACTGAGTAATAACATTAAGGGGGTAATGATGGGCATAGTCACCCCGACCGGAATTTGTCACCGCCATTAACGAAAATATTCTCATCTGATTCATCATTCAACAATGTAAAAAAAATCATATTCATGAAGAACTTTAGAACTAAGTGACAGTATTAAGTAATTTATAGACTGCTGTTCAATGATGAGTAGATAGTCCATATTTCAATACTCTTAATTTTGTTACAATTACTTCCCCGCCATAAGTAACCGCAGAACAGATTTTACTGACACATTTGGTGTTAGAAGGCATGGCCCGTGAAGTTTTTTTTATATTAGTATTAAGGATGTCACCATCTTATGTTTCATTAAGGGACTATATTAGGATGCTATTAATGTAATCTCAGATCTGTGATGGATCTTTGGACCCCGAACATTGAACTATGCAATAACTCCTGAATCTTATAATGTGCTCCTGGAGCTCTCTACTGAAGCATTGATGTGAAGTAATAACAAAAGGAGAACCAAGGTCAGATTTGGTAGTTATCAATCACTACTGATGTCATTACCATTTCTTCATGGTCTCAGAATTGTGCAAAATCTGCTTTGAACTTGATTCTGAGTCTCAGTGCTCTTTACAATAGTTGCCAATTTCTTCGAAAGTCCCTGCACTTATTGTAACACTGTTACTGTTCTTAGGAAAATAAATGATTGATGTTGTACGTAGCTCAATTAGTCAATTCTCTGTTAAAGACCTTGGTTTGCTGGCTAGAGAGTGTATCCAGTCTAGTCTGGCTTGCTCAGATCAGCTGTTCTCAACAACTCGTAAAACAAAAAAAATTAAGAGAGCAATATATAATAATAGAACATTACTCAAAGGTTGTTATAAATGTAAGCTACCATTTATAGTGTTTAATTGCCTTTGTTGCAATGGAGCTGCACTGCTATATATGCAAATGCTCTGTTTTTCTATAACAAGAAACACCCAGTTTATAAAAGTCTAAAACAATGCCAGACAATTATTTGAACATTGCAGTCTGCAACCAGGAATATCTAATTCATTACACATCTTAAGTACGGATCTAATTTCTTAATAAGGAATCCTGCTCGAATTCCCATTGACTTGTGAAAGCAGATTCAGTCAGAGCAGACTTCCCGCAGGTCGACAAGATAAATATCCGGTTTACAGAAATCGGCTTCATTTACATAACACAGATTTTTATTAAGCCTATGGTTCAAATGCAAAAACAAGGCCTGTTTCCAAATAAATCAAACACGTACCATGGGATAAATATTCTATACAGAGTTACACAATGTCAACCTTTAATGGGATTTGCCATTAAAATCACACAGCACTGTGCATAACCTGGTTGGAATTTTTACCCATATATTGTCTATAGTATGCAAAAATGTTTTTAAAAATAAATGCAAAACAGTAACATTCTTCTTCCAAACTTGCTATGCAATTACCATGAATGATTGAAATGCCATTTTACTATAAATGTCACTGTAATGTTACACTTAACTAAATGCTCTGATTCTATAACAGATCAAATGCAACATAATTTTTACACCACTATATAACCATTCAGTGAAATCCTAACTAGGTTACACCTCCTTTACTCTTACATGCCTTAGCCATTAGTCATTTTTATAGAGTGCCTCTTGTAGAAAGGAATACAGCAGGAGGTTAGTGTTTGATGAATGAAAGAAGTTCTTAATTTTACATGTCACAAAATTAGAGCAAATGCAATGTCACATAGTTTTGACATCAATAAGGCACCACAAATTTCAGGCATTGTTATACTGCAATATGGATTATGAAAGTGCACGTTAGTATTATAATGCTGAAATTGCAGACTGCAAATAAGTATGGTATTGTATTTATGTTTGGTTTCCTAAGCTTTATCACACTTATTTCTTCTGATTATAATATTCATCATAGGATAATCTAGTTTGACACCATGCATTAATGATTTCTAAATCTGAGTTAGTGGAACCTTATCCAACATGACAATATTTAACTGTATCAAGAGCCCCAGTTTCACTGTCAAGAGCCAGCTGATTGCATGCTATTGACTGACACTTTGATGAACTGGAAAAAGCAGCAATTTTGTGAATCTGTCGAGAAATAGACAGTAAAATACACATTCAGAAAAGCTTTTGACATTGAAACTGACTACATACCATGAAGTCACAAAAAAACTGCAAATCAGAATCTATGTAATGAACTGAACTGTACAAATTCACAAAGACTTTATAATCTATGTCCAACTATGTGCCGTGCAGTCATATATACATAGATGTCTGTGATCCTGAAACTGCCTCCTTAGCTGTATTTGAACTGTGTTCTCTACTCGTTCATGCTGCTGGACTGCCCTGGAACTGATCATACCCATACCCCCCAAAAAAATTCTAATCCTGAGATTTACAGCCAAACTGAAATGAAAGCTTTTAAAAACTGTAACCAAAAGACCTCTGAGGCAGAGCTATGTACTTCTGCCAACCTGGCACATCAATAGGACTTGGAGGGACGGACCAATGACTGGGGTTCTACTTGGCTCCTTTTAACTCTGCAAGAGAAAGGCCTGAGGGGTAGGATGGTGCTAGCCAGACAAGTAGCTGGAAGACAGTGATCTTAATGGCAATCTATGCAGTTTTAGCTGGTTAAACTCCAGCAGTATCCCCAGCGCACACTTCAGCATGTGCCAGCCTTTGGCTCTCGACAAACTGCATCTAATACTTTCCAGAGTTAGGTAAGCAGAGCACATCTCTCTGGGGAGATAATGCTCGCTCGTTCCAGATGAACAGAAAATTCCAAGCAAAGGTGCCATGCATATGTGAAACTCTCAGTCTGGTTTTGATACTCTAAAGCATGGCGATGGATTTCCATGTGTTTCAGACACCTGGCTGACCAACAAAAAGGAATGTCAATGGTTTCCATGGATATAGGAAATGCATTTGGGGTTGCTTGGGGAACCTATATAGAAATTGTATTCATTTGAGATCTAGCATTCACCCATTCACTATTTGAACCCCTTCAGTCGGGTTTCTGTGCTGCCCATAGCACGGAAACCGCCTTGGTCAAGGTCACTAATGACATCTTGACCATCTGCGACCAGGGCTCCCTCTGCCTCCTCGACCTCCTCGACCTATCGGCTGCATTCGACACGGTCGACCACTCTATCCTCCTCCACCGCTTGTCCTCCCACCTCAAACTTCAAGGCCCTGTTCTTGAGTGGTTTAGGTCCTACCTCTTCCACCGTCTTCAGTTTGTTTCCACAAATGGCTTTTCCTACAGCCCCCGCACTGTCTCGTGTGGCATCCCTCAGGGTTCTGTCCTTGGTTCCCTCCTCTTCACCCTCTATATGCTCCCCCTTGGTGACATCATCATCCGCAGACATGGGGTTAACTTCCATATGTATGCGGATGACACCCAACTCTACCTTTCCTCCTCTACCCTCAACTCCACGACCACCGATGTCCTGACAACCAGACTGTCTGACATCGAGTCCTGGACGAGAGACAACTTTCTTCAGCTCAACGTGCGCAAAACTGAGGCCCTCCTGATTGGCTCGTGTCAGCGCCTCCGCACCTCAGGCGCTGACAGCATTAGCATCCAAGGCTGCACTTTCCACCTCTCAAAGCCAATCAGGAACCTTGGTGATCTGTTCGACCCTGAGTTGTCCTTTCTTCCTCACATCCGCGCCACAACTGGCACCGCCTTCCATCACCTCCGGAACATCGCCAGACTACGGCATTACCTCACCCCTCACGCTGCTGAAACCCTGGTCCACGCCTTTAGCACCTTAAGGCTGGACTACGGGAACTCTCTCCTCGTCGGCCTTCCCGGCATCTCCCTCCACAAGCTGCAGGTCATTCAGAACTCTACAGCTCGTGTACTGTCCCGCACCAGGCTTCGCGACCACATCACTCCCACCCTCGCTCGCCTCCACTGGCTCCCCATCCCCCAGAGGATCGAATTCAAGATCCTCATCCTCACCTACAAGGCCATTCACGGCCTTGCTCCCTCCTACCTCTCCGACCTACTATTCCCCTACCTACCTGCCCGTACCCTCCGTTCCTCTGGCTCTGGTCTGTTCCACATCCCCCACCCTAACCGCGCTACCATCGGTGGCCGGGCCTTCAGCCTCTCAGCCCCCAGGCTCTGGAACTCCATCCCCCAGTGCCTTTGCCTTGCTTCCTCCCTTTCCTCCTTCAAGGCCAGTCTCAAGACCTTTCTCTTCAACCATGCCTTCAGCTCCCCTCTCGACTCTCTACCCCCTCCTCCCTCCCTTCCCTCCCCTCACCTGACCATTTCCCCCCTGCTCGGGTCCCGACCCAACTGTCCAACGCCTTGGGACGTCCTCCCGACGTGAAAGGTGTCTATAAATGAAATCTTGTTGTTGTAGCATAGAAATCAAAACAATAATTTTACCACAATAGATGTTATTCAATCATATAAATGAATTTAGCCAGCTGAGGATGTTTGATGTTCATGTACGTTTAGGGCACTTTGACAATGCGTTTTTCCAATGGGAAGTCCCATGAATCATACACATCAATGAAGTGCTAAGCATATCAGCTCTCATATTCTCATCCCCTCAAGATCTTTCAGCTGTAAAAAGGTGAACTGACTGAAAAAAGGGGACAAAAGAGTTTGGAGAAATATCTTGTATAGCATTATTTTGGCAAAGTATAAATGAGTTTGATCATGTCAAAAGTATTAAAATAATAATCTTTGTATTTGATATAGTGTTTTATCACATCATTGAGAGGTCTCAAAGCACTTCATAGGATTTTATTGTAAAGTGTAGTGACTGTATCTTTGAAGGTAAACACAGCAGCCAACATGTGCATTGCAATGTCCCACAAACTGCCATGAACTGAATAACCAAATTTATTTGGGTGATTGTTGGTCAGAGTACTGGAAGAGATTCCCTTCTCTTTTGAATAGTGTTGTGGGATCTTAAATGTCCATCCGAACAGAAGATAGGACCTCAGTTTAATATTTCTGGTGCAATCTTATTACTATTTTGTAAAAGGAAACTTCTCATTAGACTTCTCATAGACAACTATGAGAAAACTTCTCAAAGCCGAGACTGCAATTAAACTGACCTTTGAAGTATTTAATCCTTTAATGCATGTGTTACTAATATAAACCCTGTCCTACTTATCAATCAGATTGAAAATAATTTCACTGTAATGAACTAAATTTATGGATTTGCATTAACATAAGGTCTGCAGCCTCTGATCCGATATTTAACAAGAAGGAAACTGAGAGTTGGTGAATTTAAGAAACAATAGGGGAGGTGGGGAGGGGAATGTGGTATGTTGTCATGAGTTGGGAGATAAGTACAGCTTCCTCCAACTTCAGGGAAACGGTTTCTCTCAATCCCCTGAAAATCCAAAATCAGCATTACTGTGTATTTTAGTTAGTGAGGAGCAAGGGCTGAGATCATTCAAAACTGCTGGATAAGTGATTCAACACTGTTTCACCAGCTTAATTTTTATACCAACCACCTGTATTTTGTGCAACAAAGCCTAATAAAGCAACTACTCAGCCAAGTATAGCCTACAAAGAGAGACTATCTGAATGCTTGACGTGTTTGATCTGGACTGGATTCCAGATAAGGACTTTTCAAACATGCTGTACAGGATAAAAGTACCACCTGAAAGCCCACTCTTGGGGTTGAAAACAATAACCCCTTAAGTGGAATACAAAATGGTAGTTTCAAGCATTTCATACAATTATGTAGAATGTTACAGCGTGGAAATTAATCTATGTTGGTGTTTATATGCCACACTTTTGGGCTGCTTTATCATTGTTCAGATGAGACTGGGAGAGGGGGATTTTAAAATTCTTTTTAATGACATAAGGGATGGAAATATTTAGGAATGCCACAATTTTGATCCCCTGGTATTTTATTTTGCCCATCATCTCTATGGAGCGTTTTGATACATTACCTCTGCCCAAGACTATTATTCCCGATATTGTTTATAAAGGTGTTTATTTCAATGGTCCTTTACCATTATCTATTGCAGTGCATCAACCTTGAAGTATATTTATTTTACATAACATTTAACACACAAAATACTGATGTTAACTGACTCTGAATACAGTGCCAACAATACTTACAACATGAGGTATCTGGTCAGCATTTGAATCACTAGCTGTTGTAAACATTCACCTCTGAGTGGAGGAAACGAAGAAAAGCTAAATGCACAATTACAAGCTAAACTGGAATTTCTTTTATCATCGGTTGTCTGTACCTTTGCCAACACTAATGGATTATTGCTCCGCTGTGTGGGAATTTTTGCTCCCAAACAATTACACAGCTGAACTTTGATGTTTTGTTTGTCAGAAGGCTGCTGAACTCCAGTAATTATTTTGAGGAATGGATAATACTCCAGAGCCAACCTTGTAAATTATCTATCTTCGGATTATGTGCAGCGCCAAAATGAAAATATGAATTTCATCCCCTTCCTCTGTGCTTTCACTCCCCTCCACCCACATGCAAATGCGTACACACACACACATACACACACAGAAACTTGGCCAGCAAAACCAGACTGATTATAAACCAAGACTTCCTCTCTGTAGACTTTCAGTTTCATTTTTTTCATATGAAAATTACAAATTAAGAAACAAAAGGAAAAACCTCAGCTGGCCTGGAGACAAGCTGGCACTATACAACACAATACAATTTACATTATATATTGCTTTGAGATGTACTCCTACCATGGATGAGCTGGATGGGGGAAAGATGAACAAAAGTGTAATCAAAGAGGAAAGTGCTGAAGTGGGCTTTGAGAGTGGCCCACCTCACTCTTAATGCCTGAAATTTCACCTAGTCTTAGCTGCAAGACCATTTGGTCTTAAAATTTGAGATCTCACAAAATTGTGAAAATTCTTCAATTGAGTTTTATTTGGAAGGCAATTTTTTCAAAGAAGTGTGGAAAACCAGCTTCAAAATGAAGAATTTTCTATAGTTCTGCACCATCTTAAATTTTAGGGCAAAATAATGTTACAGGCTAAGACTTGGTGGAATTTCAGACCAATTATCTGTTTACCCAATCGCCATTGGCTTTACACATCCCTATCATCAGATGTGTGTTCAGAACACAATCACATTTCTGCACATGAACAAGTCAAAGATGAGAAACTACATTGAAAAGATTTGTTTGAACAGGGGTAACAAATGAGTCTTACTCTTACGTTAAATCATCTTTTTGTCAATTCTTGGCAGTACAAAGACTTATAGCTGGTTTAGCAAAACTAGAACTAGAGATAGACAAAAAATCCAAAATACTTAAAATTTTACTAAATTTAATGTTAAATATTTTCCTTTCTGAGGGGTCAAAATTCCATTGTACAAACATAGCTGCTGTAAAGGGATTTGGACGGAAGAGCCAATTTTTTTTAAGCACCAAAGTCCTTAATGGGGGTAAATTGTGGTTTGTGAGTGTTAGTCTCTGGAAGGCTCAAGAACTATGAGCAATAATGAAATTATTTTCAACCCATTCTCAAGCTGTTCACAAAACCTGATGGAGCAGATACCACCTAGAAGGCAAGCAATAATAATAATCGTTGCATTTGATAAAAAGCCTTATCACGTCTTCGAGAAGTCTCAAAGTGCTTCACAGAATATAGTGAATTGACTGTATAATTTGTGGGCAAAACGTGGCAGCCAATTGGCACAGCAGTGTCCCACAAACGGTCGTGGATTGAAGTGAACAAATTTTTTTTTGGAAGAACTTGTTACCCCCAGAAAAGCGATCTGCCAATTAACTAACAACTGGGTTCCTATTTAGTGCTAGGTAAACAGAGGCATTTAGAGTAAGAAAACCTGCCCAACATTTTGCCCTGGCAGGAATCGAACCCAGGTCTTTAGCTTGCGAGGCGAGTGCTTTAACCACTGTATCTCAAGTGGCATCTATACTGAAACACTACAAGGGGATAGCCAGCGCTAGCCTTCCCATCAATCTCCCTCTTCCTCAGTGCTCACAACAAAAGTGACTGAGGGCTATGTCGAAGTGACAACATACAAGGCTGGTTTTCTCTGATACCTCTTCACACCCCTTTGCCTGCTGTGTACTTACGTATTTTCAGATGCAAATTGTTGATCACTTGTTCAATGGACTAAAGAACAGCAAATCTATTGACTCTTTCTAGATCTCCACCTGGACAATTGACAATTGTTCAATTGAAGTGTTCCAAGGATCTGTAAACAGATGCTGCTTATGATCGACGTAACTTTGGATGTGTAAGAAAAGCGCAGAGAAAGCGTACCAAATTTGCATTGGTTGGAAAGAGCTACTGTTTATCCCCCAAAAACCTGCGCTGATTCCTCACACAAATTTTTGTTGTTAATTATTGATAACCAGTCTAGTTTACTTTCTAAATTACTTCACTCAGTGCTGTATATTACTGAATTTTGACCCTCAAGACTGCGAAAAATACAAACACAAAAACTACAAACTTTTTCAACCAGAAGAACGATCATCTTTTTATTCATGAAACTGGAGTTGTGATAATGACCAGGAGCATCAGTCTTCTGCTGACTGAACCGGGTCTCTGCAGAGATCCAGAGCTGCAGCCTCAGAGGTGTGAAGTGACTACATTACTGCATCACTGAGCTATATTCCAATTATTCCTCACAAAACAGTAAATAAATGGACAGCACTGCAAGAAACAAATTAACCTATAGACCACTGGAATGCTATATATGCCCATGTTGGAATGTGTTATTTTGCTACTTAAGGTCAATATTTTAAGCAGTATGTTGTGAAATAAACACATTCTGACCTGTTCAAACACCTCATCAAAGACCAATGGTTTGCATTTTGTAGACATGTTGGCTTCATTATTTCTTACTATTTCAGATGCCACTGACCTGTACCTTAGGTACAATAAAATACAATCAGGGATAACTTTGAGAAGTCTTTGAGCAGCTAATTCATTTTTGATAAAAGAGCATTTTTGACCCTCCCCTCATAAACCAATGACTGGGGAATAAACTCCCTTTTTAAAAAAAGATCAGAATAGATTTAAAATTTCCCCAAGTATTTAACTCATTATATAGTTATAAATTTAGATTTATTTTCACATTAGGGTTCTTACGAATATTGCCATTTATTGTAAAATCCATAGACTATATCCTACTAGTGTAGTCCTGTAGCTCAGTGGTTAGAGCACTCGCTTTGCAAGTGAGAGACCTGAGTTCAATTCCAGGCAGGACGAAACCTTGGGCAAGTTTCCTTACTCCACATGCCTGATAATAATCCTTCCAAAACCAAAAACAATAATAAATTGGTCATTTTCAATCTAAGACTGTTTGTGGGACATTGCTGTGCGCAATTGGCTGCCGCGTTCGCCCACAAATATACAGTCAATTCACTTTACAGTGTGTTCTGTGAAGCGCTTTGGGACGTCCTCCCGACGTGAAAAGCGCTATATCAAATGCAAGGATTATTATTATTATTATTATTATTACAAGTTCTGCCCCCACTTATTATTATTGTCAAGATGACTTTTGCATTAGTGCATAAGTCTTTCCTCTGCTTATAGAGGTGAAAACAAGTGTGTAAGCATGACTTATACATGGGAATTGGGAATTGTGTACTCTACTTATTACAGTTCGAGTCTGAGTGCATATTACGCATTCTAATAGTTCCAGTTCTACAGTTACAACAAATGCAACATAAATGATCTGTTACTAAACTAATTATGAATTGCCGATTACTGGTGAAACATTTGGAAGCCTGTTCAGAAGAGCAAAATCTATCTAGTTATCAATTATTGGATATGTCAGAGACGTGCTGCTTTTTCTAAAGATTTTAGCAGATTGCACGGAAGCATCGTTCAGTATCACCACATCGAGTTTATTTTAAATAACTACTGAGTGGTCCTTCACTGTTTTCTTCCTATATCATTTGCAGGGTTCAGCAATGACAAAGGATGACTGTTACTGTCAGCTTGCTTCTGTCTGCAGTGGTATCTTGGCAATAGAAGTGTGTTTTGTAATAAAAATCCGGAAACCAGAATCTGACAAGAGAATATTAACCACATAAGATTTGTTAGCACAAGATGTGGCCAGTGACCAGTCAGTCACACAGTGCACTTCTACAGAAAGTACCTTCGATGACACTGCTTTTTACAAACATATTCTGAACTGCTTTTAATAACTGGTAACACTCCAGCTTAAAGCAGTCGTTGATTCTCTGGTTTAGGGGGTCTTATATGACATTGTACAAATTGTTTTGCAGCTCAACTGTAATCCCTCAACCCCTCCAGCATAGGATGCTTTGGCTATTTTGTAAGTAATACAGCTAAATCACAGAATATGCTGTCTGTCACCCCTATTCTCAACCCTGCAGCTCTCAATCATTTTTCAGTTTTCAGTGGGTGTTACTAGCCCTCACACAACTCTTCTTCTTTATTTTCTCCTTAGAATATTCCTGTTTCCTCCTTTATTTTTGTCAACTTCTGCTGTTTGTGGGATATTACTGTTCACAAATTGCATGCCATATTCACCTACAGATATACTGTCACTACACATTACAGCATATCCCGTGAAGCACTTTGAGACCGTTCAGAATTATAAGGCACTGTACCAAATGCAAAGATTATTATTATATTGTAATCTCCTATTTCTTGTTGCTTTTTTATTTCAGTTATTTTCAAGTTACATTTCAATCTTGCTGCCCTCTGGACATGTAGCTGACTTACTTCAGCTTTTTTCCCATCCCAGAAATATTCTTTTATTCCAACTTGATTTCTGCATTTCAAAAAAGTTATTCTTAAAATTTTACAATTGTTTTAGAGTTGCCTGGCATGATATTGACGCATCTACAGAATGTTTACTCCTGCGGTATAGAGGAGTTCATTCAAATGGACCAGACCAATTTCAGACAAAACATAATAGTTATTATAGCTTTCCCTACCTTAGCAACTACTACAACAACAACAACAAAATTACATTTGTAAAGGGGCCTTCATGTCAGGAGGATGTACCAAGGCGCTGGACAGATAGAGTTATGGACCCGAGCTGGGGGGGGTCGGGGTCGGGAGGGTGGAGGGCAGGAGGAGAAGCAGGGAGATCGAAAGCAATGTTGAAGAGAAGGGTCTTGAGATGGGTCTTGAAGGTAGGTTTACTATAGGTTTGCCTTTCATTCTGTGCTCACAGTATCTCTCTTCTCTACCTCCCCTCCTCACCACACATTCTTCGTCTTTTAGCCCAGCTGATTTCCCTTCTGCACAAATCTGCCTTCCCAGAGATCTGACCTTTTTTCATTTATAAGTTGATGGTTTCTGGATTCTTTCTCCACTATTCTCCATTCCAGATCCATTTTGCAGAACCCTCACTGGCATTGATCCCCAATTGACTGCAACCCCAAGAGTGTCACCAAAAATCTTACTATCCCATCTCTGCGCAACATAGGTAACCATAAAAATCTTTGGTATAACAGTGGAAAATAAAGACATAGGATGCTCATGGGCATGCAAAAAACAGAGCAAATCCTGTAAAGTGCTTTAAGACAACTTCCCAACATGAAAGACTTGACTTTATATCAAATGCAATGATGATGGTGATGTGCTGTCCAACATTTATTTCTGTGATCCACCACTTCCTGAGATCGATAATCCATATAAATAGAAAAACAGATGCATTACTCTTTACAGAAGTGGATTTCAGCCTCTCCTCGAATAGTGGAAAAGAATCACACTTGAAAAATGATCGGTGATGTTTTTGTTAACCTTGTGAGTCTTTTATTGTTCAAATAATGTGAAGAGAAGCACATAAAACTCAATATTATGTACTATTATCATTTACATGCTGCTTTCTCAGCTGTGTCTCCTCCTTGCATACCATTTTGTTTCTGTTACAGAGCTTCCCCTACGAAAATTAGTCACATATTGATTTCCCTGTAACACTAACATCTTATATTAGTAGCATCAAACAATTAAATATCTAGACTCTCATAAATATCTACAAGATATACAGCACACAACACCAGCAAATCTTCAACAACAACAACAACAAAATTACATTTATAGAGCGCCTTTCACGTCGGGAGGACGTCCCAAGGTGCTGGATAGTTAGAGGCTTGGACCTGAGCTGGGGTTCGGGATCAGGGAGGGTGGAGGGCGGGGGGGGAAGTAGGGTGATTGAAAGCTCGACTGAAGAGATGGGTCTTGAGATGAGTCTTGAAGATGGTAAGGGAGGGGGCAAGATGGAGGGACTGTAGGATGGAATTCCAGAGGGTGGGGGCCGAGTGGCAGAAGGCCCGCCCACCAATAGTGGGGCGAGCGAGTCGGGGGACGTGAAGCAGGCCGGAGCCCACTGAATGGAGGGTGCGGACAGGATGGTAGGGGGATAGGAGGTCACAGAGGTAGGGGGAGCAAGACCATTGAGGGCTTTGAAGGTGAGAACCGGGAACTTCAACTGTATCCTCTGTGTGATGGGAAGCCACTGGAGTTGGGCAGGATGGGGGTGATAGGCTCGTGGAGCCGAGGGCGGGAGAGAACACGGGCTGCAGAGTTCTGAATGATCTGCAGCCTGTGGAGAGAGGAGTTGGGGAGGCCGACAAGCAATGAGTTTGTATAGTCAAGCCTCGATGTAATGAAGGCGTGTATGAGGGTTTTGGCGGCCTGTGGTGCGAGACAGTGGCGGAACCGGGCAATGTTGCAGTGGTGGGCGAAGGCAGATCGGGTCATGTCACAGATGTGGGGTGGAAAGGATAGTTGAAGGTCAAACAAGCCCCCAACATTTCACCTAATCTTAACCTGTGAGACCATTTTACATTTAAGATTATGCAGGACTGTGGTAAAATTCTTAAATTTAGTCTCAATTAGGAGCCAGTTTTCTACAGTTATTGAAAAGAATCAGTTTCCAAATTTAAACTAAATTGAAGAATTTGCCACAATTCTGTGTCTTCATGAATTTTAAGGCACAATCATCTCACAGGCGAAGACTAGGTGGAATTTCAGACCTCAAGTGCCTTACCGCCAAGCTATATTTGAACCCAACAGCTGTAAATTAGAATGAAGTGCTGCCAATTGACTTATGTTACAATCTCACATTTTAACTGATGTTTTGACTTAAGCTTGCATAAGGGGTCTGTAGTATTACAGAATTACATAGAATATAAAGCACAGAAACAGGCCATTCGGTCCAACTGGTCTATGCCGGTGTTTATGTTCCACATGAGCCTCCACCTGCCCTTCCTCAACTAAGCCTATCAGCATAATCTTCTATTCATTTCTCTCTTTCCTTTCTTTCCTTTCTGTACTTATCTAGCTTCCCCTTAAATGCACCTATTCGCCTCAACTACTCCTTGTGGTAGCAAGTTCCACATTACCACTACTTTCTGGGTAAAGACGTTTCTTCTGTCTTCCCTATTTGATTTATTAGTGACTATTATATATTGACGGCTCCTAGTTTTGGTCTCGCCCACAAGTGGAAACATCTTCTCTACGTCTACCCTATCAAAGCCTTTCATAATTTTAGGTCCACCTCATCCTTCTGTTTTCAAGAGAAAAGAGTCCAAGCCTGTTCAGCCTTTCCTAATAGGTATAACCTTGCAGTTCCGGTATCATTCTTGTAAACCTCCTTTGCATCTTCTCCAGTGCCTCTACATCCTTTCTATAATATGGGCACCAGAATGTACACAGTCCTCCGAGTGTGGTCTAGCCAAGGTTTGATATAAGATTAGCATAACTTGCCTGCTTTTCATTGATTTTCATTGGCTCATCTGAGAAGTAAAAAGGAAAGAAAAAAATAGTTTGGAGTAGGAACTCAGTTTATACCAACAACATTGATAGTGTCCATGCAAATGTTTTTTACGGGTCAGGTTGAGCCACCTTGACTGAGCAGAACAGTGCAAATGGACAATGAATTTAGAAGGGGAAAGAAGAAAACTAAGAAACAATAAATATTTTTCCATGTACAAAAAAATTGCAAAATTACATTTGTATAGCACCTTTCACGTCGGGTGGATGACCCAAGGCGCTGGACAGTCAGGGATTTGGACCTTAGAACCATAGACATTTACAGCACTTTTGATATTTGTGTGCCTATACTGACTATCTGAACGAGTTTTAAAGCCTAAAGGTGTTTGCTGAAACAGTCAGAAATCATTTATTCATTCCGGACTGTAATGGTGTGATTTAAGTCAGTGTCCATTGTTTAATAGCTTCAATTGATGGGCTCCATCAGCGGTCAGACTTCCAGCTTATCTGCCCCACTCTCTGGAACTCCATCCCAGAGTCCCTCCAAAATTTACTTTCTGGTTGATTGCACAACTGGTCACCTTCCCCCTCCCGACTCTCGTCGGTTCCCACTCCAGCTCAGGTGCCAAGTCAGGATTGTCGAGCACCTTAACATATGCTCCTGAAGTGAAAAGCACTATATAACTGTAAATTTCTATTGTACTGTACGGATGCATAAGTAATCCATGATGAATACAATCCAGTTCACACATTGGCACACACAATTGTTTTCACCACAAGCACCATACCCCAAGCCACAAAGCACATAATTTGCTGCAGTAATGCACAAGTCACAGTAGTAGGGAAATGGACTCAGCAATGATCCATGTTCAGACTTTTACAATTAACCTTACAAAAACATACAGAGTACATGTTGTTAAACCCAGAGTCTAATTTAGAAAAACATTTTCAGAAGCTAAAATATATGTTATATGAATAGTTTGGTAGTTGAATCTGAACAGTAATATTTGAATGTCAGTTCCTTCAGCTTTTTACAGTAATGATGGGTGAATAATGGTTTCTGCGCTAGTGCACATAGTGTACTACGTGTTTCCTTCCACCTACTCTATCAGTTAGTGTTGCTTCTTGAACTGAAAAATGTATTTTAGAATTGACAACAAACAATACCAACAAATAAAAATAAATACATTTGACAACAAAGATCATGTAATATTATGTTTCAACTCAAGACCATTTGATAATGTCATAAAATATTGTTCTGATATTTTTAGTTCACTGGTGAAGCCACTGAAAATTATACAGTCGTGTATGAACATGTAAATTCTTCGTTACAGATCTTCACTTCATCAAAAGTCATTTGTCTAACTTAGGATTTTTAAATCTCTTTTTAACCATTTGTTTCACTTTTTCTGCCCTGAAGTCAGTGATTCTTATAGGGGTTCAACTCTATGGTTGTTGCCAACTCTCTCATATCTTTCTCACTTGCCACTCTTCATCGGTAAGCCCAGCGAGGATTTCAACTGAGTTGATGCCAGAGTCCTGCTCAATCTTGTCTGCATTGGACATCTGCATCCATCTAGTCTCAACCTTCCATAATCCCTTCCCATCACACCATCAAGCTACTTTTTAAATGAGTTCTTCATTGTTGTAAATATTAGCCACCAATAAGTTGTTCCATTATAATTACGCTACACCAGAAGCAGCACCCAAGGGCACTGTATATTTACAATGGGACATCCCATTGAGGCTTACATCACCAAGACAATGTTCCTGATCCTCACTAGAATTTTTCCCCTGTGGAACCTGAAGCTGTGAGAGGCTTACAGACTTACATTTGTTCTCATTAGAAAATGACTGAAAGAGTCATGTTCTTTAAATGATGAGATGCATAGGATGGTTTACATGTAAGCAATCTGTTCAACTTGGATTGTGATAGCATAATAAGAAGGGTATAGATTTATGTTTACAGTGCTTCAGATGGGTCTAGCTATTGGAAGACATTTACAATCACACAGCACGGGTGAAAATGTGGATGGAATAGACTCTGAAAAGCAGACTATCATGTGTAACTCCTTCAAAATACAAGGTTTTAGAGGCAAATATGGTGACTATTCTGAGCCAGTAACGTCCCTTAAACAACAATGGGATCAGCAGGTAAGTAATTTGAAAATTTGGGATGAAAATTTGATTAGGAGGGGAATATAAACCAGGTTAACCATGAAAAGACTTCACATATCTCTCAAATAGCAATGGCAGGGCAAGCCACAAGCTAGATGAAACCAAAAATGAATAACGTACACAATGGTATATTCACCTGGAAATACATTTTAACAACCGTATGTAATACAAACTGTTATTAAGTTGGAAAACACCTACAAATAATCCTTCAGGATCATTTTTGCACTGGTGGAGCTCTGTGGGCCAGACGGGGTATTGCTTTCTCTAAAGGGAGGATGGAGGGTTGAATGATCTATGTGTGGTGATGGATGAACATTTTGAAGGTTTTACTCAATTGCCTATAGTTTCCAGTGAATGATGCAAGATGATGAGGTTATAGCTCCTAACATATCAATATTCAGCATCAAAGCTGAAGTCAATACTGTCCATGTCAAACCAATGAATCAGCTCTGGTTTATAGAGTCCAAATTGTTCACTTACATACTATACAGTGAACCTTATCAACAATATCACTCAACAATATTACTTCCTGAATTGAGTCTGCTTGTCACTTTAAACCAATGTGGATTTTATAGGTTTTTCTTACACTGTTAAACAACAGTTATATCTTGCAATGATGATGAAAATAAGTTTAGAATTATTACGAAAATGTCCAGAGAAAGGTCTGAGACACATATAATTGGGTCCTCTCAATGTTCTAAATATTGAACCGATTGTTAAATAGACCCCATTCTCTAACCTTGGGCACTTCCTATTATGTTTGAATGTATTCTGTTATTGCTTACCTGTAGATTAATGTATAGGTTTGCATATTGTGAATGATTAAATTCTCTGTTTGGTTCTGCAAATGTATTTTTATGAAAATCTGTAAAGTTTTTGTTTAGTAAAAGAGATACCGGGTTCAGCAAAAATGTTGGGTAAATGTCAAGTTATTTCAGGCAGGAGAAAAGCCAGAGGAACCAAGTGTGTGAAATTCAACATGTTCATCTTAAAATGATGCAATACGATGAGGGTATATATCATAGAATCATAGAATCGTACAGCACAAAAAGAGGCCATTCGGCCCATCGAGTCTGTGCCGGCTATTTGAAAAGGGCAATTAATGTCAATCCCAATTCTCAGCCCTTTCCCCATAATCCTCCTCAAATACCCATCCATCGCGTTTTTAAAAGTTGTTATCGAATCGGCCTCGACCACCCTTTCAGGCAATGCGTTCCAGATTCGAACAACTCGCTGCATGAAAAATTTCTTCTCACCTCCCCTCTGCTTCTTTTAGAGACTATTTTGAACCTGTGACCTTGAGTCACCGACACACCCACCAGTGGAAACAGTTTTTCCCTTTCTAACCTATCAAATCCCCTCATGGTTTTGAAGACCTCTATTAGGTCTCCTCGTAATCTTCTCAGCTCCAATGAGAATAATCCCAGCCTCTCCAGCCTTTCCTCATAATCAAGGTCTCTCTTTCCTGGTACCCTCCTTGTAAATCTCCTCTGCACCCTTTCCAATGCCTTAACATCCTTCCTATAGTGTGGTGCCCAGAACTGGGCTCAGTATTCTAACTGAGGCCTAACCAGTGTTTTATATAGGTTAATCATAACCTCCTGACTCTTGCACTCTATGCCCCTATTTATAAAGCCTAGTATCCCATATGCCCATTTTACAGCTTTATCTACCTGTCCTGCCACCTTCAAGGATTAATTTACCTGCACCCCCAGGTCTCTCTGTTCTTTCACCCCCCTTAAGATTGTATTACCAGCCTATATTGCCTCCCCTCATTCTTTCTTCCAAAATGCATTACCTCGCATTTCTCCACATTGAAACTCATCTGCCATGTGTCTGCCCATTTTACCATTCTGTCTGTGTCTTCCTACAGTTGGCTACTTATCCTTCTCACTGTTTACCACCCCACCTAACTTTGTGTTGTCCGCAAACTTGGAAATGGTACTTGCTATACCCAAGTCCAAATCATTTATGTATATTAAGAAGAGCAGTGGTCCTAATACCGATCCTTGGGGGACGCCACTGTACACTTCCCTTCAGTCAGAAAAGCAGCCATTCCCCACAACTCTCTGCTTTCTGTCTCGCAGCCAGTTCTGGATCCATGCTGCCACTCTCCCTTTTATACCACCGGCTTCTATTTTTCTTATAAGTCTTTCATGTGGCACTTTGTCAAATGCCTTTTGAAAGTCCATATGAACTACATTAACTGTACTACCTTTATCCACCCTCTCCGTTACTTCAATCGAAAAATTCTATTAGATTTGTTAGACAAGATTTGCCTTTAACAAATCCGTGCTGGCTGTCCCTAATTAACCCATATTCTTCTAAGTGAAGATTTATTCTGTCCCGGATTATAGTCTCCAGGAGTTTCCCCACTCCTGATTTTAGGCTGACTGGCCTACAGTTCCCAGGTTTGTCCTTCTGTCCCTTTTTGTACAAGAAAGTAACATTGGCCACTCTCCAGTCCTTTAGCACCACCCCTGTGTACAACAAAGATTGAAAAATTGTAGCCAAAGCCTCCGCTATTTGTTCCCATGCCTTCCGTAGTACCCTTGGCTGCATCCTGTCCAGACCAGGTGACTTATCTACCTTCAGTCCAGTCAACCTTTTCAGTACTTCCTCTCTGTTTATATTATCCTATCCATTTCTTCTACCCTCTCCGATACTGCGGTATTTGGTGCATCCACTTCTTTTGTGAAGACAGATGCAAAGTACTCATTCAGTACATCAGCCATGCCCTCTGCCTCCACAATAAGATTTACTGCCTTGGTCCTTAATTGGCCCCACCCTACCTTTGACTAACCGTTTTTTCTTGATATATCTGTAAAATATTTTAGAATTGCTTTTAATGTTACCCGCTAACCTTTTTTCATATAATCTTTTTGCCCCTCTTATTTCCTTTTTCAGTTTTCTTCTGCACTTCCTATATTCTATTTGGTTGTCTTCTGTATCTTGGGTTTGACAATTGTCATACGCCTCCTTTTTCTGCTTCCTTCTAGATACAATTACCTTCGTCATCCAGGGAGGTTTGGATGCCCTACTTCTCCCTTTTGTGGGAATGTATTATTCTATCCCCAAGCTATCTCATCTTTGAAGACTTCCCACTGCTCTTTAGTTGTTTTACCTGCCAATCTTTCTTTCCAGTCCACCTTGGCTAGGTCCCTTTTTAACTCACTGAAATTTGCCCTCTTCCAGTTGAGTATCTTCACCTTAGATGGTTCCTTGTCTCTTTCCATATGCACTCTGAATCTAATGATGTTATGATCACTATTGCCCAGATGCTCTCCCACTGAAACCTGCTCCACTTGCCCTACTTCATTCCCCAGAACTAGATCCAGCACTGCTTCCTTCCTTGTTGGGCTGGAAACGTACTGATCAAGAAAGTTGTCCTGTATGCATTTTAGGAATATTTCCCCCTCCTTGCCCTTTGCACTGTTGTTTTGCCAGTCTATGTTGGGATAATTAAAGTCCCCCATTATCACGACTCTATTGGCCTTGCATCTGTCTGAGATCTGCTTGCAGATCTGCTCATCTATTTCCTTCCCACTATTTGGTGGTCTATAGTATACTCCTACCAGCGTAACAGCTCCTTTTTTGTTCCTTAACTCTAACCAGATAGATTCCGTTTTGGGGCCCTCCAGCACCTCGACCCTTTCCACGGCTATAACCGTATCCTTGATTAACATTGCCACACCCCCTCCTTTTTTTCCTTCCCTATCCCTCCTGAATACATTGTAGCCAGGAATATTCAGCTACCATTCCTGTCCTTGTTTGAGCCAAGTCTCTGTTGCTGCTACTACATTGTATCCCCCTATGACCACTTGAGCCTGCAGCTCACCAATCTTGTTTGCTAAACTCCGTGCATTTAGGCACATGCATTCCAAGACCGACTTGACCTGTTCTGCAATTCCCCCCCATTTTATTTCTCCATTTTCTAGCTCTTCGTTTTTTTGCATTCCCTTCCCCCCTCAAAACTAGTTTAAATCCTCCCCAACAGCATTAGTTAACCTGTCTGCAAGGACATTCGCTCCAGCCCTGTTTAAGTGTAACCCATCCATATGGTACAGGTAACACCTGCCCCAGAGCTGGTCCCAATGATCCAGAAACCTGATCCAGAAACTCTTTTCTGGACCATTTCTCCAGCCAAGCATTCATATGCTTGATCCTGTCATTATGATACTTATTTACCCGAGGCACAGGGAATAATCCAGAGATCATCACCTTGGATGTTCTATTCTTTAGTTTGTTCCCCAGCTTTTGATATTCACCCTGTAGTGTCTCAGCCCTTTTTTTTACCAATATCATGGATCCCAACCTGAATCACTACTTCTGGATGTTCCCCTTCCTTCTGAAGAATTTTATCTACCTTTCCGTGATGTCTAAGACTGTTGCACCAGGGAGGCAACATACCATCCTTGACTCCCGTCTTCTGTTACAGAAACGCCTGTCTATACTTTTTACTGCTGTATCCCCATGACAACAGCATTGCTCCTGTTACCTATGTCCCCCTGTTCAACCAATTGTTTTTTACTGGAGATATCCACACTCTCAATGTTCTGCCCTGCCCGTCCCCTCTTCCTACCATGTCAGCCAGTCATTTTCCTATTGAACCCTCTGTGGCTGTGGGGTAACCACCTCCTGAAGTGTCTGGTCCATCAATTCCTCATATCCGTTGTACAAGTTTGAAGCCCAAGGCTCCATCACCCCTCTCTCAGGGGTCCCATTATCTGCAGGACTGATAAAACTATGTGGAGTCCTATAGCGTATTGGTTAGAGCACTACAGCAAGCGAGTGAACCTGGCTTCAATTCCCAAGCGGGCGATACTTTAGGCAAGTTTCCTTACTCCACATGCCTCTATTTACCTAGCAATAGAGTGTTGGTCGATTGGTGGATTACTTTTCCAGGGATAATAATCCCTTCAAATATAAAATACAATATAAAAAAAAATTTGGTCACTCAATCCATGACTGTTTATCATACTCTGCTGTGCACAATTGGCTGCCGCGTTTCGCCCACAAAATATACAGTCAATTCACTTTACAATATATTATGTGAAGCACTTTGAGGCATCTCGAAGACGTGATAAGGCGCTATATCAAATGCAAAGATTATTATTATTTAAGAGTGTGCAGAATTGTGGAAATGTTTTAAATTAGGTTTCAGTTTGGAAACCGGATTTACATTCTTCTTAAAAAGAACAAGCTTTCAAAGACTGAGATTAAGCTCCCCACTTTGTCAGTCTTCAAATTGCACCTGAAGACATTGCTCTTCAACCACGCCTATAGTCACCTCCCATGTCTCTTCGGCTCGGTGTCATTCTGAGTGAGTTCCGAGACGCTACCCCATGTGAAGGGCACTATATAAATGCAAGTTTTTGTTGAAGACTATAATTAGGAATTTTGCACAATTTTAAAGTATAATTTAAAAGAAACAGTTTTGTAGGCTAAGACTAGCGATAGTTTGGGACTCAAGTATTCTTTTTATGATGAGAAAAAATGTAAATGTTGCAACAATGTGCTAAGAAATGAAGTTTACTAAACCCCTTTTTTATGCAGTCACTGTTCCTTTAAAACCCGAAGCCCTAAAAATCAGCCAGTTTTGGTTTGTTTTTCTGAATTCATGAAAACAAAAGATGAATTTACATTCCTCATTTTTTCACAGCTATTACCAATTGCTGCTAAAAGTGTTGTGGTTAGTTTGACCTCCATTTGATGCTCATTCACCAAATTAGATGTATTGATTTATCTAACTGTGGAGCACTTTAAAAAAAACGAATCACTAAATCATACAAACTCATTCTAAGTCATCAGTTCGATCCCTGTGGCCTGTGCTGATTTAACTGAACTCAGCTGAGCTGATGGAGGCTTATCAAATTGGGCTCAGCACCCAGAGAAACATCAGCCAAGATTTCTGCTCCTGATCATTATACAATGACTCCTGTTGGAAAGTGCATGCTCATGTCACTGTGGGCAAGATCTGCAACAACAATTTGCAACTTTCATGTAAGGAAGAATGTTTCAAAGTCTGAATGGGAGGGTCGGGAAGATGGCCAAAAGCACAGCCAAAGAGATAGGTTTTTAGATAGGTTTTCAAACCTGAGAGGGAGGGGGTGATATCAACAACACAAATGAAAAATGTAGCATCTATAAAAGCTAAGTTACCTGTCAACTTCACCCACATAATACACAGTCAACCCACGTTACAGTATATTCTGTGAAGCTTTTTGGGTCGTCTCAATGACGTGATAAAGCGCTATATCAAATGCAAAGATTAGTACTATTAACTTCAAAGTTGCCAAATTGATTGCCAACATAAGAAAAGTATTGGTATATGTGCTTTTTCTCACTTGTTTTCTCCATATAACTAAAGGGAAATTCTATGGCAACACAAAACTTTAACCCAGAGGCAGGATATATCTCCCATGTGGTTTCTATTTTTTGTTGTGAACCCAGTTGCATTTCAATAATAGTTGTTTGTACTTGCCCCTCCACTGATATAAATTATCACTGATTATTTTTATTGTGATTTTCCAAAAAGCCATCCAAATGAGACTCTTTACCATTGTCTGTTCTCTGGTACATTATGAAGAATTATAACATTATTTCTAGTTTATTTATATTAGAATATTTTTAAAACACAAAAGATGCAGTGTTCTTAACCGTTTGCATGAGACAAATGAGACAAACCTTGAAAATAACATGGCTCTTTTCCTAAGACGTTTCTGGATATGTTCAAAGCTTAAATCGATTCCACTTAAATCTAAAAATGCATAGATTTACATCTTCTGAAGGATTGACTATCCTGTCATGTAATATGTAGACCTGTAGCATTTCCATGCATTAGTCAGTAAAATAAATCCTTATACCAATTCTTGTCAAATCACACTTTGATTGTGAGAGTCAGCTGTCCATCACTGTTGAACAAAAATGATAAAAGAAAACTGAAATACCCTGATCGAGAATATGTTGAAGGACAACTTCTCTGGCATCTTAAGATGTTATCTCAACTCTTTGATGTGTTACTGCCTTGTAGCACACCATAGACTGGCTGGTATCCTATATTGAACAACTGTTTGAAGGCCAATTTACACAAGTTTTTTTTAATTTTATCAGGAATGGCACAATAAAGGTGAACATGCCTGTGACTATTACACGCATAGGATGGAATTTTAAATGTACCTTAAAGACCAACATTGTACTTTCTATTAGAGCACAGAAGTATTGGGGTGAAAATACGGTATTCGATGCATTTGTTGTCACAATGTTAGAGTTCTTTGGATTTGTATTTACAGGAATGCACAGCTGGCAACATGTCACAAGTCACTAAGACACTGAGAAGTAAAGATGACTTTATATGATAGGAATTAACCTGTGAAGTCATAATAATAATAATCCTTGTATTTGATGAAATGTCTCAAGTTGGGAGGACATCTCAAAACACTTCACAGGATTTATTGTATAGTGTAGCGACTATGTATTTTGTAGGTGAATGCTGCCAACTTGCACACAGTATTGTCTCAAGAACAACAATACAACAATAAAATTACATTTATAGAGCGCCCTTCACGTCGGGAGGACGTCCCAAGGTGCTGGATAGTCAAGGGTCAGGACCAGAGCATGGGGTAGGGGTTAGGGAAGGCAGAGAGGTGGGAGGGCGGCTGAAGGCACGATCGAAGAGGAGGGTCTTGAGACTGGCCTTGAAGGAGGCAAGGGAGGAAGTGAAGTGAAGGGACTGTGGGATGGAGTTCCAGAGCGTGGGGGCAGAGAGGCTGAAATCCTGGCCTCTGATGGTAGGGCGGGTCGAGCAGGAGACATGGAGCAGGCCGGAGCCCGCTGAACGGAGGGAGTGAGCAGGTTGATAGGGAGTCAGCAGGTCAGAGAGATAGGAGGGGGCAAGGCCATGGATGGTCTTGAAAGTGAGGACGAGGATTTTGAATTCAATCCTCTGGGGCATGGGGAGCCAGTGGAGTCGGGTGAGGGAGGGAGCGATGGGGTCACGGAGCCTGGTGCGTGAGAATACACAAGCTGCAGAGTTTTGGATAATCTGCAGCTTGTGAAGGGAAGAGCTGGGAAGGTCGATGAGGAGGGAGTTTCCATAATCGAGCCTTGATGTGACGAATGTATGGGTGAGGGTTTTGGCAGCCTGAGGGGTGAGGCAGTGACGGAGTCTGGCAATGTTGCGGAGGTGATGGTACGCAGTGTCGGTCATGGCGCGGATCTGGGGGAGAAAGGACAGTTCAGGGTAAAACAAGACACCCAGGTTCCTGACTGGCTTAGTGAGGTTGAGTGTGCAGCCATGGAAGCTGATGCTGCCAGCGGCCGAGGTGCGGAGGTGCTGGCGAGAGCCAATCAAGAGGCCCTCAATTTTGCTGACGTTCAGTTGGAGAAAGTTGTCCCTCGTCCAGGACTTGATGTCGGACAGGCAGTCGGTCAGGACGCCAGTAGTCCTGGCGTTGAGGGTGGAGGCCGACAGATAGAGTTGGGTGTCATCCACATACATTTGGAAATTTAGCCCATGTCTGCGGATGATGTCACCAAGGGGGAGCGTGTAGGGGGTGAAGAGGAAGGGACCAAGGACAGAGCCCTGAGGAATGCCGCACGAAACAGTGCGGGGGCTGGAGGAGAAGCCGTTTGCAAAGACGAAGTGGAGGCGGTGTGAAAGGTAGGACCTGAACCAGTCAAGGACAGAACCTTGAAGTTTGAGGTGGGAGGAGAGGCTGTGGAGGAGGGTTGAGTGGTCCACAGTATCAAAGGTGGCGGAGAGGAAGAGGAGGCAGAGGGAGCCCTGGTCACACATGGTCAGGATGTCATTTGTGACCTTGACCAGAGCAGTTTCCATGCTGTAGGCAGCATGGAAACCCAATTGGAGGGGGTCATGGAGGGAGTGGGACTAAAGAGTGAAGCTGGGAGGCGATGGCTCTCTGAAGGACCTTAGACAGAAAAGGAAGGTTGGAGACGGGCCGGTAGCTGGATAGCTGTGATGGGTCAAGGGAAGGTTTCTTCAAGGTGGGGGTGATAGTGGCTGCTTTGATGATGTCGGCAAGTAGTGGGGCAAGGAGGTGGAGCTGGGATTTAAGGAGAGGGTTAGGGATGGGGTCCAGGGAGCAGTGGTGGGCTTCATGGAGGATATGGTGGTGATGACAGAGGAGGGGGTGACATGTTCAAAGGTGTGGAAGGAAGGAGTGTGGTCAGAGTGTGGGGGGGTGGGGTAGGGAAGGGGTGGAAGTTAGGAGGGCAGTGGCAGCTGAGTGGATTCCCTCGATTTTGGGCTTGCGGAAGTCCAGCATTTTCTCACAGTGGGAGTCGGAGGAAAGAACAACTATGAAGTGATCAATTTAATCTGGGGGATTGTTTTTGAGTAGTGCTGTGGAATCTTTAACGTCCACCTTAAAAGACAGACACAACACCTGCTTAATTCCTGAATCTGGAGATAAAAAGAAAAAATTACAAATGATGAAAATCTGACATATTTATAGGTTCATAATTACAGTATTCCTTAAATATATTCTGTTCCTTATTCAAAGAACGGCATTAAAATATTTTGTGTAATGCTTCCTTCTCGACTTCTAAATGGTATGAATGGTAATGCCTAAACTCATCTGAGAAACCCCTGGGCACTATAATCTTCCAATTTCTGTGTGGACAATTTTAAAGTACTGAATTAAATGCACTATTTGGCAAGCTTCCCATTGATTGTCCATCTAACCCTACCCATAAGGACTTTGCCTTGAAGCGTTAACAGTGACTTGAGTATGGAATTTCTGACCCCAGTGAGATCTAGATTACAAAAAGGCTGACTGTGTAATCATCATCGCTGGTACATCTTAGCTATGAAGTTACCATTTCTACTGGTATTGAGCACCCAGAGGTCAGTAAGGCTGGATAGAGACTGCTCCCTCTCCCCATTCTATTTCTTAAAACAATATAACAGAGGAAGGAGGAGTTTCATCTGTTAAATAGCAATAGGTGTTGTGCTAATGCGGACTAATGTACAATGGTAAGCAGGAGCACTTTCTAACCTTTAGTGAAAATACAATCCCAACCAGTGACTTGTTTATAGAGCACTTTTGCAAAACCACTACCATATGAGGTTTTACAAGTGCTTTTTTAATAGCATCTGCACCATATGTGCATACTTAAAAAGAAAATACCAAAGAAAACATTAGCTGCAGGCTCCCAGCAGCAAGCAACACGTTTTCATACCATTAGTCACTCTTCAATACTTGATCCTAATCAGAAAGCGCCTGAGCCAGCAAAATGCATACTCAACTGTTACTGAATGGTCCTCAGATGCTGATTACAACAGAGTCCTGAAAAAATATGTTGTTGTTTCTGGGAGCGAGTGGAGGAAGTAATGCTGAAGTGTGTCAGGCAATATTAGCAGTGGCAACAAATCAGGCAGTGGCAGGAGGTCAGGCAATAGTATTAGTGGCAGCAGGTCAGGCAATAGTAAGTGGCAGGAGGTCAGCAAGTGGTAATAGTGGCAAAAGATGAGGCAGCAGGTAGTAATTGTAGGAGAGTGGACATCTTTATTTTGTAGTAATACCTCTTGTTTTGTCCCCCAAACACTGTGCAGCCTCCGACTTGCCATTGATGGAGGAATAGCCGTTGGCACTCTCACAAACCTCACCAATGCTTCTTTGTGACCAGTTTGTGCACTTAGACCTGACTGAGCAAATTTCCATTTTCTTCTCTCCCCTGCCTGAAAGCTTGATCTGTTATGACACTCGCCATTTAGTGGCCTGGCCAAGAGCTTCTGGAATGTATTCCAAGTGCAGGTCACTGAATCTGAGTGATGGGGTGAGAGTAGAACTGCAGGCCTATAGCCATCTGGCTGAGAGGCAAACACTTACCTTTGCAGCTGAGTGACCCCCAAACATTTATTTTTAAGCTGCTCTGGAAATCTCTACTCCCACCCACTCAGAAATAAAATGCAACCTCATTAACATTTAACGTGCACTTTATTGTGGAGTTTCTAAAACGGTGACATGATCAGTCCTGAAGAACCTTTAAAACTCATTTCTGAGTACTGCTGATGCTTACTAAATTGTAAAGAGAAAGAGAAGAATGCAAGAAATGGCAAAATTATTTTTAATTGTTTTGTGTCCTCTTTTGGCTGCTCCTGTATCATGCTCCAACCTGAGTGATAGGAAGGAAGGAAACCCAGGTGTCTGCTAAATACCTAAACCTAGGTACTAGGAAGTAAACAAGCAAGGTTCGGGTTCTGGGCTAACATTTCTATGATTGTCTGCCAGCTCATGTTTAGCCTCAACTGTGTGCCTCCCCTTTGATGGCAGAATCAAACTAAGGAATCATATGAGGATTCGTAAACAGGAACATCTGACATGGTTTCATGCTATGAACCACCTTGAAGCACAAATAGTTTTTTATTTCACACACAAAATATACAGTCAATCCACTTTACAGTACATTCTGTGAAGCACTTTGAGACATCTCAATTACATGATAAGGGGTTATATCAAATGCAAGGATTATTATTATAATAAATACACCATACATTGTATTTCCCATTTTGTACAGGAACACACTGCAATTCCTCAAAGTGTTATTCCTAACTTAGAAGAGTCTTGAGACAGTTTTCAAGATCTGACAATTAACAGAAATGTGTATCCTAATCATGCTGAAGGATGTGGCCATAGAACCATAAAAATGCATCCCCTATTCCTCATCTCCTCCTTTCTCATCACGATCATATTGAGATTTTAGGAAACGAATGTTTTAAATTAAGCAGTAGCATGTTGCTAGGCTGCAAGCTCATTTCTCAAAGGATTAACTTATTAAGTGTTAAAAAATCTGTTACTAGGGTACAAGTTGCAAAAAGACGTTTGAAAGGATTGAACTGAACATATTGTGCAAGGCTTGTTGCCGAGCTTCCAGATTCAAAGGGAAATACAAGCACTTAGAAGGATGAAGTTGCAGTAAAACATATCACACTTTGTCATGAAGCAGAGAGACAGACAGAGCAATACATAACTAAAGTAAATACCTTCAGGAATTTGGACTCACTCTTGATCATTTGACCCCTGCCTTTGATCAGTCATGACACAGTATCAAAATTCCGCTTAGTGGAGTTGAAAGAATAATAATTCTCAGCAATACTACTGTATTAGTAAAAAAGGTGACAGCAAATACACATCTTATAGAATTCATTTTTAGAATGGACGAAGTCTATTACTGGAATGACTGGTAAATGCAAATGAGATATCATAGCAAAGTTGATGCTACTCTTCCTGAACCACAAACAATAATACTCCTTTACATTTGATATAGCGCCTTTCATGTCAGGAGGATGTCTCAAAGTGCTTCACAGGATAGTCAATGCTCCAAAACCCTCTCCTATGTGAAGGGCTCCATACAAATGCAAGGTTGTGATGTGCTGTAAGTGGAGTGACAGTGTATTTCATGGGTATCCTGTATGAATTTCAAAAGGAACTCTAATAAAGAAGCTTCTGGATGTATTTAAAAAGATACACCCCAAATTAAAGAACAATAGGGAACAAGAACAGGGATTTTCCCCTCCATTCTTTCTTGTTTCAACAATCTAATCGCACACCAATAAACGACCTGGTCCCATGCCCCACCAAAGAAATGGACCATTGGGAGATGCTCGAGAACAGCTCCTAACACACTCGGAAAGCATTGAATAAGTGAAAGAAAGCCAAGCATCCCATGAATTCCATTCCTTGCACAGGCCATGTACAATTTATTCTATTGGGATCTTCTCTATATCTTTAACTCTCGCTCCAGTGTTTTCTATGTCCCTATGAGAATGGCTTGGATTCTTTCTTGTGCCTCCCCACGGTTCTACAACTGGGATCTAGAACATAACTATGTGAATAAAATTATTACGGATCAGTGGACGTTGTTAAGCACTACAGTTTGAAAATAGATGACAAACATATAACAGAACCTGGATAGGGTAGGAGCTGAAACATTCGTAGTGACTAAATGGTGTTTACACTCTGCTCAATCAACTTCATGTGGTCTCACTTCAGCTTGTCGTGTGCCTCAGTGCTTCAGTAACAGTACTGGAAGAGAGTGTAAATTTGTAACACAGATTAAGTCAATAGGGTCCATTTGGACTTTAAAGCCAGCTGTTTTAAAATATTTACCTCACAGCTTTGGCACTGCATATTGAGCGGATGGACGTGGATTGATAATCAGCCAATCTGTGTTGTACGTCCTAAATTTCAGTTGGGCCTGACCAGGGAGATTCTGAGCAAGGTGATTTTTTGCAGATGTAACTATTCAGAGATTGCTTAGCAAATAATGTCTTTTGCATCATGAAAGAACTAGTTCTGGAGCACTTCTGAAATCCTGTAGCATGTTAGATAAATCATTCGCCTTGCAAACGAGAGGACCTGGATTCGATTCTCCGGCAGGGTGAAATGTTAGGCAAGTTTCCTTACTCTACATGCCTGTTTACCTAGCAATAAGTAGGAAACCAGCTGTCAGTCAGTTGGCGCATCGTTTTTCCAGAGGTATTAATTGCTTCAAAAATATATTATTTTAAAAAAGTAATAATTTGGTCACTCAATCCACGATTGTTTGTGGGACACTGCTGTGCACAATTAGCTGCCAAGTTTCACCTATAAAATATCCAGTCAATTCATTTTACAGTATATTCTGTGAAGTGCTTTGAGACGTCTCAAAGACGGCACTATATCAAAATCCATTGATTATTATCAGATCTGCCCAGCTACCCAGCTGGGTTTGGTGAACAGCTTCCTGACAGTAAAAGAAAGTTATGAGTAAAAAGTAAGCATTAACAGAATAGGAAAACAATGTTGAAATAAATTAAACGGGATTTTTCAAGCAGGCATAAATATAAACCAGAGTCTAATCTGCAGTATTTCTTGGTAAAGAATCCAAGTCCAGCAAACAGGGACTTCTACAAGAAGTACCTCATACCAGCCTTGCTCTAAACTAGCAGCATATAATTCTTGAGTGGAGTTACCAAAGGTCAACAGGAATTCTCACAGGAAGCCTTATTAAGGAATCCAATTGAAGAAATAGCATAAATTAGAGCCTTGAACAAATTTCGAACTTGTATCCTCCTTGGAGGGGAGGGGAATATTATCTCTTTGGAACTAAGCTGGTTCCAAGGTGACGTACTCAGCAACAGAATGTCGGCATCAAGTCAATGCTCTGTGCCAGTCTCAAACAGCGTGAAGTGAATGACCAATTATATCTGGAGTATTGTTGGTCAGGACATGGGGAGAAACTTGCCAGGAGGGAGGTGGAGGCCAGGACACTGGGCTCATTTAAACAGCAGCTTGATGCCTGTGATGGGAGGGTGGTAGGATGGGAGGGATGAGGTCAGATGGGCCAAAGAACAATCTTGTGATCAAAAAAACAAGGGTGTGAAGGTAGAATAGTTCTGGGACTTGAAACCAGAGGTGCAAATTTCACTTTGTGAATCTCTCACTTTTTGGCATGAGATAAAATGTTCTCAAACAATTTCTCAGCCTAACACTTTAAACAACCACAGACAAGAGGTGAAGCAAAGCAAAGAATGTGACTGAAGTGAGGTTGACAGAAAGTCCCATTTCCATTATTGCTTTTCATTGGTGGAGTGACAATTGTTCAAAGAAGGTTTTAGTGAATTCTGAAACAACCACTAAAGTGCATTATTCACTGGATTTGTTATCTTGCAGTTTATGGTAATGAAGTGCTAGATAGTGAATGTCCACTTAAACCAAAAAATCATAGTAACCCACTTACCGTTAATACAATGCTGTGATCTGTGAGCTGACTTTGGGCCTGACCATTGTGGCAGAGTTGGAACTTTGAGGTCCTAGCCTAGGCTGACACTCCAGTGAAGTGCTGTGTGTGCATTGCATTGTTGGAGCTGTCGTCCTTTAAATGAAACATTAAACTAAGGTCCTGTCTGTCTATTCAAGTGGATGTTAGAGAACTCATGCATTCTTCAAAAAGAGCAGAGAGTTTCTCCTAGTCCTACTAACAGTCCTCCAGATAAAAATAGGTTATTCACTTCATGGCTGTTTGTGGGACATTGTGCAAATTGCCTGCTGTGTTTGTCCAGAAATTACGCAGTCACTACACTTTACAGTAAATCTCATTAAGTGCAATGAGACATTTTGCTGATGTGATTAAACACTATATCCAATGCAAGAATTATTATAATTAAGGAGAATTGGCAGTCACTACACTTTCTGAAACATTCCAGACATTATAAACACTTTATCAAATGCAAGGATTATTATTATTCTTAGTTCCTTATTACCAGACATAAAAAAGCATTGTGAATTCTCTCCATTAAACTGACTTTATTTCCCACCAAACAACAATCCTTAAAGCGAAATGATAATAAAGAGACTGAATTTTCATTTTGTAGCTTGGACGCACAGGCTACATACTTCTGCATTGGTTTAATTGCCCCAATTTTCACCCTTGCAAGTATAAATTTGTGCATTGTTCAAAGTGGCATGAGAGTGGCATCCAGAATCTCATTATTCATTAACTGCTTGTGTACAGATAGTGCAAAAACTCTCTAAATGCCACTTTTTGCTCCAGATGTAAGACACTATTATCGTACTTGAATTATTTTTCCCACTTTACACAGATATTTCAGGAATAACAAATTAAGTGAGAAATCAGCTTCTAGGAGGTTGTTCAATACATTGTGAAAAAAACTAAATGAAATTCTGTGCTTGTGGGGTTAATGCTATGCACTCAGATCGGTGTCACCTCACTTTGTGCCCATAGTAACACAGTTAAAACCTCAAGTTCATGGGAATGGCCAGTACTAACGCTCCCTGAACTGTTTCCCACAGCCGAGTGACAGCTGTGATCCTGTAACCCTGCTCTCATTTTCGAGCTGATTCAGCAGTAAATTTATGGCACTTCCTCTGCAGAGTTCCACACTGGCCCAGGGCATTCATCACCGGCAGGGAATGGAAAGATGCATGCGTTGCCCGTCAGAGCAATCCAGCCCCTAGAGCTCAGAGATGGCATAAGAAAACAAGAACTACTGGGCTACAGTGTTTACAAGAAACAGGCTGCCACTGATGAGATTTCCTGTTGATCTTATCTGCTCGATTCTCTCACGTATGAGCCCTGTTCTTATGAGAAAGCAACTGAACCATTAAAATATTCTTATGATGCGTTCTTTGCATGAAGTCAAATCATAAGTATTACAGAGATTATTGAGATTTATGAAGGAAAAACAGGAAACGCTCTTTACATTTTAAGGGAGAATTTATGTTTTTCAAAGTGAGAAACTCCAGAGGCAGGAATGGAATACTTTTCCTCTTTTCTCTCAGTTGTCGGATCATATCACCCCTTCAATGCTGTAGAAAAGAGTACCTGGAGTAGATTATGTAGGTTGGTAATGAGTACTAAAGTGAATTAAAATAAAGACAGATTCCTTCCAAAATTAGGCAATTTCATCATTTTAGAAAAGTTTCAATTTTAACCTGTTTGAAACAAATTGAGATTCGGACAACTTTCTTTCTCTCTTCAAAACAAGAACAAGTGTTGCTCACAAGTTTTAGCACTTAGCCTGGACATGTTTCAAAGTTATCAGGTCAGCAGCAGCAGGTAATAAAACACATCTCAGACTCCAACTGTGAGATTCAAGTAGCACTTCATGGGGTGAAAATGTTTCATTGTAGTTTCTATTTGATCAAATCTGTTATGAAACACAGCAATTTAACTCCAATATTTCTACCAGAATTTCTGAACGTTTATGGCACTGGAGGGACCATTTGGTTCACCAGGTCTACGCTGGTGAAAGCTAGCCCACTGGAGCTGTCTAGATCATAAGAGAGGTTTATTTGATCTCATCGTTCCAGAAAAACCACCCTACCATCCTCCCATCACAGTGTCAAGCTGTTTTTGTTTAAATTAATCCAACATTCTGGTCTCATCCAGAAGTAACCTGGTAAACCTGTTCCAGCTGTTAATTATCACCTGGATAATTGTTCAAAATTGTCCTTTGCAACTCTATGTTTGAGTCCTCTTGTTCTGCTATCACGGTGCATCCAAAATCATTTTGCTTCTCTAATTCTATTCCTCTAACTTAATTCATGGGAAAAGAACATGAGAATGGGATTGGAGTGGATAGCTATGGTGGGGGAATCTGGAATTGGATTTTTTTCTCAAATGTTTATTCAATTCCGTTTTAAATGATGTTGTAGACCGGACTTCTGCAGGTGTGAATGGTATTATGTAAATACAGCCCAAGTTGATGTTGTGAAAATATTTTCAAACACATAAATAAACAGCAATAAAGCATTAGCCTTGGTGCCATATGACTGAATATCCTCATTTAGCAATCTTACCTGACCACTGGGAACTTTCCTGAAACTTCCGTTAACTCATAGGCCCCAAATTTCATATAGTCTTAGCCAATAAAACCATTTTGTGTTAAAACTTAACATTTGTGAAAATGTCTTCAATTCAGTCTTAATTTTGAAGATCCATTTACTGAAATTCGTAAAAGAAAATCAATATCCAATTTTAAGACTCAATTTCAGAATTGATCATAATTCTATGTAACAATTCTACATTAACATTGAGGAATAAATAATCTGACAAGCGTATTTTGGGTGGAATTTAGTAGGGAGGTCTTAACTGGACAAGCAGCGGGAAAGCTTGCCAGACAAGCTATAGAGTTTTAGCTGGTTAAAATCCAGCTGTAACCCAATGTACACTTTGGGGTCCCCAAGCCTTGGCTCTTGCGTCAAATACTTTCCAAAGTTAGGTAAGCAGGATGCATCCAGGCAAAGTGTGCATTCCATTCCATCCATCTATCTCTGGAATTTCCATATATAGGTGGGATGCATCAAAATCTCAGTTTGGTTTGGATACTCTTAAGCATGGTGATAGGTTTCCACATGTGTCAGACACTGGGCTGTTGGCTCTCCCCCATTCCCCAATCTCCACCATAATCTCTCAGCCAGCTTGGGTTGCAAGGAGAGACTTTAATCTCACTGCAGTTGGATTGAAATCATAGTCCCACACATAGAGGGATAGTGTTCTAACCCACCACACCCACAGTGTCCCATCTGTTAATTCAGGCTCCAATAATAACTTCATCTTTTTTTTGTTTAAATAGGATATTGCAAAACGGCAAAAAAAAAGCAAGATCTATAAAAAAAATTGCAATATTCCATGTGAGAAAGAATTATCAGTGAGTTTCATTAAATTAGCGGTGAGCTGATGCTATAATTTGCAATTCTATTAATGAATGAGAATACAGCGGAATGCTGCAATTTCCAGCTGCAAATGTGATTTATCTACAAAGCCTGCACTTCGAGAGAGAAAAATTAAATTAACACGTTACATTTCCTGTGATACTTGCAACAGAAAAAGTAGATTCCTGTTATGTTTCAGCTGTAAACAGAATTTGAACTATAGTATGATTTAAAGAGACAGTGGGATTCAAAAAATATTAAACAAATTATAGTACATGTTGAAGTACTAATTGTTCTAATGCAAAATTAGCTCTTTTTAAGCTTCCTATATTACATTTTTACATTTCTTGTCTATTAGCAGAAATTCTGCTTCAAATGCTAGCCGGAAGCCCTGAGGAAACTGACCATTCAGATTGGAAAGGTGACAGCGTAGAACTCAGCTGGAATCAGCCATGAGGTAGGTTAGTAATTGGCATTTTTGCTGACACAGATCAGCAGCTTTTTCATTCATGAATATTGATCCGATGCTTTCTAACTCAGCGCTGATTGCTGAATAAATTATATTACATTGTGTTCTAATATGCAGCGATTTTTAACCTGATACTTTACCAAGGAAATAAGATTGCCAACCCACGGGAACTCAGCTGTACTCGATCTACTTTCAGAGTGGAGTTCCCACGGGTTGAAATAATTTACTTCTCGTTACAAGAAGGAGTTCCCACTCAGATTCCCTATTAAGGAATTCCTTTAGAAATTGCTCTGGCCTTCAGTTATACTGACCACCTAAAAGCAGGCACTGCTTTGAAAATATTCTTTAACAATGAGAAACATCTTAACACGAGATGACCGAGGAGATTTATGGCAACAAAGATTCCCAACACCAAGGTCTGTAAGTTCAGGTCCCAGTTATATAACATTCATTGTCCTCCATGCACAAATTTCATCAGGCCTGGGTGTTTTGAACAGGTCAGTGAATGGGAATGGAGGGAAAGGTAATGCATTCAGAAGCAGACCTTGACTACAGCAGCTCTGATAACATCTTGGGAACACAAACAGTTCAGACCATCCCATAGTCAAATGAGGAAGTCCAGTGGGGCAAAGGTGGCAGGGGAGAATAATAATAGTAAATGATAATAATTTTCCATTTGATCTAGAGACTATAATGTCAAAACATCTTCAAGCTAATTGCTGTCAAGTGTTTGTAGGCAAATTTAAAAAACAAGAAAGAGGGGAACATTAACAAAAAAAGAAATTCAGAGAACATGGCATAATTCCAATATTAAAAAGAGGTTTTGTTTTACTCTTGTTTATTGTTGGAGTTTTACATACAGAGTTCGGAATCTGTACAGAGGATATCTTACATCCTTTGGAATTATATATCTCAAGAAACACAGATTGCTTTATTCTATGAAATAAAATGTGAATTTAAGGCTGAAAATTGCAATGTTTCATAACATATACCTTGTGTTAATTATCACTAGGAACAAATTAAGAAAAGCCAAAAATTTCACCCCAAAGTATTCTGTGAGTACGAAAACAGTGAATACTGGATACAAAGCTTTTATATTGCAGGAATTTGATTAGGAAGACAGGGGGAAGGGGTCAGTTTATTTGACAAATTACAGAATGAAGTCTCAACCAAAATGAGATTGCAACCTTATATTACAACACATCACAAGATCACAAGGTTCAAATGAAGACAATCTTTTCTGGTCCATTTGATCTCCAGCATACTAATCCTATCATTTTCCCATTACAAGCCATTTCTTAAATAAGTGTCCTGACCTCAACCACCCCTCATAGTAACTCATTCCAGTTGTTGATTAACCTCTGTGTAAAGAAATACTTACAAGGACTTGTGTCCTTCACAACCCAACACAAATTATGCTCTCTTGACTGCTGCCCTGGTGATATAAAAGCATTGTTATAGGTCAGAAGATTGTGACATTGAACCTTCACATTGTCACCATGACTTATAGTAAAGGCAAACATTCCCGTGCTGTGCAGGGGGAATTTTCTATAGCCATAGATATCATCTTTTGAATGAGACATTAAGACAGCATCTCATCTGCCTATTCGGGTGGGCGTTAAAGCTTCCATAACAGTATCCAACAAGAGATGGGAGTTTCTCCTGATATCACATCCAACAATTGTCTAGATTAATTTATCATTCATCTCATGGCTGTTTTGGGGCTGTTTTTGCATACAATTGCACAGTCACTACACTTGACAGTAATTATCTGTGAAACCCCTTTCAGGCTATATAAAAAATACAATCTTGCTTTTTACTTTCTCTGTTCCATTTAGCATCTTATATATTTCAGGAAGGTCCTCTCTGAAAACTATATTTTCCAAGCTAAACAGTCCTAGTCTCAGTATCTTCCTGAGCTATTACATTCCCTCGTCCATGCCTTCACCACTACCCAGTAGGACTCTTCAAATGCCCTCCTTACTGGTCTCCCCAGTTCCACCGTACACAAAATCCAATGAATTCAAAATTCTGCCGCCCGTATACTCACTCACATAAAACTCCATACCCCCATCACACCAGGCCTTGCCAGGCTCCACTGGCTCCCAGTTACCGAACGGATCGATTTCAAGATCCTTTCACTCATTTTCAAATCACTTCATGCCCTCACACCTCCCTACCTATCGACCTACTTACCCCCCACTCCACAATCCGCTACCTCGGCTCGGCCGGTCCAGCCTTCTAATTGTCCTACGTCTCCTCTGCTCCACCACTGATGGCTGTGCAAATTAATTCCAGAACTCTGGAACTCTCTCCCTCAATCCCTCCGTCTTATCCCCTCCCTCTCCACCTTCAAATGCCAACTAATGGCCATCCCTTTTGATCGTGCTTATGGACACCTCGCCCCTCCCTCTCCCCCTGGCTTGTTGTCAGACTCCACCACTGTCAAGCACTCCAGGATGCTACCCCATGTGAAGGGTGCTATATAAATGCAAGTTGTTGTTGATAAGTGGGGGTCTTTATCAGCTGGCAGTGGCTCTCAGTAAAGATGGTGATGGACAGCTGGACAGCACGTGCTGAACTGTGTGTGTGAAGTGAAGGACCAGGAGATTATTGGTTTGTCATAATTATCGCAATTTTTTTTATGGAAGCAATCAAACGGTTGATCATTAGAAATAATCTGGCCATAATGTATTAAAAGACAGTAATTCAATCGTGAAGTTCTGATCTGATTATCTCAGAAACTGTAATTGTAAATGTTGAGAGAGCCAAGAGATTGAATTACTGGCTTCAGCTTATTTCCAACTATTTACTATTACAGAATTTAACATTTAATTTGCAATGAAAAAAACATTTAACTCTGAATTGTCTTACTCTACCCAGGCAATGCAGTGAATGGCTTGATATAGCTGCAAGGGTTATGTCAATAATAGACATGGAACAAGAAGGTGCATGAACAGGGAGGAGTACAAATTATAAATACAATTAATTGGAAATGGATTTTGAGGTAGAAGAAATTACCCCTTTGTCATATGCAGATAAAGATAACATTTACTGCTGACTAGGATGCAGGAGGAAACAATGTTGCTCAGGATAAAGAGAAAAAAATAAATTATAATAATTATTCTTGCATTTGATCCAGTGCCTTATCGTATCAAAATATGTTTGAAACCATTTGCCTACAAATACAGAGTTTTCTGTAAAGTGCAGTGACTGTATTTGTAGGCAAATGGTTTCAAACAGAGATAAAAAAAAGTTTGTAGGATATATTGAAGTCCTGCAAGCATAAGATACAAAACCAATGAGATTATAGGTACACAAAGCTAGTGAAAATATTGACATCATTGAAACGCTACAAAAAATAAATTTATGGCTACGTGGAAGAGTGTCATTCTGGTGCCAGCCTGGTTTAATTAATAGCACTCTCACCTCTGAGTCAGAAGGTTGTGAGTTCAAGCCCCACGTCAAGATTTTGAACGCAAAGTGTATATGACTTTAAAAGAGCAATTTCTGGGCTATGAGGAGAGTTCTGGGGAGGAAAGGAAAGTGGAACTAGAAAATTAACAGAATAAAAACAGAATGGACTCTGTAAAGTAAGCATAATCCCTGAGAGAAAAGAGAAAGAAATGTAAAAAGTATGACCACAACGGCAAAATAAGAGGAAAAGAGAAGTGAGTTTCTCCCAGTGCCCTGGCCAACAATAAAATTGATCATTTCACTTCATAGCTGTTTAAGGGGCATTGCTGTATATAAATTGCCTGCTAAATCCATCTGCAAAATACAGTTACTGCACTCTACAGTAAATCCTGTGAAGTGCTTTGAGAAGCCTCCAGATATGAATGACACTGTATCAAATGTAAGGATTATTTTGCCCACAAATATGCGGTCAATACACTTTGCAGCATATTCTGTAAAAGCGCTTTGAGACATCTAGAGGAGGTGAAAAGCGCTATATCAAATGCAAGGATTATTGTTATTATATTATTATTTATAAAAACAAAAGGAACCATTTTTATAGATGCAGAAATTAAAAGGGATCAGCACAGGGACCCATACAAATGTCAACTGAGGATAACTTCATTGAGAGGACAATAGGAAGGTGGATTGTAAATCTCACCAAGAGTTGTAAAGAATATTTTAGCCTCATAAATAGCTGGAGTTCAGATAGGTCTTTTAAGGAACAAGTGGAGAATAAATACAATGAGAAGATTAGGAAATGGATGATTTGTTCAACTAATTTTTCTCTATAGTTTTTGTGAATGAAAAGTGTGAAAAAGTTCTAGATCCATTCGAATTAGCCAAGGAATCTATATGTGGAGCTCAATGAAATATGTGCCATTGAGAAACTCCAAGACATGGATTATATCTCTCCCTCAGGCTTTTTTTCAATAGCAATAACTTCATCAACTTTAACCCTCTCCCATAATTTAGAGTCCTTGGATCCGGAATCATCCTTGTTGCTCTTCTCTGTATCAACATCTAATGTCCTTTTGATTTTAGAATGACTAAAACTGCCCTTACAAGTGATCTATACAAAGGCTAGAATCATTTAGCTTGGCTAATGGTCAAATGCTCGTAAGATACAACCAGTAAATTGGTCACACATGTCAAAAAGTAGTTAAAAAGTTGCAATCTTATATTCTGAGGTTTTTGTTTCTGTATTCTTCCTTCACTGTTAACTCAGAAAAACATTTGCTGGGGGTCAGCTGCATGGTTGAATGAGACACTAAACCAAGGCCCAGACTGCCTATTCAGGTGGACATTAAAGATCCCTTGACACCAGTAAAAAAGTGTTTCTTCTGGTGTCCAGGCAAACACTCTCCCAGATAAATGCACTTCATGCTGTGTGTGGACATTGCTGTGTTGTTATATCCAAATTGGGTGCTGCATTTGCCTAAAATTACAATTATAACGTGCTTCATGATAACCTGGGTTCACTTATAGAGTGATTGGAGCCTCAACATTTACTTACCAAAAATTAAAAATGTGGGCAGAAAAGCAAAGGCTTGCTTCACGTTGTGATGCTGTAAATATAAAAACAACTTGTTGTCGTCACTTCAATAAAACCAAACAGCTTTCTGCCCACAGTGGAGTGACAGAATTCGTCTTGTGATCAATAATATCACGTTATGGCTGCAAAAAATGTCCCATTATAAGGCAGCTGAGATTTTATGGGCCCCCAACTACTGCTTATAATAGAGTTCTACTTTACACGGTTACTGCACTTCACAGCAATTAACAGTGCAACGCTTTGTGATTTTCTAATTGTTACATCAAGAGCAAAGGTTATTATAATATTGATAAACTATCAGTGTGTCAGCAACATCTAGCAGAATCCATGAGTAACTGGATAGCTGAGAATATAGCTGTAAGAATAGGTGTTTTATTATTGTCGTGGAGTAGTCCTCTACAATGCATTTATATAATAATCCTTGCATTTGATATAGCGCTTTTCACGTCTTCTAGATGTCTCAAAGTGCTTCACAGAATATACTGTAAAGTGAATTGACTGTATACTTGTGGGCAAAATGCAGCAGCCGATTGCGTACGCAGTATCCCACAAACAGTCGTGGATTGAGTGACCAAATAAATTATCATTGTTTTTTTTGAAGGATTATTATTCCCAGAAAAGTGATCCACCAATCGACTAACAACCGGGTGTACTGTTGGTGTCTCAGATGAGAAGCAATTCCAAATTGCATCTGATTTGTATAATAAGTGGTACTGACAGGAACAGCAACACTGACATTGAATCTCATTGTCACCACACACCAACAGACAGCAGGCCTCAGAGTCAGCAGGACAAGTCACCAAGCTCCCTCACAATAATAACAGCAAATTATATTTGTATAGTGCCTTTCACATTGAGAGGACGTCCCAAGACGCTTGATGGTCAGGGACAATAAATAATAATAACAATAAATGATAATAATCCTTGCATTTGCTGGAGCACCTTATCATGTCGGAAGGCCATCAATACAGTGCAATACAAGGACATCGTCAATTCTAAGAAAGTCACATTGTGGGAGCAACTTTCTCTGCCTATGGGCGGGGCCTATCCCTGTGAATGTTAGTGACCTTTGCAGCTCCATCATTTATTTACACTTGCAACAACTTTAGTTCACTTGAAGTTTGTGCGACTCATTTGGTGCTGCCTCTGAGAACTGCAAGAAAAGTTTGATGAGAAATTGGCAGGCAGCGCAGAGATCCACCAGAAACATTCCCCAGAGGTTTGAAAATACCATATACACTTGTGTCCCTTGTACAGCTTGAAACATTATGCACTCAGAAGACTGAAACCCCATTGCAAAAGCAAATGCATTGCATCTCCAAGTTGCAAAATAAGGTTTCTGAATATTGACTGTTTAATGTTACTGAAAGGTTCATGCTACTTTCTAAGTCTGCTATGTGAATAAAACACATAGCTTTGTGACATTAGTTCAGTTTGGGTGGAGACTAAAGTCAGCATACGACTATGCATTTGCCATCCAAACCACGTTGTACTTTACAAAATACAGTCTCAAGTTCAGAAGATGGGAAGTGAATAGACAGCTTAGGTTTGATTGCATTATGTTGATTGGTGAGGGACACGGACTCTCGCAAAACTGGGGGTTTAAAGCTCACAGAACAGTCACAGTCCTGCCACATCTTTTACTTTACTTTCTATGACTCTTTATTGAGTGGACCCTTTTGGTCTCTCACTGCAGAATCCAGTGACTCGAAAAACTGTTACCTTGCAGCAGAGCCCAGTTTGGGGTGAGTCTGTACTCTGCACTCTCTTTGGGACAGTTGCTGTTCTTTCAGTTGTTCCCACACTTCAGTCTGCCTTTCATCTTACACACTTGCGCGTTCCATTCCAGACAAAGGGAAATTTCGCCCACAAAATACACAGTCACTCCACTTTACAATATATCCTGTGAAACGCTTTGAGACTCTCAACGATGTGATAAGGCACTATATCAAATGCAAGGATTATTAGAAATTTCATATACATACACAATTCTCTGGAATTCTCTGTCTGGTTTGGTTGCTCTTAAGTATGGAGATGGATTTCCACGCATGTTAGACACCCAGCAACCCCCCAAATATTACACTCCATAAATGAGAAAACTATTCACCGATTCACATACTTTTTTGTACTGCACAAGTGCAAACCACCATATGCATACAGATAGTTTTCCCACTGAAATATCTAGCAGTTTCTACAACAACAACTTGCATTTATATAGCGCCCCTCATGCAGGGCAGTGTCCAAGAGCACTTAACTGACTGGCTTCAGAACTGCACTGTACAAAACAAGGTCCCACAAGTTTACCCCTGCACTTGTTGGGGCGTAGTATACCCAGTGGTCAAACTGTGCATTCTATTATCCAGGGAGGTGGTAGAGTTAGATTGTGTCAGCCAATGCAAGAGAGAATTTGATGGAAGTTTATGAGAGGTAATATTATTATTAGTAATAATAATCATCTTTGAATTTGATATAACATTTGATATAGCAGCTTTCATATCAGGAGTACATCTCAAAGGAAATACTGCAAAGTTTAGTGACTATACTTTGTAGGTGAACACACAGCCACTTTACCCACATCAGTTTCCCACAACAGCCGTGAGTTAATAATCAATTATATTTGGAGGATTATTGGTCAAGGAACCGGGAGAAATTTCCTTCAATTTTCAAATAGTGTCATGGGATTTTTATTGTCCACCTGAACAGGCAGATAGGACTTCGGTTTAACATTTCATCCAAAGAATGACAAACAATGCAGCACATCCCCAGCACTGCATTTGAATGTCAGCCTAGACTATGTGAATTCAAAGTCTGGACATGGGGCTTGAAGCAAAAACTTCTAACTCAGAGGCGAGAGTGCTACCAACAGAGCCAGGCTGACACCAGCTGGTAGACTAAATAGTGATTGTATTTTACTTTGGGAGTAATAATGAATATAATAATAATCCTTGCATGTGATGTAGCACTTTTGACATTTTCTAGACATCTCAAAGCGCTTCACAGAATATACTGTAAAGTGAGTTGACTGTATATTTGTGGGCAAAACTCAGGAGCCAATTGCGCACAGCAGTGTCCCACAAACAGTTGTGGATTGAAATGACCAATTTATTATTGTTTTTTTTTCTATCAGACATGTGGAGTAAGGAAACTTGCCCAAGGTTTCGCCCTGTCGGGACTCGAACCCAGTCTCTTGTTTGCAAGGAGAGTGCTCTAACCGCTGAGCTGCAGGACTCCACATAGTAGCCAGATGGACTGCAATAGTCTTTTCCAGTTCTGTTGATTCTCATGTTCCTATAGAAGTCCAGGGGACTATGATTCCTATGGAATATTTTACTAGTGTTCCACTCTAGTAGCTGATTCTGTGAAGTCTGGCCTCCTCCTGGCTGGGATGTGGAAACAGCACATTTTCGGGACATTTCCAATTCTGGTTGGTCTGTCCCCACATCTGACGATCCAGTGGGAGTGAGAAAGTGAAGCTAAGACAAGAGAGAGTCACCGGAACAAAACAAACAAGAGTTTAAAATAAAATAACAATCTTTTTTGGCCTGTGTGAGAATTGGAACACGATAAAGATCCTGATTTAAGAATTCAGACTTGAGATTAATTAGAGACATTTGTCCTTTTTTATGAATGAGCCAGTCAGTCCTCCTACAACAATTTCCCTGTGAGCTATTAATGATGTGGGAAATTGCCATTTTTGGGAATGCGTTGCTGATTTTACCTCTGAGAGCGTCTCAGTGCCCTCTGCTGAACTAAAAACATCCCAACAAGTCAAAGAAAAGTTAAAGTACTGTGAGAATTTATTTAAAAATAAACACTGGACAATTCCAGTTGGCTCCCTTGAGAAAGTATGACTGCAGCGACGTGGAGCTCTTAGCACAGCCTCGTTAGAAACACTGTGTTCAATGCCAAATTCTGAGAAACTGTAAGATAAACATTTCAATACAACCAGTTAAGGAAAGAGGTGGTTCCTGATTTGCTTTAATTTTTATTTCTACTATTTTTTGCGTGTATGTCTTTGTTTTGCACAGCTTTTGCAAGAACTTTGTATTGCAGAATCAAAGACTGTTAGAACTAATAATAATAATCCTTACATATGATATAGCACCTTATCACGTCTTCGCGTAGTACAATTGGTTTGTAAGCTGTTTGTGCTTCAGCAGAGGAACCACTTCTAAAGCCTGGATAAGAAAAATCCAAAATACTTCAGTGCAAAAATCACAACTAAACACAAATTCAACATTTAATTGGTAGATTTTCCACTCGCTTGAGAGTGTAGTGTTATTCTTGCATGTACCTAAGCAGCAGTGCAATCAAACAAAGCTAATTTAGCCCCACTGGCTTGTCTATGAGTGCTTTCTCCATTAAATTAATATCACTCGTTCCTATCACTCAAAGGCAATTGATTAATAACCAATTATTTCTCATTTTGCAGTAATCCCATAATGGGCCCAAATGAATGAGCATAGCTACAAGGACGTCCTTGCTCCAGGAAAGCTTGTGATGTACTGATTTCAGTCCGATGTCCAGAGATATGTAGGACATATTGCACACCATAACAAACAGCTATGGCTATCACACAGACCTCTCAATCTACCTGAGATTACCTCAATATTCTATTGATAGGAAATCAGTGTGATCAGCACCCCATGAACCTATCAACCCTTAAATGACGAATACAAAGCTACTGCCATATATCATATCCCTACGGATATCCTTCAAAGGAAAGTTTTGTTTTCTACTTTTAAAACTGAAACATCTCAAAATTGTTGCAACATAAAACACAAAATCATACGAGAAAGAGGGTTTAAAGGGGATTTAAAAGAAATTATACTGCACAATATTCAGTATCAATGTTGAAGGAGCATGATTCTGCCTGCTGTAGAGGGTTTCCGTGCTGTTTACATCACGGGAATTATTGCCAATGGCAATGCAACAATTAATGCATTAAAGTGCATTTTAGAAGCTAATGAATATCTATTTTGGGAAAACACATCTCTCCTATAATATCTTTGCTTTGCATCCTCTTGCTCTGTCTTAAAATGTCTTCTAAATCCCAACTGTACCTTCCACCAAGATCCTCAACCCTCCTGCTCAGTGCTCCACACCATCTATAGAAAATGCTGTGAAACATCATCCTATATGAAAAGTACAATATAAGTGCAACTTTTTATTCGGTGTGTCACAATTCTGCTCTTCATCCTGTGCTCTGTCTCTGACCAGAGGTGCATTCTTGAAATAAACATCCATCCTGAAGCACACCATGATCATGCTAGAAGTTTTGTACGTGAAACACACAGGTCACCTTCATAAGCTTCTAATGGAAAGTGTGCACATGTTGATGTTCAGTGAGAACAAGATCAAACTCGGTTTCCCCATACTTCACTGGCCCAAACCTAAAGAATTCCCTCATCATTTCTTTCTAATGATGATGCTCTTGTAATTAACACCTCTTTAACCATCACCCCTGTCCTCTACCCTATTTTCTCCTTTATCTTCCATGCTCTGCCTCCCCCCTCTCTGTTAACCCTTAAAAGCATCTCCCTCCCTACATGCCCCAGTTCTGACGAAGGGTTGTGGACCCAAAACATTAATTCACTTTCCTTCCTCCATAGATGCTGCCTGACCTGCTGAGTGTTCCCAGCAACTTCTGTTTTTGTTTCAGATTTCCAGCATCTGCAGTATTTTACATTTTGTTTAAAGAATTCCCTATTGGGAGTGGAGAATGGTTGGTTCCCACACTGCACTAGCCAGCACTTTCAGGAGAAACAATAACTTGTATTTATCGGTCATCTTTCCCCTCCTCAGCACCCCCCCACTTGGCTCTCACCCCAGCTCGGGTACCCAGTACTGTTAAGAGCTTTGGGCGTCTTTCTGAAATGAAAGGCGCTTCATCAGTGTAACTATATATTGTATATAGCACCCTTCACGCAGGGTAGCGTCTCAGAGTGCTGAGTTCTGGCAGAGAAAAGCTCATTCCTGCTTCTGTGATCTCCTAACCTCATATCAAACTGTCCGCTCCCTCTGCTCAGCAGGCTCCAGCCTGCTCCATGTCCCCCGCCTGTGCCACCCCGCCATCGGCGGCCAGGCCTTCAGCTTCAGCTCCCACCCTTTGTAACTCCATCCCACAGTGCCTTCGCATCGCTCCCTCCCTTGCTACCTTTAAGGCACATCTCAGGACCCTCCTCTTCAAACGCACCTTCGGCTACCCTCCTTTCTCTACCCTCCCTGCCCTCCAACCCCCTGATTCCAACCCCCTGCACAGGTCCAAATCCCTGACTGTCCAGTGCCTTGGGACATCCTCCTGACGTGAAAGCGTCACACAAACATAATTTGTTATTGTTATTGTAAAATTACTGTGCTGGCTCTGAGTAAAGTCCAGTACATCAGCCACACTTTATATGTGAGTCAGTGATCTCTGAGACCATGGGGGACATCATAGGCGAGCCTGATCCTGAGTTGACTGATTTAAGCAGATCTAGTCAGACAACCCTGTTACTACTTTGCAAAAATGCTTTGCCGTCATTGCCGATGTTATCAAGTGGCTGCTTGTAGACAGAAATACCAGCAAAAGCAGACAGATCTGAACAATTGATGTGACTCACCCCAGAGCACGCATGGGGTGGCTTTCTGGAGAAGACATTTCTAGAACAGTACATTGCTGTCTGGGTTTGGCTATGAGCACCTCACTTTTTGATTGAAGGAAACTAACATTAGAGAATTTAGACATTCAACGCTCCAAGACTGTGAACAGACCTAGGAACGTGCATCAGTTACCTTCCTGTTAATATATCTCTGTTTCATTCAGTGACCCTTCATCTATGTGTTGCAGATGATGAAGGAAGGAAGGAAATTTAGAAAATAAATTGCATTTTTTATCATGTTTGTCATGTTTCAAAGCACAACAAGAGTAATTACAATCAAGTGGAGTGACAGTTTTTCAAGGAAACACTGCAACCACTGGTGCCAGCAAGATCCCACAAACACCCACAAGGTGAATGACCAAGTAATGGGGAGAAATAAGTTTTCCCTCATAAGATATGTACCTTTTGATGAAGGGAGCTTCATAGACACTACTGGAGCAACAGCAGTGAGGTTATTTGGAAATGTCATCTCTTGGTCCAGCCTGCTCCAGATCAGGAGTCACTGGAAGCCAATATTCCTCTCTGGAATGAAGAGGAATAAAACTACCTGATAGCTCGCAATCTGGTATGAAGGGAATCCTGGTACAGAGGGAATCCCTGGGGTTAGAGAGAGAATCCCTGATACAGAGGAAATCCGTGATACAGAGGAAATCCCTTGTATCAAGGAAATCCCTGAAACAGACAGAATTCCTGGTAGTGCTGATAAGATTATGGGCCTAATCTGATTCTTTTGAAATGAGATGCTTACTTTAGAAGTAAGAAAACCCTATGAATGCTATGAGCGCTTTGAGACATCCTCCAAATGTGAAAGGTATCATGTTAAATGTGCAAATTATTTATTACTAAGAACAAGGAAGGATATGCACATATCTCTACACTACACTTGTTTTATGGTGAGAGGTAGATGCTAACACAGATGGTGTCCCCAATTGTCTTTTAAGTAAGGCTGCAAATAGCATTTGATCTTCAAACATCCTTAAAATTCAATTTCTTCCCTATGATCCCCCTGATTGTCTTCCTAAAGTGTCCCCAAAGATACTATCCTATGTGGACGTCAAGTTACATGTGTGCGATGCTTTTGCTGTTGTCTGGTGAGAAATGAAGCCCTGGAGATGCAGAGGACGAGAAGGGGCTGCTCCAATTCTATCTTTGGATTTTCAGTCACTAGTATGTTATTGCTTATGCAGAAGGAACATGCTTTCAGAAGCTGCAGATTCATATTAGGTGGTAAAACAACAGGGGGAGGCCAGACAAGCTGCAACAAGAACAGATGTCACCAGATTTGGCCCTGGTGTTTGCTGGGAACACAGAAAGAGCTGGAGAAATCATACTGAAGGCTATTAACAGGCAGCAGACTCCCAACAAGACTTATCTTCCTTCACCAGCCCATGTTCAGTGAGTAATAGATAATTGTATTTAAACCTCATCTTACAAAGGGCAGAGTCCTAGGTAATGCCATGGTCAAGTAGTGAAAGTTGCACGGGCTATAAAAGTGCAGTGTGCAATATCGCTTGTGGATTGATATGGAATATTGTGATTCCAGGCATAAACATGGAGATCTGGCTTAAGCATTCGCAACTCTTGTGGTACTGCTCACATTAAGGTTGGAGAGAGCTGACAGCTACTGTATAATGTAATGTCTGGTATCTCTCATTAAGCTTGCAGCTAAAATATAGCCGGGGAGTGTCATCCCAATACAGCTTAATTATCAGAGTTGCAGAGCTAACACTATTATTTTCTAGGTCCATGACTATAGAGAAAAAAAAACTTTCAATCCATCTTGAAGTGCACTGTCAGCCATTGTATGTTTATGTTACCCATTCTTTCCAGAATGAAGCACATTGATTGTGGGAAAATGGGAGGTATTGTCCATTTTAGCCTGGCATGACTGTTTTGCATTCACAACAATAACTGGCATTTATATAGCGCCTTCATGCAGGATAACATCTCAGTCCACAGACTCCATTAACCCCATCTTCCTCATTCCTTATGTGGAAGGGGTTTGAACATAAGGTGCTGATGCAGTCATTGCATTAGAAGCAAAGGCTCCATCTGCCTGTTCAGTTGGATGTTAAAGATCCCATGGCACTATTCAAAAAAGAAGGGAGTTTCTTCTGGTGTCCTGAGCAACAATCCCTCAAATGAAAATTGGCCATTCACTTTATGGCTCTTTGTAGGACATTGCTATGCTCAAATTGATTGCAATTTGGTTCGCTTACAAATAAAGAGTCACTACACTTTACATTAATTCCTGTGAAGCTCTTTGAAAGGCACTATATCAAAAGCAAGGATTGTTATATTATTGCCACCAAATGTTTATGAGTCAAGCTGCACATAGTATTTGAGTCCCCTTGTGCGTGGTACAAAACAAAGCCCTGGGAGTGCAAGAACTGGACTTGTCTATTCTAATTATAGCTTTGCATTTGTAATCACTAGTATAATGTCACTACTTATGGAGAAGGAACATACTATCGGTAGCAGCAGAAGCAATGCCAGACAACATCCAGGGGAAGAGACAGAACAAAGATAAACAGCTGTTGAAACTGATACATTACTGACACATTGTACTACCACTCATCACAACATGGACAAAGTTATCAGCTAAGGAAGAACTTGGGTGACCTTAAAGAATTAAGTGACCATTTCTGTGGAAAAGATTTGTTTTAACATTGCTCTCATTATATTTCTCCCCATTTGTTTGTGTGCATTATTACCTGAAGCATTATTACATGAAGTACTGTAAATTAAATTTTGTGCATTTTTCTAACAGAAAATCAAATCTATGAACCTGCTCTAGCAGTGAGGAAACAATAAATATTTGGCAAATTCAATAGAAAAAGTATCAGAAACCACAATTTTACAAAGGTTGCGAATGTATACATTGAGTTGACACAATTTTGCAGGCTTAACATTGTGAGTGAATACATACCACAGGCAGTAAGACTTTGAGCCAAAGAATCTGCATTGCTTACTTATTGTTGCTGGCCTTATCGAAGATTAGCACCAACTCACGTCATTTAAGTACCATCTGAACAAGATTATAATTACAATTTTAAAGTACTAAAGAAGCCCAATTTGTTCTTGTTTTGTAAAATGTTTTCCAAAGTTTTTTGGGGGGGCAAACAGGTTTTAATATGAATTGCTGTTTGTCTTGGTATAGATTGTTGAAGCTAGTGGATGGTGGGAGTTTTCTGCTTCCCAAAAGTGAAACCTTAAGTCATTAAAGGGTAAAATATCCTCCACCCCATTCATCACAATGAGACTGGCACACCGTGCAGTAAGACTGTATATCATTTTCCCATCTTGCACAGAGAAGAAAATAAATAATTCTGTAAATATTAGTCAAAGGGCCCGAAGGTGCATAAATGGTCTCTTAGCAAACATTTCTTTATTTGGCCACGGGAGGAATGATCCCCAGCAGCCTCAGTGAGTTAGACTCCACTGTATCCATTGTATGGCAAGAAAGCTGAACCCTGCTTCCTTTTTGGATTCCTGCCCTGATGGGATTCAGGTTTGCTATTTTTGGGAAGCACAAGATTTGTACAGAAGAGAAAATTGGGATCCATGTGTACAGATAGTTTATTATTATCTGCGACCTCCTACAACCTTACCGACCCAGTTGTTCCTTTCACCCAGATAACACTGGCCAGCTCTATGTCCCCCGTCTTATCTGTCCCACCATTAGCAGAAAAGCTTTCATCCATTCCTATTCTCTGTAACTCCCTCACAGATTCCCTCTGACTAGCTTGCTCCTTTCCCTCATTCAAGGTCCATCTCAAGTACCTCTTCGATCGGGCTTTCAGACATCTTTCCCCTCCCCACCCACTTCAGCTCCTAATCCCAGCTTGGGCGCCCAGCCAGTGATGTTAAGCACTTTCAGACTTCCTCACAATGTGAAAAATGCTATACAAGTGTAAATTGTATCATATTGTTCACAAATTCGGAATGTGTAGGCTTGTTGGGAAGTCCTTGTGTTCGCTTCTCCAGTTCTTGCCAACCCACCCTTGGGCTCAAACTCAAAGTGACTATAAGAGATTCTTTGCCACTATTTGAATAGAGAAAGGAGTCTCTCCAAGTATCTCAACCAACATTCCTCTAATTGGTCATTCACCTCATAGACACATATGGGACACCAAGGTGACGTGCCCAGCAAAGGAATATTGGAATTGAATCCATCCTTTGTGGAGGTTTCAGTAGTTCAGTTGCTGAGCCAGACGTATCTGCAGAACTCCAGGGGACTGCTGGTGACAGACAGGCTAGCCTGGCTCATCGGTAGGACATGGAAGAGCAGACACTAGGGGCAGAGATTCTTTCCACTTGACTTCTATTAACCCTATAACCCCCAATAGGTAGTGTGGGCATGCAGCAGGAAGCTTGTTAGAGAGTGCTCTGATGGCAAACTGTACTGTTTTAGCAGGTTAAACTCCGATAGCACCCCACCTCACACTCTGGGGTTCCCAAGCTTTTGCTCTTGCCAACCTGTGCCTAAAATTCTGAATTCAACTCATTCAAAACTCCGCCACCCAGATTCTCACCCACACTAAACTCTGTACCCTTATCACAACAGTTCTTGCTAGGCTCCACTGGCTACCAATTACTGAACAAATCGATTTCAAGATCCTCTCACTCAAGTTGTTGTTTTCAAATACCTTCCTGCCCTCGCACTTCCCTACCTATCCGATTTGCTCACCCCACACTCCCCCACCCACTGCCTCCACTTGGCTGGCTCTGGCCTCCTGTTTGTCCCTCATCTACTTTGCTCCATTATTGGTGGCCGTACCTTCAGCCACTAAACTGCAAAACTCTGGAACTCTCTCCCTCAATCCCTACCCTTGCCTCCTCCATCCCTCCCCACTTTCAAATTCCGCCTAAAGACCTTGCTTTTTGATCATGCTTACAGTCACCTACACCCTCACTCTCCCCTGGCTTGGGGTCAGACACCGCCACTGTCAAGCACTCAGACTCTACCCTAGAGCACATGAAAGGTGCTATATAAATGCAAGTTGTTGTTGGAATATTCTCCAGAATCAGGGTGTGTCCCTCAGGTAGAGAGTATCTATTTCGTTCCTGACACAGGGAAATTCCATGTATAGGTGACATGCATATGTGAAACTCTCTGTCTGGTTTTAAGCATGTTGATGCTTTCCATGTATGTCGGACACCCAGCTAACAAAACAACAACTTGTATACAAAATGGTTGCCACATTTGCCTAGAAAAAGTCACTACAATTGTCAGTAAGTACCATAAAACACTTTGAAATGTTGTGACATTATAAGGCACTATAAACTTACAAATTCTTAATTCTCTTTCTTTTGGTTGCTAGCTACCTAACACATCTTACACATTTCATTCAAGGGAAAGATTGGCAATTGCTCAGCCCAGTATTTGTCCAGGTGGAACCACCCTGCTAGTTGGAATTTTGGTTTGCACAGTTGAAGTTATACCTTTGAGTCGTCCTTCTGATGTGAAAGGCACTATGTGAAATGCAATGATTATTATTATTATTAACCAAGGGGAAAGGTGCTAATTGTTTCTGGGTCAGAAGGTTGTGGGGATAGGCCACAAGTCAGGACTTGAACTTCACATAATCTAGGCTGATACTTCAATGTAGTACTGAGGGGGCCTGCATTATCCCATCTGCCTATTTAGGTGGACGTTAAAGATTTCATGGCACTGTTTGAAAAGAGAATGGAGTATCTCCTGCTATTCCAGCCAACAATCCCTCAATAAAATAAAATTGGTTTCACTTCAACATAAGGAGATTCACAAGGTCTCTGCTTTAACTGTTATATCCGTTTCTTCACTTTCAGGAAATGCTTGGCTTTGGCTGATAGCCACTGATAGTCAACCAAGATCTGGACATTCAACGTTGGTGGAATAGAAAGGGTGAACCAAAGCTCTCCTACACCATGGCTCGATGCAATGACTCACCACATGCGAGCTCAGCAGGCTGTCTAATATTCCTTTTTCACATCATTAACCATTCAAATGTTGGGCTGTGCTGCAAAAATTAAAGGTAAACATTTCTATGCATGTTATCTAATATCTGGCCACGGTGAATTAGTTCAGCTGGTAACAGACTTGTCTGCAAACACACAGAGGCCCAAAGACAGACAAAGGGCATTGCAACGCAGGACTTCTCTTACAGCCTGACCAAACATGGAATTGAAATGTTGCTTCAGACGTCAACTTAATAAAACTGTTGTCACCTTTACAGCATAAGGAAATTGAGCACCAGCAATACACAACACACTTCCCTTCCAGGTACAGATTCCAGATCAATATATTTGGACTGGAACTATGCCTATTTCTACAAATTGACTATGCCTAATTTGACTTAAGATTGTTTCACTGCTTAGTATAAACTAACTGAAAATTAATATAAATAGCAATGTAGCAGACGTCTTGCTGCTTAACCTTCAATAGCAATTTTACTGCAGGAATTATGCTTCCCTTACAAAGCAAGTTTCAGTTCACACCATCATACTTAAAGAGGTAATTGGGCATGAAATGCACTTTAAACTTATCGTTGTGCCCAATGTATTGTAATCATTGAACAAGAAAATTACCTTAAGACCTCATGTTTTCAGCATTTGAATGTCCATTTATTTTCATGTTAGATTAATTTTTATTATTGTACCATTGACCTTTATATTTACTACTTCCTCAGCACTTTACAATATATATGAAACATTCAGGTGAAAATGCTTTGCTTCTTAATGTGTTTGAGAAAGCATTTAATCTGTAAAGAAACATTACATTTTTCACCTGCAGCATTTAATTCACAAGTGAAATTGAAACAATGAAGTTCCATCCTTTCTCACTAATCAGCCTCTGAATGAGGTACATCTCCCTTTTAAATCACAATCTCTTCAGCTTGCTTAGTGTCCCTTGGGTCGATATATTTGTACATGCAGATCCCCTTGTCTACAGCCTCTCACAGTGCTGGAGCAGCTGTTGAGGGATTTTTAACATTCCGAGGCTTCTCACTAGCAGGACTCGGTGCACCCTTCCTTTCCAAGAATTGTTTTAACAATCCAGTATAATTAGTGTGCATTTCGATTTGCATCTCAATATTGCACCCAGGACATTGACTTCCTCGGTGCTTGCACATTCATTAGTTGCTGGTGCAGTAAATAGTAGCTGCTTGTAGTCAGGAAGTACTCCGGAGGGAATGTAGAACTCTCTACTTTCTCTTAGTCGCTCGCTTGCTCTTGATCAAGGAACCAATACTCAGGAGCATTAAAAGTCCCTTGTTAGTCCTTGCAGTTAGTTATCTCTCCCCTGCTTGTAATCAAAGGGCAACGGTTCAGAAATATTGAATTTCCCCCATTAAATTGATAGCTTCACAGTGAACACTTCTTGATCAGACTTTAATTGAAATATACAGTAATGGCCATGGCAGAGTGGTGCATTCATTCCCTCCTTATTCCTGGGGCATAGATCACCCGATTGGACCTCATTTAAAATTGTTGGTGGGTGAAGGTTGGTAGTGGCCAAGGTAATCTTTGAGATGCCCAGGTTTTGCTTTAATTGCTTCAAGTTACAAAAATGTTTTGGTGAGAAAAAAAACAATCATTCTGTTTCTGTGAAACTGAATCCACAGCGACATGTGTCTGATTGTGTGCCCTCTGACCCAAGTCTAGACACTCTTATTTATTAGGTTCTATTTCTATGCTTTTGCTGCTACTGTTGCCCCTCTTCATTTCTTGAAAATACATATCTGCACACTGCCCTGGGGATAAGTCTATGGATGAATTTGGGCTTTTGATTCGGATTCATATTCAGAGAATACTGAAGTTGGAGAAAGTTGCCATTCTTGCCTGCCATGTACTTAGACACACAGCACTGTAAGGCTGCCAAGAACACAAATTGACAGACACACAGGCACAGACTTCACTGCTTTTCCAATACAATAAAATGAACAATGAGCGCAGTGTTTGTGGTATCTGTCTCTTTAAGAGATAGGCATTATGCATATCCATTGGGATATGTTGCTGTTACTGGCAATATTGTGAATTTTGTGTTAAGCTGAACAAAATCTGCTAAATATTCCAATGCAATTGTGCTGAGACCTATATAAATCTGAATCATTCAAAGTTGCAAATGTTCAGATCATTCCAAAAGAAATACATTCTGAAAGCACAATGTGATTTGTTTTATATTTAAAATACCATAGGCAATTCTTCCTAAGGTGCCTATAAAAGGGATTTCCACAACCCAACCGGCCTCTCTCACCAACTCATTGAGCTAATGCACAATCTGAACTCTAATCTTCCTTTCTGCCAACACACGCGGTCCCTGACCATAACTGCAGTTTTTTTCACATTACCCACCTCTACCCTATCGTTAGCCCAAAGTCAAAATCCTAATTCACATCTTCCTCGCCTTATCAAATGCCCTCCTCACCAGCCTCTCGAACTCCACCATCCACAAGTTCCAGCTCATCCAAAACTCAAATCGTTACCCACACAAAACTTCACATGCTTGTCATTCTCATCCTCAGGGAGCTACACTGGCTCCCAACTTCAAGATGTGCATCCTCACATACATGTCATTTAATGCCCTCACACGTTCTCTGCCTCTGCTCACTCCTGCTGCCACACACTCCCCATTCCTTGCACCCTATCATTAGCAACCGAACCTTCAGGCAATATGTCACTACCCTCTGAAACTCCCTCCCTCCATCTTGCCCCCTTGCTATCTGTCTATGGTCAACTCCCTCTTCCCCCTCCCCCTCTCCTCCACTCCCCCCAGGGCCCAGTACTGCCTCCATAAAGCCCTATAGGACATTGCTGTACATGAATGGTATTTTTTGCCAGTTAGTTAATAAAACTGAAATGAACCCCTCACCAAAACAACTTTTTTAAAAATAATCTAAAATGACAGCAGGTCTGCCAATCCAACAATATTTTTACCAATTAATCCCACTCCCCTGCTCTTACCCCATAGCCCTGCAATTTTTTCCTTTTTAAAGGAAAAGTCATTTTGCATTAATTCAGCAAATATCAAGCTATTATCAATCTATAGAGGCAAAGTACCTCAGGATAATCTGTCTGAATCCATGAATCATATTTAACTAAATGCCTTTGCTGAACAACAACCTCTTAACAGAATCCCCAACACAAGCAGAAGCATGAATCCCTCCCACGTGCTACTTTCAGTCAATTAGCAAAGATAAGACATTTACATGGCGATCTGGGACTCTTTTTTAATATAAAAAACATAAAGTCGGTCTGAGTAAAATTTGCTCGAAGGAATTGGATACAAAGGTAAGCTAGATTTTTTTTCTATTAAGGAAAGGAATTGTAGTAAAATATGTTCTAATTCTGTTCTATTCTATTGTTCTAATGTAAATACAATTGGTCATTTCCTTCGGAGTTGTTTGTGGGCATTACTGTGCGCAAATTGGATACCTCGTTCACCCGCAAAATATACACAGTCACTCCGACTGTGAAGCATCGTGAGATGGCGCTTTGTCTACAAAATTTACAGTCAATTCACTTTACATTATATTCTGTGAAGCCCTTTGACGTCTCGAAGATGTGATAAGGCGCTATATCAAATGCAAGGTTTATTATTATTATGTCCTACCTTACATTATTATCTGAGTACCAAGCAGGCTTAAGAAAGCTCAGCAATTCACAACTGACCTTGTATGTCCTCTCTGAAGAGAGTGGAAAGGACGCTTCATAACTTACAATTTCTTATATGCATTTCAAAATTTATGCATAAGCCAGTTTATCTAACCCTGTGTAGAAAAATAAAGTAAAACATGGAGAATTATTTATATGGTGTGACTCGGTGCCAGCACGTGACAAATGAAATTCAACCTTTTTTCCCCTAAAAGTATTGGATTGTGGGCATTTATCCAGCAAAGAAAATATTGTTCGTATGAAGTGGAACTGCTATTTGTTCTGTATTTCTTAATAGCTTACAGCTTGTAAAAGCTTGAAAAATGCCATCAGTTTTTTACAGTTAATAGAATAATGCTTGCATTTGATATAGCACCTTATCACACCATCAAGATGTCTCAAAGCACTTCACAGGATTTTATTGTGAAGTGCAGTGACTGTGTATATGTAGGCATATCTGGCAGCCAAATTGCACACAGCAATTTCCTGCAAACAGCCATAAAGTGAATGACTAATTTTAATGGAATCTCTTGCCTGGATTTTCAGATCAGCTTTTTTGAGATGATGTTCAGACTTTTCAATTGAATGTGAGTTCACCACATACAGATCCTATTTTTTTGTAAAACTTTCCTTATTTGGCGAGATTTCTGTGAAGTATGTGCTAAACATTTTTTTATGGTTCCTAACTGGAAATTGATCAATTCCATTCTTTCTTAAAGTCCTTGTTAAACTCTAATGTAAATCATTTGTATTTGAATAAAGTTGATAGTGAATTTCTTAGGTAAATTATTTATTCTGGTGGCTGGTTCTGTTGCGAATTATCCCTCAGAGAACATCATAAAGTGCTTCATAGGATGTACTGCAAAGTGCAATAACTGTGTATTTTGTGGGTGAATGCAACAGCCAATTTGTGCACAGCAATGCCCACAAAGAGCCATGAAGTCAATGACTAATTTTCATTTGGGGGATGGTTGTCCGGAACACCAAGAGAAACTCCCTTCTCTTTTCGAATAGTGTCAGGGGATCTTTAATATCCATCTGAACAAGCAATGAAGTTCTTGGTTTAATGCCTCATTCAAACAACAAAACCACCAACAATAAAAAACTCCCTCAGCATTGGTGTGCTCAAATTCCCGATGTGGGACATGAACTACAATCTTCTAACTGAGAGGTAAAAGTGTTAGCAACTGAGCTAGGCTGACACCTAAACACTTATAATTTTCTTAGAACAGAAAAAAATACCATGAGAACTATCTTGGAACCCTTAATAGGTGAAACTAGCAGCCAAATGAGCCCAGATCAACATGTCTAAGTAGCCTAAAGGACCTTGTTCATCCAAATCAATCTTGTGATCTTGGGATGTAGCAGCGTATGAACACTTATGCTTTTTAATGTGTAGAAATGGAGGATATTCTTGTGATTCATCCTGATGCACTAATTGTATTGATTCTTTAAAGAAATAAATCAATTATGTCCACGCACTAATAGTTGCTGGAACACACTCTCATTTAGTTTTCAAGTAACTTGCTTTAATCTTTAGCCCCTTTGAGAGATAAAAAAAAATTCCTCCTGGGTCAGTGGGGGAGGTAAGCAGGGTCTCCTTGTAGCTGAACTGGCTTGGCAATGGAATGTCACAATCAAGGCAATCCTCTGTGGCGGTTTCAGTAATCCAGTTCCTTAGCGAGGTGGGTCCGAATGTTACAGGTCACTGCTGATGACAGACCCACCACCCTGCTCAGTGACAGGATGTGGGGAGCCAAACCAGTCACTGGGGGCAGGAATTCTTCACACTCAGCTCCTGTTAACCCTGCAAGTTGAAGCCTCCATGGTAAGGATGTTCCTTTTCACCTGACAGATAGTGGAAAGCTTGCTAGATGGCACTTTCAATGGCAACCTATGTGTTTTAAATTCCATCAGTTCCCCAACGTACACTCTGGGGTCTCCAAGTCTCCAAGATGAAAATTTATAGCTCTGGTGGGCAAGCTGACAACACAGGCTCAATGGACTAGGTGGCAGTCAAAGAGTTAAGTCCTGGCTGCTTCTGAGATCAAAGTAGTGTGCATCCCCCAAACTCAGCAACTTTTACTCTCATATGCAGTCAAGTTTTCAACAATTGTTTAGCAGCACATATGGAGAAAAAATATTAAAATAATATTTAATTCTCTACAGGAATTTCATCAAATAATATGAGTGAAGCAGATGCTGGGTCAAGCAGTATTGTAGTTTCTATGGCAACATTTGTGTTTATTCATTGTCTGTTGGATCAGCTTGACTTGTATGGTCAGAGTAATGAGAGTATATTTATTGGAATATTTTACCCTTCATTAATCAGACAGGAAAGCATAATGCACCGTAATTGGATAATGATACCTTAACGCATACTGCCAAATACTCCGTAGGATTTAATTATGGCTATACTATCCCAACATTAAGATATTTCACTGGAGTTGGGGACAGAGCACACAGATATAACCAAGTACTTTAATTTGCTTCAGATCCCTTAATCAAAAAAAATTGCTTTCAATCTCTGTAGGCTAAATGTTATTTTTCCTGTTTCCATTGAACTTTTAAAGTGCAACTGTATTTGATGTCTCAAAGCAACTATACCTCACCACCTAATAAATATTAACTGCTTTATATCACTGAGTTCCCAGGATACCTTGAATAAAAGGCTTTGTGTGCTTCTTGTATGCCACATGGAGATGGTGCAATGTGAAAATTGGGGCTGAGGCCACAGCAGCCTTGCAAAGGTTTGGCTTTCGTGCCTGACCCCTAACATAGATCATGCCCAAACTGAACCATTTTATCAATGAAATGTGCCAAACATTGGCCTGGTCTGTTCATAGAAAAGGAAGACAAAACACAGGGCAAGTCATTCTGAGCCAGTATCGTGCACTTTCCAATGACAGAGTTTGCAAATACTGTATTTGGAAGCAAGTTGCCTTTCTCCAGTCTCAGCCAAGAACTGGGAATGAATCACAACCCTGGGCAAAATGGGGAGAAGCTAAAGTTTTTTTTTCAAAATTGTAGCATTAAAAGGTGACAGCTATTTGTTAAACTGAGAAATACTGAGAATTACCAATGTGACAGTTTGGATCTAGGAATATTCATCTCCTTTGTACACTTGGCATTCCTGATTTGTTTCATTGAGACGCTGCAGAGCCAACCATCAGTATCAGTTTGCCCCTCATGCATACACAAATCAAGCTCGAGCTTGTGAGAGCAGGCAGAAAAACAGTTTTCTGTGTGCATGGCAATGAAAAGCACCAAATATGTTGCAACGTCACTATACAATTTTGTTCTCATGTATATTAGCAATAAAAGGAGGCTGAGCATAAGAACAGAAGAGGAGATGGAAAAAGTAAAGGCTATTTGACCATTAAGTATGCTCCTTCCACAGCTGTGCAAAACCTATCCTTTGTAATAATAATCCTTGCATTTAATACAGAACCTCATCACAAGATGTCTAAGCAATTTACAGGATTTTACTGTAAGATATAGTGATTGTATTTTTAGCTAAACATGATAGCCAAATTACTCACAGCATTGTGCCACAAACAGTCATGAAGTGAGTGATTAATTTTAACTGGGGAATTGTTGTCCACTATACCAGGAGAAATGTTTTCAAATAATTCCACGGGATCTTTAGTATTCCACCTAAACAGGCAGACAGGACCTTGGTTTAACATTTCATCCAAAGGATGGAACCTCCAACAATACAACACAACAACAACTACAACAACTTTCCTTATATAGTGCCCTCCACTCAGGGTAGCGTCTCAGAGCGCTTAACAGTGGCAGAGCCTGACTCCAAGCTGGGGGCAGGGGTGGGGAGGTGACCATTAGCACAGTTGAAAAGGGAGGTTTTCAGGCAGGACTTGTAAAAGGGGAGAGGGGGGGCAAGGCGGAGGGATTGAGGGAGAGTTTTCCTCAGTTTTGGGGTGTAGTGGCTGAAAGCCGTACCTCCAATGATGGAACGGAGGGAACAGGAGGAGGCCATTCGAGCCTGTTCCATCATTTAATTAGATCATGGCTGATCTGTATCTCAACTAATTCTTTCAATTCCTATTTCCCGCTTTCTCCCTATATTCTTTAATACCCTGACCTACCAAAAATCTATCAACCTCACTCTTGAAGGTGTGGATGGATCCAGGATCCACAGCCTTTTGGGGAGAGAATTCCTGATTTCTACCACCCTTTGAGTGAACAAATGCTTTCTGATTTCACTCTTAAATGGCCTGGTTCTAATTTTAAGACTATGCCCCCTTGTTTTGGATTCCTCCTCCAGAGGAAATAGCTTCTCTGTATCCACCCTATCAAATCACTTTATCATCTTAAATACAGCAATCAAATCACTCCTCAACCATCTACATTCAAAGGAATACAATCCAAGTTTGTACGGCCTTTCCTTGTAACTTAACCCTTTAGGCCTGTTAACATACTGGTGAACCTGCAGTGCACCCCCTCCAGGGCCAATATATCTTTCCTGAGGTGCGGTGCCCAAAACTGAACGCAGTACTGCACATGGGGTTTCACTAACGCTCTATACAGCTGAAGTATAATTTTTTCTCCTTTGTATTCCAGGCCCCTTGAGATAAAGGCCAACATTCAATGTGCCTTTTTGATTACTTTTTGCACCTGGGAACTATTTTTTAGTGATTTGTGGATATGGACATCCAGATCTCTTTGCTCCTCCACAGTTCTTAATTACTCCCCATTAAGAAAATATTCTACATTATCTTTTTTCGGTCCATAGTGGATGACCTCACACTTCCCTACATTGAACTCCATCTGCCACAGTTTTGCCCACTCACTTAGTCTGTCCTTTGTAACTTCCTACTCCCATCTACACAACTTACTGAGCCTCCTAGCTTAGTGTCATCTGCAAACTCGGATATAAAATTTTCTATTCCTTCAACCAAGTCATTTAAAAAATGTGGCGAATAGCTGGGGTCTCAGTACAGACACCACTTGTCACGTCCCGCCAATCAGAGAATGTTCCCTTTATCCCTACTCTCTGTTTCTGTCTCCCAACCAATTACCAAGCCACGTCACAAGGTTACCTCCGACTCCATGTGCTTCCATTTTCGCTGATAATCTTTTGTGTGGAACCTTATCAAACACCTTCTGAAAGTCCATATAAACAACATCCATAGACACTCTTATCCACCATTTCAGTGACCTCCTCAAAAAATTCAACTAGATTAGTCAGACACGACCTACCCTTCACAAACCCATGCTGACTCTCTTTGACTAACTCATACCTGTCCAAGTGTTCAGTCACTCTGTCCCTAATGATGGATTCCAGTGTTTTCCCTACAACTGACATTAAGCTGATAGGTCTGTAGTTTCCTGGTTTCTCCCTTCTTAAATAAAGGGGTGACATTCGCAATTTTCCAATCTAAGGGCACAATTCTCGAATTTAGTGAGCTCTTGAAAATTATGATGAATGCACCTGCAATTTCCTTTCCTATTTCCTTTAACACCCTGGGGTGGAAACTATCAGTTCCTGGAGATTTGTGTACCTTGAGTCTCATTATTTTCTCCATTACCTTTTTTCATATTAATTTTATTAAGCGTTTCCCTTTGACTTATTTTTTGGTTCCCCTATACGGCTGGTATTTTGTCCTTCCTCATCCTCTACTGTAAAAACGGTAGCGAAGTATTTATTTAACAAGTCAGCTATTTCCTTATTTTCCATTATAGTCTCACCTACATCTGTCTTTAACGGATCCACATTCCCCTTGACCATTCTCCTTCATTTAATATATTTATAAAAGCTTTTACTATTGGTTTTAATATCCCTTGCAAGTTTTTTTCATACTCCCTTTTTGCTCCTCTTACTACTTTCGTTGTATCCCTTTGTTGCCTTTTGTAGTTCTCCCAATCCTCTGCATTCCCACTTTTTCTTGCATTTGAATAAACCTTTTCTTTTACCTTGATACAGTCTCTAATCTCTTTTGTCCACCATGGTTGCTTAACTACACAATTGGATTGGAGCTTTTGCACTTTAGGGGTGTGTACCTGTTCTGTATTGTCTCAAATACGTTTGAGCTGGAATCAAGATGGTTGGAGTGTAGGGGAAACGGGCGTAGGAGTTTGGCCAAAGGAACAGTCAAGGTGGAAGGTCTTGAGGCTGGCCTTGAAGGGAGCAAGGGAGTGGGAGAGACGAAGGGTGGGATGAAGTTCCAAAGGGTGGGGGTAGAAAAGGTGAAACCCCGTCTGCCAATGGTGGGGGTGGCGGGGCAGGGCAGGGGACATGGACCAGGTCAATGCCCGCTGAACGGAAGGAGCTGCCAGAAAGGTTAATACCACTAGACACATAGGTTTACCACACACTGGTGTTTTGATTCTAATTTGCGATTCTATGGAGGGAATTGTTCAATGAATGACAAATTTGAAGTGGCTAAGTGGCTAACCATTTTAACTTTGGTTTACCTGTTTGCAGTGCTCTCCTGGACACGACATAAATGCAAGTTTATGTTGTTGTTGCTCTCCTCTGCCAGTGATGCAGCATCACGTCTGGCAGTATAATTGGGATTTAGAGAAAGGTCCTGCATCCTCCCAACAAATCAAACGAGGAAAAGTAAATGGGTTTGGATGTCAAATTCATATTTCAATTATCTTATTTATACCTTCTGATGGTTTAAGTAGGCAGAACATTCAGCAGCCATTTCAAAACTGTACACCAGGCAATAATGTTGTTCTTAGGTACTGGTATCACTGAAGGATTGTTCACTTTGATACTGTCTTCTCTTTGGATTTGCAAAAGAAAATATGATGGCATTAAAATGCTTGCTCAGACCAGAATAGCATTTGTTACTCTTTGCACACAAAACATCTTTTAGCATGTGTGCTGTATTACAAATGAAATAAAAATGGTTGTGTTGGAATGCCAATGTGAAGAATGTTACTATAGGCCTCAGAGACTTAAGTATATAGGAGCTTCATGTTAGAATTAGTTTATTTTCAGGTCCTTTACATTACTAACATTCCCATGAGACACAAACAAATACTGAGCAAGTCAACTTCAGTTGCAGCACCAATGCTACAATAATTCAATGTGCTGTTCTTTAAAAACACTTACATTAATCATCCTATTGCACTCCTCTCTAGAGTCGCTAGATTAACATAAACATAGCAATGAAGAAAAGGACTGAGTCTGCCAGAATAAAAACAAGACAAAGCGTTTTATTTTTGTTCGTGTACCGTGCTGAATATATTACACTGCGAAGGTGTGACAGTTTCAGAGAATCTTTTTCTTAATTTCATTCCTAAACACTAAGTACAAACAGTAAAGTCATTGTAATGAAGTCATGGTTTGAATCATACTTTGAAATAATCTCATTTAGGACCGAACACCCTTTTCGAGTATTTTTAAGGGTAACAGCAAGTGGTTTAACTGTTTATACCGACTCACCTTTCAACACCATTGCCTGTGTGAAATCTAACCATTTTGATTTCACTTATTAGCAATGATAATTATCTTTCCATTTGATATATTGTCAAGAATATTGAAACACCGCAAACTGTTTCATATATGATCGCTGTCAAGTACGGCAACTGTGCATTTGTAGACAAACATGGCAGCTAATTTCGCAAAGCAACGTGCCACAGAACCATAGAAATTTAGGCCATTCGATCTATCGTGTCTGTGCGGCTCCCTCAAGAACAATCCTTCAGTCCCAATCTCCTGTAGCTATTTTTTTAAAAAAAGAAGTTACTTGTCTTGTTCCCTCTTGAAAGCCAATATGGATTCTGCCTCAACCACCGCTCCCGGCAGACTATTTTATATACTACTCTGAGTGAAAATGTTTTCTCCTAGCCTCTCCATTTGTTTGTTTACTAACTATCTTAAATTGATACCCTCTATTTATGGACCAACTGATTTACTCCCAATTAGCAAAAACCCTTCATAACTTTAAAGACCTCTATCAGGTCATCATGAAACCTTTTTTGTTTGAGTGGAAAAAGTCCCAGTTCAATAGTTCAAACCACTTAATATCTAGTATCATCCTAGTAAATCTCCCATGCACTCCTCTATCGCCTTGACATCTTTCCAGTAGTGGGATGATCAATACTGGATACAATACTGTATACTGTATCAATACTGTAACTGCAGTCTGGCTGATGAGTTATATGCGTTTAGCATGACCTCTTTGCCGTTATACTCTATACCCATATTTATAAACCTTGGATTCCATTAGCATTTTTTACAGCTCTGGCGATCTGACTTCCCACCTTTAAAGATTTATTAACATCAATACCCTTATTCCATGAAGTGAATAATCAATTTATCTGGTGATTTGTTGGGGAAAAACTTCCTTCTCATTTTGAATATTGTCATAGGATCTTTACCATACACCTGAACAGGTAGAAGGGACCTCGGATTAACATCTTATCTGAACGACACCACCACTACCAATGCAGAGCTTCACCCAGCACTGGTCAGTCTAGAAAGTGAACTGAGCTTGATGGGTTGAATGGCCTCCTTCAGTTTTCCTATGTTCCTAAAAGATTCAGATTTTAAGCTCCACTTTGTGAGTTTCATACACGCCTTCATTACATTGAGGCTTGACTAGGTAAACTCACTGCTTGTTGGCCTCCCCAACTCGTCGCTCCAAAGGCTTCAGATCATCCAGAACTCTGCAGCATGTGTCCTCCCCCGCACTAGGCTCCATAACCCTATCACCCCCATCCTTGCCCAACTCCACTGGCTTCCCATTACACAGAGGATACAGTTCAAGATACTGGTCCTCACCTTCAAAACCCTCCACGGTCTTGCTCCACCTTACCTCTCTGACCTCCTAACCCCCTACCACAATGTTCGCTCCCTCCGCTCAGTGGGCTCCGGGCTGCTTCACGTTCCCTGCCTTGCTCGCCCCACTATTGCCTGAAGACCTTCCGCCACTCTGCACCCACCCTCTGGAATTCCATCCCGCACTCTCTCCGTCTCACCCTCTCCCTCGCCATCTTCAAGACCCACCTCAAGATCCTCCTCTTCGACCGTGCTTTCGATCTCCCTGCTTCCCTCCCGCCTCCCACACCCCGACCCTCAGCTTGGGTCCGAAATTCTGTCTGTCCAGCACCTTGGGACATCCTCCTGATGTGAAAGGCGCGATACAAATGTAATTTTGTTGTTGTTGTTGCTTCATTAAAAAAAAATTAGCGAACAGAGCTCCGATGGCATAATGTGTAAAGGGAATGCCCAATGGAGTATTGTACCATACAGAGCAGAAATGTAAAAGTCTGATTCCTTGTCTGTGTTAAAGTAACTGATCTCAAGTGAGGCAATAGATGGGGATTTACAATTGGCCTTAGTGCCTCTAAATTAAAGACAAAGATACCAACTGGAGTTGGATACCAGTTTGCACCTAGCCTGCACTGACATTTTAGTAGTTTTATAGTTTTAATTGCGGCCCATTAGCTTAGGTTTTAAGTGCTATCCATTAGCCCATGCTGTAAAATGGACATCAGTGAGAACAGGCTGGACTTGGTTGTAACATGCTCAAATGCTTGACTAGCCTGCCGACATTCACTCTCTTCACATTCAAAATATGAAGACTACTTGGACAAAGTAATAAAGTGCCAGTGCCTAAACCCAGCAGAAATCAACATCTTGAGAATTAAGAGAGGAGAAAAAGGGAGAAAATTTGCAAATAAAATTCCCAAATAAGCAGAGCTGACCTCCCCTTAACCTTTGTGATTGAATGTGATTTATTTTGCACAAGCAGCAACTGAAACGAAATGGTTAGCCAAACCACACTGAGGTCCAAGTTATGTTCCAAGCAGCCTGAATTTTATATTCTACTGAAAGAATTCATTGAAAAGAAAATGGATCTTGCAAGCTGAAAAAACTATTTACCAGAGCCAGTGAGTATCAAAATACCTGGTCTAAATATGCTGACAAATTTAATAAAACATCAAAAAAAGATGGATACACAGCTCCACAGAAAGCAGCTGCGAAACATCAAACTACTCAGAGTAAAGACAGATCATAATAACGACTGATATAAATTTGTTGCATTCATAAAATTATTTGCAAATAGCAGATCATGACTGTGTTACAAAAATTCTTGCATTTTGTTTGGTACTTTATCATATCGGAAGGACATCTCAAAACACTTCACAGGATTTACTGTGAAATGGAGTGATTCTGTATTTGCAGGCAGCTGCAGCACAATTGTACACGGCAATGTCCCACAAACAGCCATGAAACATATGACCAATTTTATTTGTTGGATTGTTAGCCAAGACACTGGGAGAACAGTCTTTGCTTTTCAAATATGGCATGAGATCTTTAACATCTACCTGAACAGGCAGATGGGACCTCGCTTTAACGTTTCATCTAAAAGTGTCATGCGATCTCTGGAACTCGAGTTAGTCCCTGACATAACCGGAAGTCGAAACTGAGATCAGTGTCCCAGCAAAGTTCCAGAGAGTTGGTTGCAATTTGTTATTTACAAATCCTGTTGTATGTCTCACAAAAGCTAATAAACTGAAATCACTCATTTTGGCAGGAAAATGAGTGACCATAATTTGCCACCTCGTGAATCCTTTGTGATCCAGATCCATTGTATCCCTTGGCTTTTAATATGCCAGGTTATATCACTGTATAAAAATATTAACCACATATAACATCATATTATTAAGACAAGAATAACATACAGTACAATATATAATGCCTTTCATGTCGGGAGGATGCCTCAAGGCATAATATATTGTATACCAGATCAAACACAAAAAAATTCCGTTTTATTCATGATTGTTTATGGGACATTGCTGTTTGTGAACTGGCTGCTGCATTAATGTACAAAATACACAGTCACTATACTTTCGAGTAAAATCCTAGGAAGTGCTTTGAGACATCTCAACAACATGATAAGGCTATATCAAATGCAAGGATTATTATATATAATGTAAGCATTATTGTTGTTCACTTTGATATTTCATGTGATTTCATAGAATAGAATAGAATAGAATCATAGAAGCTTACCATTCGGCCCATCGTGCCTGTTTGGCTCTTTGAAAGAGCTACCAACTAGTCCCACTCCCCTGCTCTTACCTCATAGCCTTACATTTTTTTTCCTTTTTAAGTTCCTACCCAATTCCCTTTGAAAGATATTATCGAATCTGTTTCCACCACCCTTTCAGGCAATGCTTTCCAGACCTCTTTAATTTTAAACACCTCTATTCACTGGGTAAATCTAGAAGAGAATATTACATTATCATTAAGCATTCTATCCAATGGCCCCCAAGAACAAACCAAACTCTCAGCAAACAACATAAGTCCCCATTATACTTTCCTTCATATCACATGATGGACAAATAATTGATCCACATCCCAAACCATTGTCAAGTGAAGAAGCCAAAGAGGAGTAGCTGATACTACTGCCAAAATGCAAGGCCAGACAACAGCCAACATGCTGTACGTAATACAATGATACAAGATAGACCAATGCTCAACAGATCAGGATGTCTTGCATTGCATCTGGAACCCATATAGCACACATCACCAAGAGTGGTGACAACTGGCTGATTCAATGCCTTGAAAGGCCACTCTCCAGACTTGGGGAATGGAAAGTTTTCATGCTATTCCTAATTCTGACTGAGCACTGTATCTTTGTCTCACACTATGTAAGTTGGCAAGGTTGACTGAGCAGATTGACTTTTTCATCAATCTTCTGAATTGACTTGTCCGCCACCTGCTACTCACATTAGGTTTAATGCTAGCTCAAGCTTCTTTAATGGTCAGCCTGGCAGAACATTAAACCTGCCTCAAGTGACACTATGCCTAATGTGCCAATGTTCTTAAAGTCTGACTGAATGCAGTGTTACATTTCCTTGCCCCTCCTCAGATCCCTGACCTTGTTTAGGTTTCCAGTCTATTGTATGAAAAGCCTGAAATATTCTCCCAATGTGAAAGATGCTATAGGAATGTAAATTGTTGTTGTTGTTGTTACTGTCAAAACAGCTTTTGCTCTACACAAAATGCACAGTCAATTCACTTCACAGTATATTCTGTGAAGCTCTTTGAGACATCTCAATGACATGCATAAGATGCTACATCAAATGCATAATATCAATACAAGTGTGGTTACCAAATGGTCACACTATTGACATGATGACTTCACTGGGTAACACAGCAAGTTAGTGCACAAATGTGTTTGGGCTGTTTCATCTTACTGAGCATAGATTCACAACAGAAAACTACATTCAATTTGGCATCAATTGTCAGACTGGCTCTGAAAACACATGAGGCTGGAAATTCCTGTACAGCAATAACAAATTATATTTGTATCACATTTTTCATGTCGGGAAGATGTTCCATGGCGATGGACAGTTAGGAATTTGGACTCGAGCCTGGGCTTAGGATCTGGAGGGGTAGAGAGCAGGGAGGGTAGTAGGTTGGCTGAAGGTGCAGTCGAAGAGAAGGGTCTTGAGACTTGTCTTGAAGGAGACAAGTGAGGGAGCAAGGTGAAGGGACTGTGGGATGGAGTTCCAAAGAGTGGGAGCAGAGAAGCTGAAGACCCGACTACCGACAGTGGGGAGGGCTGGGCAGGGAGCAGACAGGCTGATATGGCATTAGCAGGTAACAGTGGTAGGAAGGAGCAAGGAAATGGAAGGCTTTGAAGGCAAGGATAAGGATTTTGAACTCTAGTTTGGAGGTAGAGAGATAGTTGGGTATCATCCGCATATATGTGGATGTTGAACCTATGTCTGCGGATGATGTCACCAAGAGAGAGCATGTACATGTTGAAGAGAAGAGAATCAAGGACAGAGCTCTGAGGAACACCACACCAGATGGTGCAGGGGCTGGAGGACAAGCCGTTTTTGGAGATAAAGCGGAGATGGTGTGCAAGGTATTATCTGAACAATTGTGGAGTTCAGTGGTTAGAGCACTCGCCTTGCAAGCGAGACACCTGGGTTCAATTCCAGGCAGGGCGAAACCCTGGGCAAGTTTACTTACTCCACACGTCTAATAATAATCCCTCCAAAACAAAATAATAGTAAATTAGTAATTTTCAATCCACGACTGATTATGGGACACTGCTGTGCGCAATTGGCTGCCGCGCTTTGCCCACAAAAATACAGTCAATCCACTTTACAGCATATTCTGTGAAGCACTTTGAGACGTCTAGAAGACGTGAAAAATGCCATATCAAATGCAAGGATTATTATCATTATAATTCAATGACATGACAAAAACCCGATTGAAGGGGTTCGTAGAAGGAGTGGTGGGAGAGGAAGGAGTGAAGCTGGAAGGCAACAATTCCTTCCAAGACCCTGGAAAGGAGAGAGACGTTGGAGATGGGGCAGTAATTGCAGAGCACGAATGGATCCAGGGAGTGTTTTTTCAGCATGGGGATGATGCCGGCTGTTTTTAAGGGGCTGGGAAGAACACCAAAACCAACAACAAGAAATTACATTTCAAGCCAGGAGGATGGTGCCAATGGAGAAGGAGAGGTTGATGATGTCTGTGAGTAGAGATGGAGCTGGAAGGTAAAGCAGAGGGGTAGGGATGGGGTAGAGGGAGCAGGTGGTGGATTTCAAATGGAACATAATGGGCCACAGTTTGGCCACCACTTCCAGAGAGAGTTGGGTGATGTTTGTGTTCATTCACTTCAACAGTGTCATATGTCTTCAAATTTCAAATTGTGAGAACTGTGGACAAATTCTTCAAAACAGTCTTAACTTAAAAGTTGGTTTTCCACAGTTCTTAAAAAGAACCAGCTTCTGAATTTAAGAATTTTCCGCAGTTCTGTACGATTTTAAATTTTAAGAAAAAACTTCTTGCAGGATGAGACAAAGTTGAATTTTAATAATCATATTGGTACAGCAGGAGGTGGCTGACTAAAGTGTGTTGCACCGCCTTAGTGGAGGAAAGAGCTTTGTTCTGTTCCTGGTACCTACACCCGACCTGGAAGTGTTTGACACTGATATTGTATTTCAGCACTCTGGAGCACAGGAGCAGCCTGTTCAGCCATTCTATTAGATCATAGCTGATCCATGAGATGCAATGCTGCATGAAGGGCACTATATAAATATATAAATGCAAGTTGTTGTTGATGATATTGAAGTGAATGCACACAAACATCACCCATCAAAATATGAACTTACAAGAAAAGTTGTATTTATGAAATATCAACACAAATATTTTGTGAGATTCTTGTGAGGTCATTAGCTAAATAGTTAATACCAACATTAAAAATAGTGTCTGACCCATTTATACAGGTGACATAGTTAAACTCATAAGAGCATTCTTGCCTATCCAAACTAAGCAACACTTTATACAGTTACCTCACTGTGTGGATGGAAGTTAATACGGAGCATCAAGGTTTATACAAATTGGTTCCACTATGGAAAACTTTGTTCAAATGAATATAAAATCAAACTCTACAAACATTGGATTCAAGCCAACCTATGCTACTTTGCACTGCTTGTATGAAGTGTTTTAATTCAACTCAGCTGTCAATTTGGTTTCAATTCAAACTACGAGTGCTACCATACGAATGGGATTTCTATTTCGAGATTGCAGTCATTATGGATTAGCTGCTGGACTGGACCTCAAGGTGGAATTATATCCAGTCAAGCTCTTGTCAGGCCCCAAATTCTGCACCTACTCTCTCTGGAAGTCCTGTCTGATATGCAACAGTGGTGGCCAAACTGTGACCCATGGGCTGGAAATGGCCCATGGTGTAGTCAAGAAGCGTGCCACCGCTCAACCCCCAACCCCTGAATATTCACACAAGTCTAGGTAAGTCCATGTTCGATCGTAAGTGCGTTTTCAGTTTTTTCTTGTTTGAATATTTCTTGATTCATGGCATAAATCCAATGCCTTGGGACATCCTCCCAACGTGAAAAGCACTGTACAAATGTAATCTTGTTGTTGTTGTTGTAAATCAAAAAATATTCAATCAAGAGAATTTATTTTGTTGGTCGACCACAAAAGTTGTCCAACAAAGTACATTTTCTTGATTAAATAACCACAAAGGTTGGCCACTGCTGCTCCACAAGTGTTCAATCCTGTTATAAGGCTTGAAATACCCTAATGGTAATGAGATTACCCTGTTTGTCATGTTATCCCCAGCAACCAAAACCCATTATATTTTAACACACTGGGAATCAACCGAGAAACGTTCCTCTATAAAGACATGTCCTCATTAACCACATTCCCATTAACTGGCGTCAAGTGCATACAATGAATCAGTTGATAGTTGAAGTTTGTGTGCATGTGGTTTTAATAAACATGGTTTACTTTAGGGAAGTATTATGAAGCTAGATGGATACCTTCTGCCGACTTTAATATTTGCACTCCAGAATCGTTTATATGAGGGGAAGCTTAACCCAAGCAGGAAAGTTGGGAATAGGATACGCTACCTGGGGCTTAGGCAATATTCCCAACAAGGATTCTATCTTCAGGTGACAGGAGATGCATTCCTGCTTCGTCTCTCTCACCATGATTGCTACTGATGTTTGCACAGTGACTCATGCAGAACGCCAGATAATCAAATTTGGTATGAGCCAAGTGAAACGGGAGGATATGCCAGTATTGAGTTTCAAAAGGAAACCTGGATGGAATTTTATTTATACCACAGGTAGCCCATGGAAATAGTTTCCATATTTTCTGGGCTTGGCATCATTGATTGCAATGACTGGGTTTGCTTTCTTACTTATCCTTTGCTCTAAGAAACTAGAAATCTCATTCCCCATATAATAATCTTGAATGTTAGAGCAAACATTGGTTAGAAGTGAAATCAGAAAACGTTTTTGTGCAATTAAAACTATAAAACTACTAAAATGTCAGTGCAAGGTAGACCAGCTGAATGGGCTACTTCTGTTTTCATAAGTTTGTATTTCTCATAGATGTAGTCTGAATGGCCCTTTCCTCTGAATAATTTTGAACATTAGAATTCTAGGTGAAGGTTGCTGGATTGTAATGTTGCTAGTAATGATGATCCTACTGTAGTTGCAGTTCTGTATCTGGCTAATAATCATATAATAATAATCCTTGCATTTGATATAGCGCTTTTCACATATTTGAGACGTCTCAAAGAATATACAGTAAAGTAAATTGATTGTATATTTGTGGGTGAAATGCGGCAGCCATTCTGCACACTCAAAATGCACAATTCCAGAACTGGCTTCCCTGAAGTAATAATAATAACAATAACACTGCATTTATATAGTGTCTTTCACATCGGGGAGACATCCCAAGGCTCTATACAGTCGAGGATTTGCACCTGAGCTGGGATTAGGATTCAAGTGAGGACGTAAAATGACTGAAGGCATAGTCAAAGAGGAAGGTCTTGAGATGGAACTTCAAGAAAAGGGAAAGGGCAAGGCAAAAGGATTCTGGAATGGAGTACTAGAGAGCGGGGGCAGAAAGGCTGAGGGAGGTTGTTAGAGTTTAAGAAGATCACAGAGGTAAGGTGGGGAATGGCATGGAAGGGGTTTGAAAGTGAGAAGAAGGATCATGAATTCATTTCTCTGAGGTTTGGAGCTGGGCTTGTGGAACCTCTTGCACAATAATAATCCTTGCATTTGAGATGCTTCAAAGAGCTTCACAGGATATACTGTATAGTGGTATGACAGTATGTATTTTGTGGATGAAACACGGCAGCCAATTTGCACAATGTCCTACAAACAACAATTGAGTGAGTGAGTGAATTTTATTTGGGGGATTGTTGGCCAGGAAACTTGGAGAAACTCCCTTCTTTTTTCGATTAGTGCCATGGGATCTTTAACATCCAGCTGGACAGGCAGACAGGATCTCGGTTTAACATTTTACCTGAATGACGGTGCCTCCAACAATGAAGCACACTCCCAGCACTGCATTGGTGCACTAGTTTCATTACAAAAAAATTAAATTAGAATTTTATTTAGGATGTGCTTGGCCTGAATAGATAATTTTTCACCGTAGCAACTGGTCACACTGGACAGAGATGACAGAGGTGACAGTTCACTTGGAACAATACTAACGACATAATAGTCACCATTACTATATAGATATACAGTACGTTGAACAATGTTTGTCCAAAAATAATTTACTTGAAAGACTGGAAATAACCCTGTGGTGAAACTAAATGTGGTTTTCTGGGGTGTGAAGGATTCATATTGTTACCGCAGCTCAACTCAGTCATAGCTACTCATCAGGTCTCAGGTTTGTGCACTGGTGGAAGTTCTTCTCAAGTTTCGACCCCTCCCCTGTCAAGTACTTTCCTATTTAAAAACACTTTTACAACATGACAAGTAACTTTGTGGTTGAGAATCTCCCTGAGAAATTAATTCAGAATTAATATGAATTTATTGAACAATTTTTAGAGATAACTATATCTTCCATCCTTTTGGATGAGGAGTTAAACTGAGACCCCATCTGCCTGATTAGGTGGAAGTTAAATATCCCATGGCACTATTCAAACAGAGCAGGGTTTCGGTGCTTAGATTCAGACTCGCTCAGCCCAGTGTCCAAGCCAACAACCTTCCAAATAAAATTAGTCACACACTTCATGGCTGTTTGGAGGACATTGCTGTGGACATATTGGCTTGCATATTTGCCTACAAATACTGTCAATACATTTCCCAAGTAAAAATATTGGTCATGATAAGGTGCTGTATCAAATGCAAGGATTACTATTATATCCATTGGACAAGTTTGATATATTTTCTACTATTTCAGTTTTCCTCACCTTTGAAGTGTTGTTTTTGGGAGATGCCAGGAGAACTAAGAAGGTTGTAGTTTCAAGTCCTGAATTGCAGACATTGAACTCATTGTCTATCTTGACTAGCACTCCAATGAAACTGTGCCTTCAGTCACCCTCCTACCACTACGCTCTCTACCCTCCACCCCTCCTGATCCTAACCAGCAACTCGGGTACGGATCCCTGACTGTCCAGCGCCTTGGGATGTCCTCCTGACGTGAAAGGCGCTATATAAATGTAACTTCGAGTCCTGAAGCTCAGTGGTTAGAGCGCTCGCCTTGCAAGCAAGAGACCTGGATTTGATTCTAGGCAGGGCAAAATGTTAGGCAAGTTTTCTTACTCCATGCGCGTCTGTTTACTGAGTAGTAAGTAGGAACCCCATTGTTAGTCGATTGCTGGACCGCTTTTCCAAGAGTAATAATTCCCTTTAAAAAAAATTTGTTCACTTCAATCCACGACTGTTTGTAGGACACCACTGTGCGCAATTGGCTGTGCATTTCGCCCACAAAATATAGTCAATTCACTTGATAGTATATTCTGTGAAGCACTTTGAGGTGTCTTGAAGACTTTGATAAGGTGCTATATCAAATGCAAGGATTATTATTATTATTAGTTGTTGTTGTTGAAGTGCTGGGGTAGCGCTGCTTTGTCGGAGGTACCATCCTTCAAATGAAACATTAAACCAAGGTCCTGTCTGCCTGTTCAGGTAAATGTAAAGAATTCATGACACAATTCTAAAAGAGAAGGGAGTTTCTTCTGGTGTCCTCACCAACAGTCCTGCTATTAAATCAGTGGTGAACCTTTTTGGTCAGTCAAACAAATACATTTTTTTTGATTGAATATTTCTATATTTATGGCCACACCACAAACCTCACTGCTCAGTAGCTACTGGAAACAATACATTATATTAAAACAGATTTGCCTATACTAGTGCATATCCTCACACTCGTGTTCAAATCCATTCATTCCCTGGCACCTCCCTACCTCTAAGACCACCTCATTCCCCAATCCACCACCCTGGGATCAAGTGGCACCAGCCTCTTGCTCATCACTCGCACCCTCCGCCCCACCATCGGAGGTCGCACTTTCAGCCACTACATCCCAAAACTCTGGAACACTCTCCCTTGCCCCCTCTCTCCCCTCTTTCAAGTCCCACCTGAAAACTTTCCTCTTCGACCATGCTTATGGCCACCTACCGCCTCATCACGGCTCGGAGTCAGGCTCCACCACTGTTAAGTGCTCTGAAATGCTACCCTGCGTGGAGGACACTATATAAGGGCAAGTTGTTGTTGTTGTATATGTGTGTCAGGCCACTTCTTGACAGCCCTGCTGGCCACTTGCTGCCGGCGGATCATAGAGTGCCCACCACTGAGTTAAATGGATCGTTTACATCCTCTCAAACTACGGCCTCATCTCCAATCTCCGCTTCCCCTCCAAGGTCCTGGAACGAGTTGTTGCTTCTCAGCTTCGATCCTTCCTCTCCCGTCACTTCCTTCTAGAACCCCTCCAATTGGGTTTCCGTGCCGCCCACAGCACAGAAACAGCCCTCGTCAAAGTGACAAATGACATTCCGTGCCTCTGCGACCAGGGCTCCCTCTGCCTCCTCGTCCTCCTTGACCTCTCTGCTGCCTTCGACACCATTGACCATTTTATTCCCATCCACCACTTCTCCTCTCACCTTAACCTTCACAGCTCTGTCCTTGACTGGTTCAGATCATACCTCTCAGACCACTTCCACTTCATCTCCACAAACGGTTTCTCCTCTAGCCCCCGCACCGTCTTGTGCAGCGTTCCTCGGGGCTTTGGCCTAAGTCCCCTCCTCTTCAATATCTATATGCTCCCTCTTGGTGACATCATCCGCAGACATGGGGTCATTTTCCACATGGATGCGCATGACACCCAACTCTATCTCTCTGCCTCCACCCTTGACCCCATGACCACTGCTGTCCTGACAGAATGTTTGTCAGACATCAAGTCTTGGATGAGAGCTAACTTTCTTCAGTTAAACATCAACAAGACCGAGGCCCTCCTGATTGGCTCCCGTCAGCACCTCCTCACTCCACCTTGCTAAGCCAGTCTAGAACCTTGGCGTCTTGTTTGACCCTCAACTAACCTTTCTACCTCACATCTGCGCCATGACCAGCTCTGCCATCCCCCACCTTCGCAACATCACCCAGGCTGCAGATCATCCAGAATGCTGCAGGCCGTATCCTCTCCCACACCAGGCTCCGTGACCCTACACCCCCATCCTCGCCCAACTCCACTGGCTTCCCATCACAAAGAGGATACAGGTCAAGATCCTGGCCCTCACCTTCAAAGCTCTCCATGGTCTTGCTCCCTCCTACCTCTGTGATCTCCTAATCCCCTACCATCCTGCTTGCTCCCTCTGCTTGGTGGGTTCCAGCCTGCTTCAAGTCCTCTGCCTCGTTCGCCCAACTATTGGGGGGCAAGCCTTCTGCCAATCTGCCCCCATTCTCTGGAACTCCATCCCGCAGTCCTTCCACCTTATCCCCTCCCTTGCCTCCTTTAAGAACCACTTCAAGTCCCTGCTCTTCGACTGTGCTTTCAATCACCCTACTTCCCCCCGCCCACCTCCCTCCACGATCCCAACCCCAGCTCAGGTCCAAAACTCTGTCTGTCCAGCACCTTGGGACGTCCTCCTGACGTGAAAGGTGCTTCACAAATGTAATTTTGTTTTTTTTTGATTGTTTTGTTAGACATTGCTGTGCACAAATTGGATGTCACATTCTCCTCTAGATACACAGCTAATACACTTAACCGTAATTACTGTGAAGCCTTTGAGACATACGCATAATATCAAATATAAGGATTATTATTATATCAAAAGGTTTATCCCACCTTAAAAGGGGGGCTTATATTCTTGTTCACCAGAATACCACAATATTAATATTGCAAGGTGCGTGCTCAGGTTATCTCATTATAATAATGCAATAATCATAATTATTATTATTATTATAATATTTATAATTATAAAAATATTTATAATTATATAATTATTATATAATTATTTATATTTAATTATTATATAATTATTATTATTATTATTATTATTATCTAAAAATGCTCATTAAAATGCAAATTGAACATCTTTTATCTGTAATGTCTTGTATATTCTTGATCCTGAAAATGAAAGATCACAGTGCAGAAGATCATTTTTGTTTTTTTCCTTTCAAAGACTTTCAAGTAAGCACTTTCCCTCGTCAAGTATCCATACGTCAGATACAATTTAATGCTTTCTTAAAACATGACAACACCTTAATAATTAACAACTGCTAAATTTGTTACACTCCAATTTACCCAATTAACAACAACAGTGCTGAATGACAGGGATCTTATTAATAATAATATTAATAGTAATACTTGCATATGATATAGCATCTTTTGCGAGGACATCTCAAAGTGCATCACAGAATATACTGCAAATTGTAGTGACTGTATTTTCTACAAATAGTTTGTGCTGTAAACTGACTTCCATTTAAAATTAGGTCAGCAATGCCAAAGTTACTTCAGTTTGAAGAATAAAAGGTATCAGTGGATGGAAATTTGCCTGTAAATCAGCTAGCTAAATCTGATCAATGGTGCAAGAGGTAAAATATGAAAGAAAAAAGGAAGAACTTACATTTTTATAATGCCTTATCATGTCAAAATGTCTTGGAAGTGTTTCACATATAATTAATACTAATGCGTTCGTGACATTTTTATAAACAAGCAAGGCAGCCAATAGGTTTCTGCAAACAACCACCAGATGAGTGATCAATTAATCCAAGGGATTGTTGGCCAGGATACCAGGAGAAACCCTTCTTGTTTTGAATCATATTGTGCAATCTTTAATGACCACTTCAACAGGCAGGCAAGACCTCCATTTAACATCTCATTCAAAATGCCGCACTCAAACAATGCACTGCTTGCACACTACTACTGAGAGTTCAATACAATAAAATATAATTTCAATTTATATAGTGCCTTTCAAGACAGGAAGACATCTCAGATTGTTTAACAAACCTTTATGGACATCTGAGCTGGGGTGGAAAGTGGAAAGATGACCAAAAGCATAGTCAGCAAGATACATTTTGAGACGTGTCAAATGTGAGGCTTGATCCCACAACCTTCTCATTTAGAGCCTAGAGTGTTACCAACTGAGTACCAATAAAAATACCATATTATATGAGTACTGAGGTGGGTAGTTCTCCTGTCAATAATTGGTGATGTTACTGCCTGCACTAATACCATGACTACTGATTGAGTAGTCGATCAGTAGATCCATCATGGTAATGCAAGTGAGTGCAGATATAAGGCCTACTGAAAGGAATACGTATCTTCATACTGTACCTTTATTTATACATCCTCTTGTAATATATGTGGCTATAATTTGGCACTCAACATGGCTCGTGTTCTAAAGATTAAACCACAGACTCTGGTGTGCCTTAATTCAATGGTTTAACCACAAAAAAGCAAGGTAGAGGGAAACTCCAAAAAAACCTAAAAAGTACATGAGAAAGTTTATCTGTAATTGTCTGCTATCCTCAGTTCAAAATAAAAGTCCACCAGTATTCCCCATACAAATTCATTCATTTTAATAAGAAAATATTTTACTGTATGCTGGAAGCATGTGTTTTGTGGATTTCAACATTTAGCATTTAAGACATCACTGGCTAAATGAAACAGAAATAAATCTCTATCTCCTATCAAACACTCAAAAATAGCAAGCTAGTTTATTAATATAATCAGCTTGCAACCATACTCTTGAAATAAATAAGCTGCCTGCTCAAATGTGTTTTATTAGGATTTTTCTGTTTTTCACATCATACCGCTGAAATGAGAATCATAGTGTTACTTCATGACTGTGAATTTATCAGATACCTTGACAAGGATTTTAGAATTTACATTTGAGAACTGCCAACCAATATCTTCTACTACTTTAGATGGTAAAAGGTGGCTGGACCAACACATTGTGCCAGCTGGGGAGATCTTTACATTGTGATGGTAATGCCGAAGAATAATGTGAGGTCAGAATTCCCCACCATTAACATCCAGGGAAACCAACTACACAAATTCAGCCACTGTGCTGCTCGCTTCTTTTTTCATTTATTCCACATTTCTATCAGAGGGCATATGTATCGAGTAACCTGGGGCACCCCGTAAACTCTTATACAATGATGCTCTATAATTGATTAGATTAATAGAAACTAGACTACTGAAGTGGTACTGAAGAACATCTCCTGATTGTAGTTTTTGCATTATAATGCAATTTTCCGTGCAGCTAATCTGATTTGAATAGAATTTGTAATTCTTCCATTCTGCCTCTCCTGTTCAAGCATCATAAATTAGCATGACAATTGACACAGCATTAGGTAAACATTGATGTAGAGCAATAAAGAGCCACTTTTCGTGTACAATTAAAAAGAATGCAAATAAAGGACACTTAAAAATATGTTTCAAAAGAATGAGGTGGAATTAAACTCCTCTTACATTTACAGACTAAGAGTTGATTGGCTAACTGAGAAATAAATTGTATGTTCCCCGTACTAGGCTTATTGGGTTTGCTTGCATTGCAGTAAATCTACTATTAAATTAGTCTTGTTACTCATGCTGTGAAACATAAATGTTATTGCTCTGACTGTCAATTCCTATATTAGGAGTTCAGAGTTAAACCCTTTTAACACTGCAGCAGTAAATTGATAATCGCTACATAAATTGCAGGGTATTAATACAAAAGTTATTTTTTTAGACTCCAAACAGAGTAAAAGCTGTTATGTTCAGACGACAGTTTAAAGGGCATTGATTTGGAGGTTGATTCAAATCCCAGTGTTACTCCATCCACACAAGACTGGCGGCCAGTGCTTGCATTGGACAGTAATTTGAGTGCGCCAGACTCCTGCCCTGATTCAGTACTGAGACACAGAGTAAACATTGGAGAGATTGAATTCAGTTCAGATCAATGTGATCCAAACTGAAGTGGATTAACGGCATAAAAAAGTATCAGTATCACCAGGTACTGTGTATAAATAGGACTGGGAGGAAGGGGACATCAAGCAAGCTAAAATTCCTGACATGCAGTACAGTATTATACCTTGTGCTCTGAATTTATTTCCTGCAGCCATTTCAAGTTGTGCCCAATATACCAGACACCCTACTGGTATTGTTTTCTTGCTGACATACCTCTGGCCTGGAAACTCAAACTGACTGCCAACTAAGAGCCTGAGAAAGAGTCCCCATTTATTGCTCACACACACTTCACTTACAAAGTGGTAGATTCAGATTGTATCTTGGAATTTTGGAATTAATACTTCACCCTCTTTACTCATAAAAGCCAAAAAAACAATTATTAGTATCCATCGGCAATGGGTTAACAGTAGCTGCATTGTTGAAGAGATCAGCAAAGAACTGCAGTGAATAAATTCAAATGCAAAGTAAAACAAAAACCGTCTCTGTATACAATTTTAGTAGAGGTCGACACCTTCTTTTCAGATTTCTGTCAACAAACATCGGGTCAACATTTATAGATGACGTAACCCAAGCTTATTTTGTAGAACTTAAACCATTAAAAAAATTCTGTCCTAGAGATTTCGAGAGAAACACAAAAATAGCCGTTGTTAATCAAACCGCCTCCCCGGCCAATGCTGTGAGGATTGTATGGTGTCCAGCCCCTGGCTTTAAACCATTCTAATCTTTAAAGACTAACACTGTCAGTGTTAGATGCTCGATTAGAAAAACTCTCGCCTTTTAATCAGCAAGTTGTGGGTTCAAATTCCATGTTGAGTCCTGGAGCTCATGGTCCAGGCTGACACTTCAATTGAGTACTCACATGCTGAAGTTCTGTTTGCCGGTTCAGGACATTAAAGATCCCATGGTACGATTCAAAAAAAGGGAGTTTCTCCAAGTGTCTTTGATAAAAATCCTCCAGATAAAATTGGATATTCATTTCATGGTTTATGAGACATTGGTGTGTGCACATTGGCCGCTGTGATCACTTACAAAAACTACACAGTGAATCTTTTAAAGAACATTGAGATACCTTGCCTTTACCAGAAAATAATGGTCCAATTACCTCTTGAAACTGCGAACCAATCTGCCTCCACAAACTGGACAAACTCACGTTAATCACTCTCACTGAAAATCTAAAGTGTCTTCCCCCTCAATCTTCTAAGTCTGAAACCATGACAATTTGTTGTGGACCTCTTAACAAGCTATTGCCGTCTAGCTCGTCTATATTCTTTTAGATAAATCTACAGTTATATCATAATGATCCCAATGGATCAAATAGAATACCACTATATTCTCTGCATTATATGTATTTCATTGTTGTTTATGAGAGAATGCAACAGATTACCTGCCACTTTTGCCTAAGTGACATTACTTTTGTAATCAGTTATACTCTGTAAAACGCTTTGAGATGGTTCATTTTATGAGCAAGATGCTTTTCATTATCATTATTTTATTTTCATCATTATTACTACTGTTTATTATGTATCGTGTGAGCATCTCTACATTATTAATTATTCAGCCAAGTAATTTTATATATCATTCCACTGGCCAATGTCATTTGAAATCCACCGTTAATCTGCGGGTGATTTCTCACTACCAGCAAATGTGATATTTTTTGTTTGCTGTCAGGCACTGTAAGAGTATAACCTTAACGTATGTATAAAACACACAGGTTTATACAGAGCTGGCAGATCTCGGCCATGTTTATTGACAGTCGTGCTCAGTTATATAGATGATCATGAAATGCTGCAAACAATCAGTATATAATTGATAAGCATGTGCTGCTTTAGTGGTTATAACAATGGTGTTGAAGAATCATTCACATAAAAAGTGCAATAAATTGTGAAATGTCTGGCTCAAAATTAGTGCATATCTTATTGTACAGTTCAAGTGTAAAGGAAATCAAAGGCTTTAAGAGCTGCAACTACTGACATGTTTAAATAATGAATTAGTCACTCATATCCTGTGACACTGCTGAGAAAAGGCACTTCCTTTTGGGAAGAAGTGGAGCTTGAATGCTTATGTATTATTCATTACAAAGTGTGCAAGACTGAAATAATTATGTTGGCAATGAACTAGAAATTGCTCTTTGTTCTTTTGAGAAACTACATACATTTTTGTACGATTTTTCAACAAAAACAGCTTGATAGAAAACATAGTTGGGCAATCCTGATATAAGTAAATTCCTAACAATATTCTCAAGATATCCAAATTATTTGTACATCTTGCAACACAGTGAGAAATGGTAGAATATTTTTCAGGAATCTTTTATGCAAGAGTAGTTAGACTCTCCTAGCCTATTGCATGGAACACAATTCAATGGTGCTTTGATACATCATAGACAATCATGTGTCTTTCCTGCATTAATCAAGTTTATTTCTAAAGCAACCCACTCCGTTTGCTGTTGTTATTAATGATGCAAGTGTTTGAATAGTTAAAGTGTTGCATTCTACACCTATGGGGGAATTGTGCTTTTTCTATATGTTATGGTTCAAGGTGATAATTTATGTTATAGTTCTTAATTTGGGTTAATATGCATGTAGTAAAAAGCCTTGTGGTGTGATTAATATTGCATGATACCGTGTTCTAACAACCGCAGTACATTAACTGCTGATACTTTTCTGCTTAGAACAGAGGCTTTTTTGAGAATCAATCCGCTGCTTTTGCATCTGTTCCTAAGTACGTTCGATCTGCAACACGGACGGTCTGTGCTCCCAACTCAGCAATGCAGTTTCAGCCTAATCTCTGAATGAAACCATGCCTATGGGCTCTAATAAGGGGCAGCTGAAATGTTCTAATACATATGTAATTACATTAGTACGACCGGGGTGTCCTTAGTACACTGAATAGAGGACAAAGCGCATGCTTTTGTTTGAAACAACTCAAATATTTTGCGTCTGATGTTCATTACACCATCTTCCTCAGCCATGTGCTCCAACCTACACCTCTTTAAACACTTCCCATGTTAGTCACTTAGGTGACTGTATCTGTCACAAAACATGGAATGATCAATCACAAAACATGGAACAGATGTGCTTAATTACCCTACATTTCCCAGATTGTTATTGCCGGGTATGTAGCCAAATTACACAAAGAGAAAACTGTGTGAACATGCACCACTCTGTAACAGCAAATTTCATTTATACAGCTCTTCACACAGCATAACAGCTCAGAACGCTTTCCAGTGACACTGAGCAGGGAGGTAGGGGGAGGTGGCCATAAGTGCAGGTTGAAAAAGTAGGTTTTGAGATATGAGTTGAAGACCAACAAAGGGAATGAGGTGAAGGGGTAGACAAAGGGAGTTCAAGAGGTTAGGGATATAGAATTTGAAAACTCGTCCACCGATTGGCTTGAAGAAGCAGGGGAAGTGGAGCTAAGAAGAGGGAGCAAGTAGAGGAGTGGGGTAGGAAGAGGAGATCAGAGAGACAGAGGGGTGCTAGGACATGAAGAGATTTGTAAGTGAGGGTGAGGACCTCAAAATTGATCCATTGAGAGACAGAGAGACATTGAAACCTGGCGAGAACTGTAGTGATAAACAGCAAAACGGCATAAGTACATACATAATTCTTTAAATTGAAATCAAACAAAGCATATTAATCAAATTAACGTGCTATTCAATAAGCATCCACTTTGAGTGTATTCAAGAAACATGTTTTCAAAAACAACAACTTGCATTTATATTGCGCCCTTCATGTAGGGTAGCGTCCCAAAGAGTTTCACAGTGGCGGAGTCTGACAACGAGCCAAGGGGAGAGGGAAGGGGGAGGTGACCGTAAGCACGATCAAAAAAAAAAGGTCTTTAGTTAGGATTTGAAGGTGGGGAGGGAGGGGGCAAGGTGGAGCGATCAAGGGAGACCAGAGTTTCGGGGCATAGTGGCTGAAGGCACAGCCACCGATGGTGGAGCGGTGGGCACAAAGCACAATTAGGAGGCCGTAGCCAGCCGAGGGGAGGCAGCGGGTGATGGGGTGAGGGGTAAGCAGGTCGGATAGGTAGGGAGGTATGAGAGAATGAAGTAATTTTAAAATGAGTGAGAGGATCTTGAAGTCGATCCGTTCAGTGATTGGGAGCCAATGGAGCCAGGCAAGGATTGGTGTGATGACTGGTAGAGTCTGGGAAGGACTGGTATCACAAAGATATCATCTTTATGATAAGTAGAGAGCATTGAAAATTCTAATTCTTTTTATACATATTTTGGGTATGTGGGAGTTTATTGAGACCCGAAAGCCAGTTCCTTATAACTTTTTTTAAAAGGTTCATTATTGAAATTCTTCTCATTATTTGAACAACAACTTTCACTTTTTTTAAGCAACTTTCACATAGTAAAATGTCTCAAATGATTTAGATTCCCAAGCAAGACGTGAAGAAGACAGGTAGAAGAATGTTGGTCAAAAGCATGGTCAAAGAAGTCTGTGTTTAGAAGAGTTATGACAATAGAGAGAGGTGAACGGATCACTGAACGGATCGACTTCAAGATCCTCTCACTCATTTTCAAATCACTTCATTCCCTTACACCTCCCTACCTAATCGACCTGCTTACCCCCCCACTCCACCACCCGAAGCCTCCGCTCGGCTGGCCTCCTAAGGTTCTGGTTTGAACCTGGTTAAAAAATTCCTTCATGCAAATGCACCTCCTTCTTTGTAATCTCCGAGCCCATTCTTTTGCTCACCCTCTCTGCTCGGCAAACTCTATCCTGTTACAGGTCCCCCATCAGGCTCCTCCCATCTCTGTGAGATGTTATCGTACGTGAAAGATGTGAAATTCTTATTATTCTTGTTGTGGGTAACAGGGAAAAAACTAAGAGCTTTTATAAGTGCATTTTCTGAATTCTTCCTTGAGTTCATGTTATCTAACCAGAGAAGTTGTGTGTTCTATAACTGTGAAAGCTGGGCTGTGATTGCCAGAATTCATTGATAACAATTATATGGGGTTTCCAATATAGTGTTTGAGTGTGCTGAAACACTGTATCAGTGCTACTCTGGATGCCAGCTCACATGCTTATACTGTGCTTCCTGTAAATGAACTCCCAATCTTAGACAAGCCAATAAGGCAAGACCTAGAACATAGACAAGGTGCCTCCCAAGGCACTCCCAACTACTTTCACTTAACTTCATCAGCTGGTTACAGAGGAACATTGGCAGAGGCTTGGAATAGGTTGTCTGAATATCCTCTCTGACAGAGAATAACAACAATAATAATAATCCTTGCATTTGGTATAGCACCTTATTATATCAGAAGAACATCTGAAAGCTCATCACAGGATTTACTGTGAAACAGAGCGACTAGATTTGTAGGCAAATGCAGCAGCACAATTGCGCACAACGATGTCCCAAAAATAGCATTGAAATGACCAATTTTATTTGAGGGATTGTTGGCCAGGACACCGGGAGAAACTCCCTTTTCTTTTCGAATAGTGCCATGGGATGTTTAACGTCCACCTGAACGGAACCTCAGTTTAACATCTCATCCGATAGAATGCACACCCCCCAGCACTACATTGGATTGTCAGCTTAGACAATGTGATTCCAAGTCCCAATGTGGGATAACGAATCATAGGGGTTTGTGATATCGTATCGTTTGTAGAACATAAAAGAATATTGTGACGTGCAAGAAAAACAAATCAAACATGATGGTTAAAAAAGATACCTGTCCTTTTAGTTCACTTTTGAGGTTAAACCACTTCTGATTTTCCAAACACTATGAATCCTTTGAAGTTGTAACCAGACTGAGGTAGTGACCAAGAAACTCAGCTGCAACCTTGATTGTACTGTACAACCTCATCAGGATCCTAAGACAACCAGCTTAAACAATTACTTCTGTTTTATTTGATTATTTAATAATAATCCTTCATTTGACATAACACCTATAAGGTCAAAACATCTCATAGCAAAGTCATAGGTAATTTTTGTCAAGGGTTGTTAGTGATTGTGTATTTGTAAGTAAATGTGGCAGCCAATTTGTGCACAGTGGGTTCCCACAAACTACTTTTAATTTAATTTATCTGGAGGATTGTTGGCCAGGATACCGGGACAAACCATGAGTAATGGATCTTTAACATCCATCTGATTTGAAAGATACGACCTTACCTCATGCAAACAATGACAATTCTGAAAATGCAACACTCCTCCAAAACTGCACTGGAGTGGCCTGTAATCTTAATATCTCAATATGGGGTTTGAACCAACAATCTATGACTTGTAACTGAAGTGGGGTCACTGGTGCTAATTATTATATTAAACCAAACCGCAGATAAAAGCAACCAACAGTTATCATTCGCTTTAGGAGGGGGAAGGGGAGCTGTGTGGGAGTGAGGTTGGTGCAGGTTGGGGGTTGGGCGGTGGGGGGTGTTTAGTCTGAGGTCGGTGATAATTGACTTTTCACTGCAATTTCAGTTTGTGTGATTTAACATAATTGTTGCTAACATAGGTACGGGCAATTTAACAGAATTAATTTGATTTGATATTATTTTTAACCAAAAATCTAAACATGACCAAAATATTTAAGGCAGTTTGAAATAAAAGAAAACTTATATCACAGTGCAAAAGTTGTACACTATTGCACGAAGGAAGCCCGACAGAAACCAAGGTCATTCCTCAGAAACCAAGAAAACATTCCAGTCCTCATATAGTTAAAGCAGGCGATGACAATTCTAAAAGTCTAAACACTCCTTATTTCACATTCAATGATTTTCCCATTCTAAGTGAGGTATACACAAAGAAAGAAGCTGTCAACTCACTCACATATGGCTCCTGTGCATCTCAATGTCAGCTTCTGTGCAAGTGTGTGGTGAACTGTGTAAATGGTATGCCTACCATGGCAGAGCAGCTGATATCTGAGAACAGGACAAGCTGCATTGTTAATAAGCAGCCAGGATTAATTTGTTTAGTGTTTCAATACAAACTGGATAGCAGCCAGAGAAACTACCTGCAGATCTGGGCAAATGTTATGTGTCTCATGTATAGAAATAGCATTATATCAGCTTTTACAGCGCGGTAGGATTCAGCAGGAGTGCTAAACCGCACTTCCTCATTGCATTGCTTTGCATTATCCATACACTTAGTACGCAGTCACTGTCGGTTTCCA